>NC_088779.1:29653751-30253751 GCF_954871325.1 Gordionus sp. m RMFG-2023 | reverse complement strand
CATAGTATACGTTAAAAACAGTTAGTTATTTTAAAATAAATATTAGATAAATTGCGATAAATATCAGTTAAATCCTTAATTACAAATAATTTATATTTTATTCTTGTCTTGTCTTATCCTTCACTGAAGGAACACGAGGGTTAAGTGGCATCCACCACCTAATAGAGGGCATATCCAGTAAACTAAATTTGCATCCATTGTTTGTCTGTCAGTAAATACTCTACTATCTGGGCCTATTTAATTAAAGAGGGATGATGGTACCTTTTGTGGATAAGCCAGGATCCACTGATTGACAGTAATTTACCCTACTGTCAGGGCCTGTTTAATTTAAGAGGACTGACGGTACTTCTTTTAGAGAGTGAGGGTGTATTATTATATAATATATATTAATTTTTTATATTATAAAAATTATGTATTTATTAAATCTATATGTTTTTAAAAGATATTTAAGTTAAAAGGGCTTGGTTTAGCCCAATGACATATATAATACCTAGACTGACGATTCATTCATTAAAAGTGCACATCAATTCAAATCAGCTGGAGACAGCCATCTTGGTTACACTAATCATTATTTAAATTTTAAACGAGAGCCTAATTTATTCCTATACCTGACGCAAATTTTATTAAAAGAATCACCTGGTATAAGGAATACAAGTTATCAATATAGATAGTAGTTATTAATAACCACGAGAATAATTACTATATGTGTTTACCAAAATGGTGGGTCCAGCTAATTTGCTTTTAGCGACGCTTAAAAATGCAATTTTGAATGAATGAATCGTCAGTCTGGGTAGTCATTGGTTTAGCCATTCTTTTAATTGTAGTTTGTCTAGAGAAATATTAATGAGGAAGTGACTATTTACATTATTTTTAATTAAGATTTTTGAGGCTTGAACCATACCAGGATTTGGTATTGGTAGAGTATTCTTTTTTTTATTATCTCTGGTTTTGTATTTTAAAGCTTTTGTAAAGGGGGCTTACATGGTAGTTAGGTCTTAAAATATGAGAGTAATAATTCTATTATTCTAAAAATTACGGCAGAATTTCCCAGAGGTTTATGTTAGAGATTATGATAGGATATTTAATGTTTAGAAATATTTTTAAGACATTTTCCCTCAAAAATAAGTTACTCCTAAATATAACTCCACAATCCCATACTCGACTCTTATCAAATTCCGTTTTAACATTGAACTCACTTCCTAAATAAGACGAAGATAAATGATCTTAATCATTCGAACCTAAATCAATCAAAAGCATTTATATGCTTAGTTAATAAAATAATATTTTTATTTTTCAATATACCTATTTTGTTTAATGAATTTAAGACTTTTTACTTGACGAAGGACTTACCGTTGTAAAAGATGTACTTCCTCGGAATACAAAATTAGCTCCGTGAGTACAACTTATTTGTTAAAAGACGATTTCAAAATTTTAATCTTAACATATATATATATATATGTATTTTCCGTAATTGTCATATTAGCGTGTGCGTGTCAGAAAAGTATGTAATGAATGTCAATATAAGCGTGGAATCAATAGGAGGCCACTCCAGCCTTTCCGGGAAAGAAAACGCCATATCGATATTATCGGGTGCTGTGACTAAAATTCAAACGAAAGAATTCCCGTCTTTTCTTGGTCAACTTGGAACACCAGACTTTGAAATTTTGAGACGCATAGCTCATTTATACCCTCAACCCTATAGAATATACATGGAAAATATGGCTTTATTTAGGAATGTATTATCAAAGTTGGTTATTTTCTTTTTACAATTAAAGTTTAAAAAAATTATTAAAATTAGACAGTATGCTCATCTTAGACATGTGTCTGACATGAAATATAATTTTAGGGATATATAAATAATAATGGTTGTTAAAATATTATATAAAGATCTAAAATTACTAAAATTATTTTATTTGTATAAAAGAAAAGTAAAATCATTAAAAATATTTTTTGTAAACATGTTAAATTAATATTTCAGTGAAAATGGTAAAAAAAAAAGGCACTTTTTTATCTTTCTAACTATAAAATGAAGTATAACATTGGACAATGACTTAGTAAATGCAATTACTAGGACTTCCGCTGCTGTCATGAGTTTCAATGGCGGAATAAAAAGTAACGTGATACCCATTTACGCAGAAGCCAATATTAATCACAGAATTCACCCTCTGCAAGATCCAAAAGAGGTAATTAATCCCTAATTTATATGATATTATCCTTAAACTAAGGGAATAATGAAATTCAACGTCTTAATTCTCGATGTTATTCGAAACGAAATTTATTTGAATTTATAAGCTAGTGCGAGTCTAAAATTAATTATTTATGATATAAAATTATGATTTCTAAATTTGGTTTTAAATTGAAGATTTTAGAATTTGATGATCAAACCATAGGAGATTCAAGGGTTAAAATAGTTTCAGATGAAATTCCTATACGTAGTCCTATTTCCGATTACGACACCAAAGCTTTCAAAATAATCGAAGCGACTATCTTGGGAATATTCAATGAAACTATAGTTGTACCAGGTTATCATGATAATATTATTTTTGTAAAATTCAACTCAATATGCTACTGATCCAATAACTTTAATACTAACGTAGACGCAATCTGATAAATTAATATTTAATATATATTATTCTTCTTCTTATTATTATTTTATAATTAGCCATTTTAATGGCCAGCACAGACTCCAAACATTTTTCCGGAATCGTAGATAACATATACAGATTCTCTCCTCTAACAATGACTGTAGATGATTTGCCGAGAGTACACGGTGTCAACGAGAGAATTTCCGTGGCCGATTTTCATAACTGCATAAAATTTTATTATGACTTGATCGAACAGGTATCGGGATTCGTAAAAGTTCCAAAAGATTCAAAAAGAAGAGAGAAAATAAAATAAATGAAAGAAAGAAAGAATTAACAAAATAAACATAATTTTAATTTTATTTTAAAATAAAAGAAATTGAAGAATAAAAAAAAAATGAAAAATGGGGGATAATTTATATCTTTATGTGTGTGATTAATTTTTTTTTTATTTAAATATAAATATTTATTATTTATTTTATTGGTCTAATTTGTAAAAATATAAGAAATAAAATGAGGATATATTTTAATAGAAGGAGTATCAACCAAATTCTCAAATATTATATGATAGCGAAAGGGTGAAAAGCCAAAATAATATATATACGTATTAGTACCTTTTTTTTTTCTTTCTGTTTCCAATAATCTTTGAAGATCAAATATTTTACTAATCACAAAATTTTTTAAGTTAAATCAGGAGGCTTCTCTTTGAGCATTCTGAGAAAAATATTTTTCTTAAAATAAAAATCTTTTTTTGAAAATGTTTCAATATCCGGAAAGAAGTATAATTAGTATGGTTAAATTATCTAACATTTGTAGGGATTTGTCTGGTAGGCGAGCTTACTAATTGAAAATATATGAGCTTGGTAAGCGGGGGTATTGATTGAGAATCTATATTTTATTATGTGGTAAACTATTCAGGCTGATGGGAGTCGATGCCATGAATAGCTATGAAGCGGATCCGCAAGCTCGATTGGGACCTTCCGCGTCAATTTTAAAGGTCCAACCCGCTTAGTCCCCATTCACTAAGAAAATCGCCCTCAGGGGATTTTGCCCAAAAATTTGATAACTAAGCCATTAATGACCATGGGGGGGGGGGGGGTTCTTCAGAAATCTTTTTATTCGACTTGCATCTTAAATTATACTCCCATCATTACTCAATTAGTCAAAGCGGTGAACAAAGAGACACGGCCTTTTGCTCTCCCCTATTTCTAATTCCTATACAAGATGGCTCACCCAGAGTCATATCTGACTTTTCTAACGTATCAAGGAACTTTATCAAATATCCTTTCCGTTTAAAGACCATACCTATGATTGCCCCGTTGCTAGCAGGAGCCAACAAGGCCACAAAGATCGACCTGAAGTCAGCGTTCTATTCTATACCTCTAGCACAAAACAGGAGGAGGTTTTCTATATGGCGGCCGCGAAATATTGTTATAAAATCCTCCCTATGGAGGCGGGGTTTTCGCGGTTCTCCCTGCAGAATATTGCTCTGGATCTATGTGCAGAGTCTATTAAAACTGCCAATTATTATACAGTATACCTTGACGACATCATTATATTCCATTCCAGTGATCACGTCGTTTTCCAAGACACGATATCTTTCCTGAATATGGAGTCCGCGGTTGACGGTCAACAAAACTAAGTCTGTCACAGTTCACACGGGAGGGATCACCTATTTAGGGACTGATACCTATTTTAAATCTAAGACCTAGACAAAGAAAACAAAGCAAGGTTACGATTCTGCCAACTAATACTATATAAACATACCTCGAAGTCAATGTCCACCTAAAGAAATAAATCCCTCGAGGTATTAGGAGTCCACTACATCTACTCGATTATCGGACTTTGGAGAATATTCTTATCATACTATGCAACGATGCCTAACGCGAACGAAGCTCCTCCCATCGATTACGTTAAGGCATATCCAAAGGCAGTGGTAGCGATAGTAGCCTTGATGAAACATTTTCCGTTCGTTTTCCAGGTTAACGCAGTTATCCACGTTGACGCTTCTTCAACCCATATAGGCATTGCAGAGGCCCTAGTTGGAAAATATTCTTTTACATTCGACGAGGCCTTGTCAATACCCCACATCAATCATCAGGAACTATTAGCCACCTGGGTGGGGTGTAAATACAGTATGATCAAATACAAAGCCATACCGTCCTTGGCAAAGGATAGTCAAGTCACTTACACTATCGTCAAGAAAAGTGATTTCAGGTCTCCGGCATGAGAACATCTTATCGCCAAGATAATGTTCTCCATCGGCTTTCAGGATTTTGCACACTTGGCCAGAAATCCTACCTGGATACCATCCAAGGAGGACAATTTGGCTGACTAACCTAGTAGACAATGGATTGCTGACGAGCAAGCCCAAAATACTCTATATGACCTCGACACCGAAGTATTACCACCAATAGAGGCTGCACTCCCTTGGATAAAAGCGTCGACGCTAGTCCAGGTAACCGACGAGGTAGATGCCCTATGCGAGGATGCGCTAGCAAACCTTGGAAGGGACTTCAACTTAGACATCTTCGATGAGATGCTCAACCTTTCGATAGATGATTCGATAGAAGACATCGACCGTGGAAGGTCTATCGATGAACAAAGAACGGGCCCCGAAGAGCGCTCTCCCACCCCCACAATAATACATTAACCTTTGTCATTCTAGAAATAAATATTTGTTCAAATATTATCATTGTACACGTATATACAATATTAATGAATTTAATATGTAGAATCAGTAATTATAAATATAGAGCTCAGAAATTGCATATGGTGGACGGGTGATCAGAAATAAAGTCATTAGCTTATAAATAGGCATACGCAATGTTAATTATTTATTTTTCAAATTAATTTTCTTAAAATGAGCATGTTTTCACCCTATCTTACCCCAAAATTTCCGAGGCTAATAAATATCTTTTTATTTACCAAAAATTATAACATAGTTTATAAGATATTTTATCACCTCTGCAAAAGTCTGTATATACCCCATCAGCTGCTATTATACATAATCGGTTTTAGTTATTGTAACATTTGTAGATACATAAATTAACAATAAAGATTAAAAGATAGGCCCTTAATCACGGGGCCCTCCAGTGCCTTTTGGCGCTGGGAACAGGGGTAGTAAACTTCTAGATCTAATAATTTTTGGTAATTTTATAGACCCGTTAACTAAAAAAAATATAATTCCACTACTCTTGTCCTATTATAAGTGCGATCTCCTCACCCTTGCTTCGGAGATCCTAGAGAGCCCTACGGTAGAAATTATCAACTTGAAAGTCCTAACAAGTAATACAGTGAAGATGCATCCACACATCACCTTACGTATCAATAATGATCGAAAGATTTTTAGAAAATATATATTAAATCTTCCCAATTTTTAGCCATTTTTGTTTATAACCGTTTAGAACACGAACTTCACATTGATATCCAACTTGCTCTTAATATGAGCTTTTCAAGTTACAAAATTAAAACTTTATTAAAATAAATTTTTAAAAATAAAGACATTTAACAACGTTATATTGTAATTAATTATATATAGGGTATAAAGGCTGGGTATCCATTGAAATATTTTTTAAAATATTAATACTATCATATTCTAAGATTATGATTTTAACCAGCTTAGCTCCGTTCTCCCCTAATTCCTAACTGCTTTGCCCTCTAATTTACATCGGTCCTATTTATTTTTTTTTTGAAAAGATTCCGCTTAGGATTGAAGAATGCGAAAAGTCTGTGTACCTTATTTATCCCCGAGCGATTGCGTAGCAAAGATCGAATCATCTGATTTTGGAAATCTAAAAGATGATATTTTCTGCGCCAGTTCTGTCTCCAGCAAATAACCGATCTAAGATGATAAGATTAATACGTTTTAAAGCTATTTCATTCTTCCATTTCTTTTTTTTTCGATGCATTTGTTTTTACTGTTGATTTACGGCCTCGCCGAAACTCGTACAATCAACCTTTTACCTCTTCAAAATCAAATTGGTTTATTTTAACCAAATTTTCTAACCTGTCATGAAATCTCAGTGTTCATTTAAAGGAATTGTTGTCTTAAATCGGTCCCAATTAACTAGATACTCCAAATGAGTCGGGGCCATTTGGACTTCCCAGAAGAAAAAAGAAGATATAACTAATTTCAATAAAAGCTTCTTTTTTTTAAAAAAAAATTAGTGATTTTCACCCAAGTATATTTATATAATATACTTGCATCGATATGATTTTTCCGGCAACGTATTCCATCATGTTTGGAATTGGACAATTTCGCCATGAAATTTTGAAACTTAAATATAATTTAAATTAGTTTTTTTTTCATAGATTATTTTCTACGGCAAAATTATCTAAAATTTATAAAAATAGGAATTCTAAACATGCTGGATAAACATTTCCTGCAAAATCTGAATCTTATGTATATATATAAAAAAATGGAACCTCAAAAAATAATTTATAGTATAAAAATTCAACACGTTGACGCTAACCGGGACTAACAAAAAAAAATACCATATATTAAAAAAAATAAATTATATAGGCACAACATTTCGAAAATGTTGCTTAAACCTCTATAGGCTATAATTTAAAAGGAGTGGGACAAAGAAAAAGCCTATACCCGAGAACTACAGTATAATTTAATTACTTTAAAGGTGGGTGATGGCTGATTTTACGCTTAATTTCTTTAGTGTAAGTTATAATTACTTCAATATTGAGATATAATGTTCATAGAATCTGTAAATAAATATGATTAAAATAAAATAATAAAAAAATGATTATTATTAATTAAAAAATAATAATAAAACCAATTTAAAATAATATTACTCACAAATATTTAACATCCCCCTTTTTCCCTTTCAACCTCCTTTTTGCCACAAAAAAAAAAGGAATGATATAATATGTTCATTACGAACGATTATACCTCTTCTTATAATTCTAAGAACCAGGGACCTGAAATTCCCGGAAAAATCCTTAAACAAATTTAAGAATGTACCCGAAATCATTAACCCACTTTTTTTTTTAAATGTTAGGAAACGGAAACTAGAACTGGAACTAAAAATATTCAGAACTTTTAGGTTTTACAAAAATCTTATTTTGAGTCAAATTCACTCCGTTAATACCAATGACATATAATAATACCTAGACTGACGATTCATTCATTAAAATGCATTTTTAAGCGTCGTTAAAAGCAAATCAGCCGGACCCGCCATTTTGGTAACCTTTATAATAATTATTTTCATGTTAAAAACTAATATTAAATTGATAACTTACTTTCTTATTATCTCGATGATCGGGCAATTCTTTAATAAAGTTTGCATCAGATATAATATAAAATTAGGCTCTCGTTTAAAATTTTAATATTTATTACAGTAACCAAGATGGCGTCTCTAGCTGATTTGTATTGATGTACACTTTTAATGAATGAATCGTCAGTCTAGGTATTATTATATGTCATTGGTTAATACAACCCCCCTCCCTCTTTCTTCTAATCTACCTCTTTTGGCCGAAAATTTTGATAAACTTTTCAAAAAAAAGATTTTATTTTGACGAAAGAGTTTTTCTTAGAATCCTCAAAAGTTTTTTTTTTTTTATTTCGATCAAATTTTACCTAATTTCGAAATTTATATATTTTTTTCTAGATCAAAATCTTTTATAAATAAATTATTTGTGATTTTTATTCAATAAAAATCATAATTTATATTCAATAAATATCATGATTTATATATATAAAGCATAATATTTGATCTTCAAAGATTTTGGGCAACAGAAAAGAAAACTAATACATAAATTAATATTTTTGGCTTTCACCCTTTCAGGTTCGGAACATGCACCGAGCTCAAAAAATGTAGAATTCTCGCTATCATATTAATTTCAAGAAATTGGTTGATACTAACTTTTCTATTAAATATAACCCTTTTATTTCTTATATTTTTTTACAAATTAGAACAATAAAATAAATTGTAAATAATTTTATTTAAATTAAATAATTAATCATTTATAACGATATAAAATTAAATTTTTCCCAATTTTTTTTTAAAAATAAATTAAAATTATGTTTATTTTGTTTAATTCTTTCTTTCTTTTATTTTTTTTCATTCTCTCATCTTTTTTTTAAAGCTTTGGAAACCTTGTACCACACATCGCCCATCACTGTCAATTCCTTACCGACATTTTTTATTCTCCATCACCTTCTTTCTACTGTTTGCAACCCATTACACATTTCTATACTCGGCTCAACTCCTTATATCTCTAATTCTCTCCGAATTTCCTCTCATGTGACCGGACCTCCTTTTAACATCCTTGATATAGCCATGATTCTTGATCATCCCCCCACTCAAATCTTACCCCCGTTTTCAACAACTTGTACAACGGTGCTGCCACTTCAGCAAAATTCTCAACAAACCCATGGTAAAAATTTACCATCCCTACAAAAGACTGTACCGACTCATCGCGACTTCAGCATATTTTCAATTGCAACCATATTCTTATCTAGTGACCGCACTTCCTCTCCGTTAGTCCCATGTCCTAAATACACAACCTCCATTACTCCCAGTTTCTCGCGCCAATCCTTTTTCCCAGATTCTCTGAAATACCACATCCAATCTTCTATTATGCTGTTCCGGCATGACTCCCGTTACCAACACATCATCCATATAGTAAAATACTTTTTCTAATACCTGAAACACATCCGCCATCGTCCCCTGAAATATAGGTGCAGAAACTTTTAACCCAAATGGCAACCTCATAAAAGAGAACCACCCCTTTGGTATAGTTATGGTGGACAACCTCTGCATCTCCTTTCTTACCCGCAATTGTAAATATGCATTAGAAAAATCCACTTTCGAAAAATATATGCCCCTCGAAATATTGTGCTGTGTGTCAAGTGCCTTTTGATTGGAGGCAGGAGTTAGATCGCTGGGTGAAGGAGGGCGACTGGGCGACGCCTTTGGTAATAGTGAAAAAACCAATGAGAGGCTGCGTTTGTGTGAGGATTTCCGGTAACGTTGAATCCATAGGTGGTTGAAATGCGTTACATAGGATTAAGAAAATATTGGCTAATTTGAAGGGAGGCAGATATTTTTCGAAAGTGGATTTTTCGAATGCATATTTGCAATTGCGGATAAGAGAAATTGTTGACGATAACCCCTCCAAAAGGATTTTTTGCCTTTAGGAGGTTGCCGTTTGGGTTGAGCGTTTCTGCGCCAATATTACGATGGCTGTAGTTTTTCAGGGTTTGGAAGGAGTATTTTATTATGCGGATGATGTGTTGATAACGGGGCCCGCCGGAGCAGCACAATCGAAGGCTGGAAGAGGTATTTCAGAGAATCCGAGAGAAGGGATTGCGAGCGAGTAGAGAGAAAAGTATACTGGGAGTAATGGAAGTTGTGTATTTAGGGGCATCGAATAAATGGAGTGGGGGTGTGGCCGTTGGACAAAAATATGGTGAAGCCGCGATGTAAGGCGGAGGTACCGTCCTTTGTAGGGATGGTAAGTTATTATCATCGGTTTGTTGAGAATTTTGCCTAGTGGCAGCGCCATTGTACAAGTTATTAAAAACGGCGGTAAGCTTTGAGTGAAGGGGGGGGGGGGTAATTAAGATGCTGCATTTGAGTGTCTAAAGAGGAAAGAACCAATTCTGGTATGTCTAAACAATGAGTTGGAAGTGATCTTGGCGGTAGACGCATCGTATAAAGGAGTAGGAGGGGCATTGTTGCATAAGATGGATGAAATAGAGATACCGGTGTTGTTCCCCGGGAGTATTCCGGGATTCTGAAACGAGGTATTCGGTGATCGAACAGGAGACTTTGGCGGTTATTTTTGGATTGACTAAATGTCGGGAGTATTTAATTGAACGCCTTTTCGTAGTGTATACAAACCACAAACCATTGATACATTTATTCAAGGACAATAGAGCTAATGATGTCCCCGAGATTGCAGAGATGGTTGTTGTTGATCGTCATAAATATTTATTTATTCCAATACTTTCTTACATTTTACATGGCATCTGTCTTAGATCCTTAACCATTATCTGATGATACCTCGCTAATTGCTAGAGAGACACGTCTGATGTTGGCTCCTCTGGAGGTTCAGTACATTTATATTTTAAAATTTTTTATTTTAGATACCAGGTCCTTGTTTTCTCCTCTAATTAATTGTACAAATTATTGAAACAAAGAAATAGGTGGCGAATAAATCAACATAATAAGCGTTTCATAGATCCTGAAACAGAGCAAAACCTATACCAATCATACAAAATAATGTTACTCATCTATATATTATTCTAAAAAAATATGTTTATTTATCTTTACGCGTTCAATAATTTTTTAAATATGTATTATTTATACTTTTATTACATTTAAGATAACATATATTATAGCTATGACAATATTCTGATGATAAATAATAAACAACAAAAAAAAGGATGAAATCCTACAATTTAAGCTTAACAAATTGGTTTCCCCAACAACATTTATCTTTATTAACAATTTATATATATTATTTTGAAATCAGGAAAAATAAGAACTAAACATAAAAATTAGCTAACGAAAATACGCAATTATAATATTGGCGGTACATATATTAATAATATATATTTTTAAAATTTACTCAGCCGCATACCTATATTAAATTTTTTTTAAACTCTTATATCTCATGATTTGTGATCAATCGCTATTGGTTGTTCACCAACATTTGTGTTTCCGCGCCATTAGTGATTCCCAAGTTACACTCCCCCTCCCAGTGATAGGGCGATTGATAAAGACCAATAGGTGTATTAATCATGGCTAATTTATTTTTGACTCGTAATCTAATTTGAGTTGTAAATACGCATCCTTCGTTTCCTTTAGAGAAAAATATCATATTACGTGTCCAATCTGACTAAAAATGTTTTGGATTGTAAAGTAATGGGTACTTATCCGTCATAAAATATTCATGCATCTGAAATCTCCACAAATTATTGATTGGTTCCAGCGTCGTTCTCGTTGCATTAGTATTGCGTTTTTATATTTGTCTTTTATAAGCATATGGAATTTGTCAGGACCAGGGAAAATTATTCTTAGGTACGTTATTTCTCGATTGTAGAAAATCTTTGAAATTCTTTAGGGTATCAAACTTATCTTCAAATAATTTTTGGAAACTCTTTGAACCAATTGCACTCACGTATTTCATCGTTCTCGCCAATGTATTGTCTCAGTAATTCTGGATTTCATATAATATCTAGTCCCAAAATATTCTTGCCGGCTCGTGATATACGAAAAACTTGAGGTTGGATATAAATTAAAAATTCGAAAGATTGTGATTGAATTATCATATTATTTTTTTATAAAATCTTTGGATGAATTTGAACCTTATATTGTATCTATCCATTGTTAATTGCAATTGAATTGCTGAAATACACGAGGAACGGCCTTACTTGTCTTAATAATCTTCGAACTATTATGAATTGAAGATATTAATAAAATTTTATTTCTACATATTTTAGAGCAAGTGTTCCACTTTACTGCAGCCGTAACATATAGCTGATTTAGAATGGCAGCGATTACAAAAATGAGACCCTAAAATGGTACGTGTGTAAGGTCTTTTGAATATGGGCTTATTATTATTGTCATTTTTATCATAACTCCCACTAATTGGACATATTTCCTTTATTCTTCAATCTCGAATGCAGTTTAGCTAATTCTTATTCTCGATATTTTTCCATATCCGTAACCATTTCTAAAGCTTTACCAAGGGTGATATCGACAGTGGCTAATAAACGTATGACGGTATTATCGATGTTTGTCAGATCTGTGCTGAACCGATCCCAAAGAGAGTGATCTAATGTATCCCTTCCAAACGATAATCGGAAGAATCTAGAAGTTCCTTTGATTTGTAGATAAATGATTAAAATATTAAGGCGCGTTATTATTTTATCCCTGCGATTAAAAATTATAGCAAAAATGTAAAAAATCATAATCATATGACCCCTCACCCTTCCTTTTTAGAGCCCACATGTCAGCATGAGAGGCCTAAAAATTTTTTTAAAATATTTGGACCAGGCTAAAGAAAAAAAATACTAAAAGAAATTTTATAAATATAATGATAATCATAATTCATCCGTTATAGGACAAAACTATTAGCGATTTTTTTACTTTAATTATCATAATAAAATTTGAATTATAATTTTTTTAAATAAAGATTTAGGCCATGCCTTTAAAAAAAAAATAATTAAAAAATGCCTTAAAAAATTGAACAATCCATAACACTTTTAACTTGTAGCCACATATTGGACCTCATTTTTTGCTGTCCAAATAAAAGATGCACAATTAAAAATATAAGGGTTAAATTCTTGACCTTACAACTTTTGTAATTTTATCCTATATTAGATTATATATATAAATTTATTTACGATAGACTTTTAATTTTTTTTTTTTAAAAAAAACAAACTTAAGCTTTTTTTTAAAAAATTAGATTTTATTAAAAAATTGGATATCAATATTGTCAAAGAAAAGTGGCGTAATTGTAAATCGTTGGATATAACAGATGATAATTTTGTTAAGCAAAAATATTTTACCCCACTTTGGCTATAAAATGTACGGTTACATTTTAATTTAATAGCAAATAAATGTATAATGATCAAAATTTTCTTATTTAAAGATTGTTTATATTTGGTATCACTTGACATATTATTTAGAAAATTTCACCCTCGATAACCATATAATCTTGTCACGATATGAATGTTTAATACATTTGATATGATAAAAAATATTGAGCTTTTATTAGTTCACTTCAATATTTTACAGAAAACATACATTAATAATAGGTTTGATATTGTTATAATTAAGAATAAATAATGTTTACATACATGCAATACAAAATTGACAACTTTTTGATCCCGGCGAGATAAAGTCATCATATTATCTTGTAACCACGCTCTGAACACATTCGTATTTAATGATTTTGTGTTGATTGGCAGATCTTTTGTGCTGTTGATGTCGCCAACACTTGATTCGCTAATAAAAATGCCGATAAACCCAAACAAATCATCGCAAAAGGTGACAGTTTCATCCATTATCTGTACGTAAAATGTAAACTTTTGATTTATATGGCTAATATCAGTCCACCTCAAAATTGGAAACTGGACTAAATAACCATTCAAATTAGTTACAGTATAATTTGAATTCAAGTACAAAGGCTCATCTATGCTTCCCTGGGAATGACTATGTGAACAATGAATATAAGTATCCGTATCTTTTATTTCATCATAATTAAGCAAGTTTTTATACTCTATTTTCTTACAATTAATTGTTTTAGTGATACTTTCTTTATTGTAAATTATGTCACTTGCAAAGTTAGTCAGGTAATTTTCTTTTTGTACATCCAATGGAACAATAATATATTTAGCGTCGGAAACATTTTTAGGAGTTTGTTGTGGATACTGCAGAGGGGAATATATTGCCATAATTGGTGTAAAATTTTCAGCAAAAGCTACTGTAAAAGAATTTTCAGGATCTATTAATCTTTTAGAATTAAAATACATAGTGTCTTGGACATGTAAGATTTCAGTGGCATTAAAATTGAAGTGATTGCTTTCCAATACTATATTATCAAAAGATATTTTATAATCAGAATATATGAAAATTCTACTTAAAGGAGGGCAACCAACCCATATATTTAAAATCTTGTAAGTTCTGATGTTACAAGATTGGAGAGTTTGAGATAACGGATAAAACCTCATATTTACAGATATGGGCATTTCAGTATCTTTTTGATTTAGTAAAGATGTAAGATTAGATTTGGTATATAAACTGTGATAAATTTGAGGGTGTAAAAAGTAATCCTTTTTGCAAAACAATTTTATGACAAATGAATGTTTAATTAGTCCATTATTTGTTATGGTTTTAGTTTCCTCGTCAAAGTAATATTGAAACAATTCTACGTCAGAGGCATCAGCTATCATTGTCAAATCTTTTTCAATTGGTATAAAATCTAATGTTAAACTAAATTCTTCATTTCTGTCTAAAAACAATATTTTTGTAAGGCCATTATATGTTTCTAGAGAGTGGTTAAATTGAAATATTTGACACTGCCAATCCAAAAAAAATAATTTGTCAAATTCGACAAGTTCCTTTAAAACAAGACTATTATTATTTAATTGAAAAAGTGCCAATAATCGGCCTTCGATGAAAGAAAAAATGGTGATATTTTTAAAAAGTTCACTTTTATCCAATTTATACAATATCATAGTAGACATTTCTCTACTACAAAACAAATTTAAAAAATTAGTTAATAAACAAAATGCATTATAGTTTCCAGTTACAACATGTAGAATGAATTCATTTTGCAAAAATATGATTTTATTTAAATTTAAATCACTCAAATTAATTTTTTCTAATGTCATTCCTTGAGTAGATGAATAATATATATCCTTCTTATCAGTAATTAAAAATGTCCCATATGATAGTTTAAATGGAATTATTTCCAAGGTATAGTTAGATAAAATTTTAGTGCTAAAATCAAATGATAAATTTGTAGAAAGTGGATAATAAAATTTTAAAGAATTTGTAGAATTCAATTGAAGTATTAACAAAACTTTAATTCTAGAATTTAAAATAATGCCATCATGAATAAGTGCATTAAACTTTCTAAAAAATAATTTGATAAATGATTTTCCATAATTCATAGACATGTAAAAATGATCAACATATTTTAGTTTTGTATAAGCTATAATATAATAACTAGTTTCTTGAGCAATTAAAGGTGATAAATATTTTTCACATACCATTGAACTAATCAAGTTAGTTACAGAATTTATAGGCACACCCGATGAATAACTTAAATTCAATGTATCTACATTAAATTGAGCAATAGTTCCATCAATAACAAGCAATATATCTTTAATGTCATTAATTATAACTGCATCATAAACAATAGGATTTATTGAGTTCAAATTTTCAAGTTTGGTAAATAAAGGTTTAGATAATTTTTTAAAATTATTATCAGAAAAATAAAGATAATTATTAAATAGTAACATGTAATTTAAATTGCATTTAAATTGAATGACGAATAATTTTTCAAATTTAGATTTGAAGTAAGTGTTTGTAGTAAGATTCGATAAAGATATTGACAACAAAATCATTATAACAATAAAAAATTGTTGGCTTTTCATCAATAAAAAAAATGTTACTTCTAAAAATGTTCATGTTGCTTTTCGCAGTTTTTCGAATAAATGGATAAACATGGGAATGGGACTTTTTTTTCGGTTAGTGTGTAACATCTTTTTTTAGGCATAAGCAATTTGCCCTTTCCCAAATAGAGTTACATTTGAACTATTTCAATCCCATAATGGGTCTAAGTGAGAGGGGGTGAGGGATTAAGAGAGAAGCTCATCAACAATTCTTGGGTAGGCTGCAGTTACCTGATATCGCAAGAGGCAACACCCCTTATTTAAACTTCCATGGGAAATAAAAAAGCCCATGCCTGTTTAAATAGTTTTAATAATAGGGAGGGAGGATATTTGCCTGTCCACTTAATAAAACTAATATTTATAACAATGCGTGAGGGTTCAGAGATTGAGCCTTTGGGTTAAAACCATTCTAGGATTTTGTTACAAGGGAGAGGCGCTATTAGATGGGGCTTACAGCCCTATATTTTTATTGTTTTTTAGTCCCACCAATTGTAGACGTTTAGCTATATTAGATTTGCTTGGTAGATAGAGATATATAAATGAAAGTGTTAACGATTATGAACTTGACGCCTATAGGTGATTGAAGGGTTGGTTGTAAATGTTAGGATTTTAGTGTAAACAGTTATTTAATAAAGTTTTTATTATTTAACTTTATAAACTGTTTCATATTAAGAATAATGCTAAGATATTTTGTTTCATATTAAGCTTAAGATCGTTTTATTGAGCCAATATGATTTGCATTTGCCATGTTTCCCCTTTGCCGCTTTAGATCCATAATCATATTGCTACATATCTAAATAATATTTCAGATATTATTGTAGAGGATATTAGATTTATTAGACTAATAAACCATTTATGTGGAGATTATAATCCCGTTTATAAAATATTTTTCTGAAAAATTGACTAATGAAATATATTATGATTATATGGAATAAAATTAATTGTCAAATGGAGGAAAACTTTCCTTAAGTTTTACAAGTGATGTGTGATCCATATTTTCTGTACAGATTCGCATATCATGTCATCTGATAAATGACAATTTTGAACCAATTGCGATTACTTCATGTTGTAAATTTTAAAGATTAACATGCTGGGTAAATTATTGTGGAAACATGATGACCAGTTCGAATATTAGTAAAAGTAAAATACATGTCGTATACGTGAAAATGAAACAAATTTAAAATCTGGTTGTAATCTAAATAATTAAATCTTATATATGTTTGCAAAGCTTATTTAGGAAATCATTCAAATGTTTTATGTTATGCCCACTCCCCACAATTAGTGGTAAAAGAAGGAGTTTTTACACAGAGGGCAATTATTGATATGTTATCTAGTGCAATAAAAATTATTGATCGTTTAATCTTTCACCTATTGCTATCAATAGACTCAAAATATTCAAAATTTAATTTACCCATCCACAAACTTGTTCAAGATATTGACTCAAGTTAGGATTCAAATTTTTACATGCTAGAAAGACTCTCGGAACAAAAAAGGGCCTTGCATATTTATTGCAACGATTCCTTCGATAGGTTAACACCAAATGGTGCTTAAAAACTAAAGTTTATATAAACCTCTTATAAATTCGACGCGTCACTAAATAAATTAATGAAAAAAATGCATCGATTCGCATATTTATTCCATTTGTAGAATTACTTTAAAAAGCTTGGTTAGTCATGGTAGCATGGTGTCCAAACTATGAAGAATTCATAGCAATAATTTAGATTAACAGATCACATTTTAGTACTGTTTTTTATAAACGCTAGTTTCTAATTAAGAAAATGGTAGTTAAAAAAAACTAATTGGTATTTATCTGGATCAAAATGGTAACAACCCGAATTATTAAAAATAAAGTTACGGAAGAGGTTAAAAGTATAAATATTGAAGATAAAATAAGACTCTGTCCAATTTAAATTTTACAATGTTGAGATAAATATTGGCCTAAAAATTTAAATAGTATGATATAAATGCGATAGTTAAGTGGTAATACCAAATCTGTAACATATAATATTATAAATAACCCTAAAATTATAGTGAAGGGAAATAGTGGAAAAGATCATATGTTGTATAAAGAATTAAACATGGAAAGAGATAGGCTACCTGTATTATAAAATACACTTGAAAAACTCGCGAGGAATAAAAAAATTAGAAGATAAAAATAAGGTAACAAACGCGAAGCAACGAATTCAACAATTAGAAACGTTGAAAGAGACACGTGAATAAATCAAGGTTATCAAAGTTAGTGCGCAAAATATATATATTAACTTGGATATACAAAAAATACCTAAAAATTTGGTAAGGAAAAAATTTTGAAAAATACATGTTTAGTAATAAGAAAAAGAATTAATGTTACTAAGTTGAATGTGCTTTATTTTAAAAGAAATGGATGATATTTGAAAGGAGATAAATAATTAAAAATTAAAGAGTAGAAATGATGCACCAACGAAAATTAAAGAAAAAATTATATAATATATATATATATATATATATTTAGTAGTGTTGTAAACGAACGTGTTCAAAATGAACGCGTTCGTGAACGAAGTTCGTTTTTTTGAAAAAAGGTGATGAACGGCGTTCCTTTTTTTTGACGAACTTTGAACGTGAACGCGTTCCTTTTCTTTGATGAACGCGTTCAATTTTACGTTCGTTCAATTTTAAAAACACTTTTTATTTTTATTTATTTGAAAAATTAATATTAATCCGCATTTTTTAACAAAAAAGTCTTATATTTTTATTTATTTGAAAAATTAATATTTAATCCAATGTTTTAACAAAAAAGTCTCATATTTTTTAATCAGCTGTTTTTACTTTTTCCTCTTTCATATTGCAATTAACGTACCATAACGTGCTACTGCTAGAGAAGATAAGATTAAAGTTTATTAATTGCATGGATATAAATATTTCATCATCAGATTCTGAAAATCAAAATTCAATATTAGATGAATTAGAATTACCATGGCCCAAATATCAAAAATATTTCACTGTTTTAAAATCAAAAGGTAATTCAATAGTTTTTAGTATAGCTAACGCTGTATTAACTGCCAAGCGTTTATGCCTATCAGATGAAAATTTTGAAAAGCAATTATTATTAAAAATTAATAAGAAAAATTTTTTATAAATTTAATTTTTTATCGCTCTATTATATTGTATTTATAATTATATTATCAAAATAAAACTATTATTTTTTATCATGGCTAATATATTGTGTTGAAAAATATAAGGCATTTATTTATATTAAATTAAATTTTAAAAAAAATTTATCATAAAATTTTGAACGCGTGAACGTGAACGCGTTCGATTTTTGTCAATGAACGTTGAACGCGAACGCGTTCGATTTTTTTAAAAATGTTTACAGCTTAATATTTAGTATAATATAGTAATCGGTAAAATATATGTAGTAAGAGGTGTATTATAATCAGGCTATTGATGGGGTTGGTTAATTATTGTTATCTTTTTGGTTTCAAACCAAACGTGTATTTGAGCAGTAAAAAAAAAATATTACCATTTTCTCATTGTTAATAGTTTTATATTTTAACCCTACTATGGATACATTTAGACAATCCGTGTTTTTGGATATACATTTTTTCTGCCAGATGCCTTAATTTATTTCAGTGACGCCCATAAAAATGCTACCATTCCACCAAAACTTAAACCTTATTTTTAAGAAACCATTTTAAATTCCGATAACCCCATTCTTTTAATACTTATGTAATATCTATATACACCCCCATCAAATTCTTCTTACTTGTTTATACTTATTTCTTATCCTGTTCTACTATGATCTATTTTAGCATTGGATCTGTAAAAATAAAATCGATTTTATTTTGTCCAGCAGGTTTTATGTATCTATTATTATTTGAGTACATTTGTTTTATATCTTACCCCTCAAATTACCTACCCCATTTATTATATAGTTAGTATCACCTATTCTATCTTTTCCAATTCATCTTCCACGGATCCTCATCCCACCCTTCTTAATGATCTTTAACGAGTTTCTTTACTTATGTTCATTATTTAAAAAATAATTTATTAATTTAAATAGAAGATAAGCGAAAGCAGTTTTATTTTTATAGCATTTTTTCTTAAATAATAATAAATGTGATTTTACAAGTGGTATAATGAAAATAGTGACAATTCCAAATAAAATCTTTGAAATAGTGGTACAATGAAAATAGTGACAATTCCAAGAGGTATAATAAAAATAGTGACAATTCCAAATAAAATCTTTGAAATAGTGGTATAATGAAAATAGTGACAATTCCAAGTGGTATAATGAAAATAGTGACAATTCCAAATAAAATCTTTGATATAGTATAAATGAGTTATTTAACGAAAAGGTACTGTGCAAATATAATTATTTATCAAAAAAAATTATGGGGATATTTTCGGCGTTATTTTTGTTTGTTTTACCCAATACGTGCCATTTCAAGGACCTTGTGGAGGACCCGGGCTAAAAATAATAAGGTAGAAATTTTTTATTTATTAGTTAAAAATGTAGATAA
The DNA here is from genome assembly GCF_954871325.1 of Gordionus sp. m RMFG-2023. NCBI lineage: Eukaryota > Metazoa > Nematomorpha > Gordioida > Chordodea > Parachordodidae > Gordionus > Gordionus sp. m RMFG-2023. The sequence continues at coordinate 30,233,520 of NC_088779.1, read as the reverse complement.
TTTTTTTGTATAATTGATTTAAAAAAGAAAATGATTGAATGATGACAATCAATTATTAATCGAATACTATACATATTTTATTTTTCGAATAGTTATATAGCTATGCACAATTTTTCGTAGAGATAAAAACCTCCTTGAATTCATAGTGACGCGATTCGCGATTTAACAGCTGATCGATTTTTTGAAAATTTTATCTTTAAAATTCAATTCGTAATAATAATGTAAGAAATATAATGATTTTAATAAAGAAAAATTGATCTACATAAAATTGATTTAAAAAAAAAATCTGTCAGCTGTTAAATCGAGATCGCAATGGGGAGAATTCTTGATTTTTATGCTAATTTAAAATAAACACATATTTTTACGTCCCGGAAATTCAGAATAACCTCTCATTCACAGTTTGGGAGAATTCGCGCTAACTATGAATGAGGGGTTAGTCCTAACCTTATTTTTTAGAGTTTGAGTTTTAGAAAAAAATCTTTGAATAATTTGAAAGCGTCGTTGAATGCGAATCAGCTGGACCCGCCATTTTGGTAACCCATACAGTGGCGTAGCTACGGGGGTGGTTTTCGGGTTTGGACCCCTCCCAGAGCTAAAATTTATTTTTAGATTATACGTTCAAAAGACTTATAAGTGGTGACTTTATATCAAATAAATACCAATAATATTTTTATTTTTCTGGTTTTGATGTTTGTGGAAGGATTTTATATTACTATTAAAATTATTCTGGATAGTATTATTATAAAGATTGAGAATAATCTACTAAATTATAAAACAAATTATTGATGCATTTAAAAAAATATATTTATTATATATTATCGAAGATATGGTTATGATTTGTGAGATAAACCCGGACGTTCTCATGTTAAAAACTACAGTTAAATTAATAAAATGCTTCCTTATTATCTGGATGATCAGGCTATTCTTTAATAAAGTTTGCGTCAGGCGTAGGAATAAATTGACCTCTAGTTTAAATTTTTTTAAATAATTTATATGAGTAACCAAAATGGCGTCTCCAGCTTTTTTTCGTTGATGTACACATCGTCATTCTGGGTATTATTATAATGTCATTGGTAGCAATATTATTTTTTTTTGTATGAAAAATCTCGATTTTAATTACTTTTGTAAAATTTATTTCCCTTTCCTCAAGCAGAAGATTTAAAAGAAAACACAATATATACCTAAAGGAATAAAAACAAATGTTTAATCACGATTCAATTATTTATTTTTTTCTATTAACTCTAGCATAATAATGAATAATAAATTTTTTGATTAAGTACAAACGTGAGAATATAGAATTATTTTCGAAATCCAATATAAATATCTTAATATTTATTCAAAATTCGTATATTTTTCAGAACCTTACTGATAAAAAATACAAAGGGAATCAAAATTCCATTCTTACCTAGAATAAAAAAATTGATTGATTGACATTCTTTTAGATATTCGACGTGCATAACATGTAAGATTGTCAATATGATGTTGCATAAAAATTAAATATAAAATCTACGAATCTACATTTAAACATTATTTGATTGACATTGGATATTATACAAAGTTATATATATAAATATATATAATATACATTATCACAACACTTAGTCTTAATAAATTTTAGCTCAAAATCATTCAATTTAATTAACTATAGTAAATCATAAGCGTTTAAAATGATCTTTACTACATTATCATTTTTTCTGTAATATTTTCTCATCTCATTCATATTAGATTAGCATTTTTACTCAAGATTATAATAAAAAACTTCTATTTACATTACGAAAGCTTTTCGAAAAATGTATTTTAAATAAATGTCATTCAAGTTATCATATTTTAAATAAAATATTTATCAGAGTGAATTCACCCGTCATAACATTTGACTGGCATCCCATTTAAGGAAAAACGGAACGAACATCTAAAACAATAAGTTGCTATACACTCGGCTTGTGGATAGCGAGGACACCTCCGCCCTAAACATGGATCTACGTAACACTGAACGATTGAGTCAGGTGGGCATAGATCATCGACTGGTTGTGCTGAGAGTGCGATAAAGAACCACAATATTGAAATAATAATTTATATATTATAAACATGTTCTGTCCGATGTGAATCCCCAAAAGATACCAGGGTCGTTTATTTACAAAAAAAACATCAAGGAATTTAGCTTATTTACCTTTTTGTAATGATCTGGTTAAAATTTATTTAAATTATCAATCAGAATAGAATGAAAGGTATATCTTGAATGTTAAAATATAGCGAGAACTCTATATATATAGATAATCTTGTAAATTAAAGGTTTTACTAAAGATAATAGCAGAGCTCGGCTAATATAAATTGAATTTATTTATGATAGCCTTTCACCTTAAAATATACATTATGCTTCCAAGCTAGATTCTTAATAATCATTAATATTGTCGCTTTTAATTTGATTAAAATATTACCCTTTATTTACATAATGATTAGTTGAATAATTATTTTACCAATATTTTCTAAAAGATTCAAAATAATGGAAAACGGAAATATGATAAGTGAATGAATGTGATATATTGTTCCCTTGATACCCAATTTTTAAATATATAACATTTTAATTTTTACAGATAATAATGTCGATTTTAAAACATTCGGCTTAAAAAAAAATTCTGCCATACCCTGATTACCGGTTATTTTTTTTAAATTTTTAGGCTCGGTTTGTGAACCCGGGCAGGGGTTAGGACCGTGCCCGCAGGTCTCTGATATAGATCATAGAAGCAAAGATTAATGATCTTTTTTAAATCTATATCAAAAATGAGGACAAGAAAAACGTTTTTGTTTGTTATTAACATGGAATTAAATAAATAACAAACCTATGATGGAATAAATTCGAACTAAAGGTGCAATAAAGTTTTAACAAATTTTAAAATGGTGGAATTTTCGGGGGCGTGACGGGAGTGCTCAAAATATTGTCTTACGTGAGCGGGCGATTCGGGTTTAAAAATTTTTTTTTTAGTTGCAAGCGTGTAAGGGGCGTGAATTTTTTTGCCACCCTGAGCGGATGAGCCCTGAATAAAAAAATTAGCACCCACCTCTAATCAATATCATAAGAAGATATGAGTTCAAAAGTTATAGCTTTCAAAATTTATTTAACATTATTGAAGATCAAGCAAGACCGGTGCATCGTTGGAAGTAACACGTATTTAACTGTATAGGATTAAAAATTAAAAAGTCTCTGGGTTCTGGTTGTGAAAAGCTTAACTTTAATTATATTGTTACTAAAAGATTTTTCTAAGCATACTCCCAAACTAACAAACTCCATGGTACTTTTTTTTCTGGCATTGAAATCTAATCATACTTGCTATAAAATTTTAGCGGTTTCGCGGACCTGTATACCTAATTATCGCAATTTGTTTCTTATTCAAAAAAAAAAAATGATGAGAAAAGGATCATTTAGGATCATTTTATAACAAAATAATTATTTTAAATTTATTAAAATGATGATTTACGGGTGTAAAATTATAAGTTAAATTATGCATAAATATTTATAGAAAATTTAATATCAAATAGTGTTATAGCTTAAACGGTTTTTAATATTTTCGGCCCATAAAAATATATCGCTTAAACCCCCCCCCCCCGAGATTTCGCTAATAGATGTTCCAAACCTATGTACCATCTATATAGAAAAATTTCTTAGGACCTAGCGGAAATATTTGTTCTGGGATAAAATATAAAAATAGCTCAAAAACGAGACATTTTTACAACAATAAAACTATTCAATTATTTTAAGAGGATTTAAATGTTAAAAAAAAAAATTAACATAATAAATAAGTATAACTCTACCTAGAGACACACAGACTCCTATTAAAATCAGGGAAAGGCACAGAACGATGTTCATGATGAAAAATAAATTTACTTGCTTTAATTAATTCTTATTTTAACAAATAAAATAATTGAGAGTTTAGTATTTAGTAATTTATATCTTAAAACTAGTTCCGGTTATAAATGATTAAATATTACAATTATATCGATATTTTTTTTGTGTGAAAAAGGATCTAAAAAAGTATCATTTAAACAAAATGGTCCAATTTAGGTGTGTTTGACGTGATATAATTTTGGCCGACAATTTTTATTGTTAATATTTAAATAATATTATCATCATTATTATTTCGGCAATTGTCCAAAGGTTAAGTAATAATTTTTTTTTTTTTTATGATATCAGATCTCATTATATATATTTATTTAAAAAAAAAACAATTAAGTTATCTTAACGTTTCAGGATATTAATATTTAGAAAACGAAATATATATTACCAAAGGCGTATATTCCAGAATTTTGCTAAGGGATAGGGTGGGGGGAAAACAGTATTAGAGATCCTTAGGTCCACTTATAGGAGGTCTTTGTTGGTTATATTAAAATTTTTTATAAAATTAACTTTGACTTTTTTAAAATGGCTTTTATTTTCTAAAAATTTTGAATTTAATATAGTCGTTATTTTAAAAAAATTTTATTAATTTTTTAATTAATATTTTATTTCAAATTCTTCTTTATATTGATATATATTTTTTGAGTGTGTGGGTCGGGAGGGGTGTGGGGGGGGGTTAAGGTGTAAAGGGGCGGAAATTTTTATCAGCTTAAAATAATATTTGACCCCCCCCCCCCTTTACGCACATGAATCAATTTTTTTTTAAATGGATGTATAGTGGAAAACCTGTAGTTGGAAAAATTCCATAATAGACGTGACAGAACTGTCTCAGCATAAGCTATCACGATAGCAAATTTGTGAAGATTCAATGATAATAATAATCAAAACGAGGAAGATATCAAAGGGGATAATGTTTGAACATGCCAATCAGGTAATCGATTCTATGACTTTTAAAAATCCAAGTGGGAAGCCGATCAATATTTACCCGCCTTCACGGGGCAAATTGCCAGTCATTAAAAGGCACCTGTCCGTCATGACTTACGGTGGAAATGTATTGAGAATAATAATAAATATTTGTTTACTAAATAAGACTCACACAAAACAAAAACTATAAAAGCGTTAAACATTTAGTTTTCGCCAATATTTAGTGCGTTGGCCGCCATTTATTGTTTGTTATTGTTTATTTTTTTGCAAATCCAGCTAAAAAAAGTGATTGAAGCTCTCTCTCCTAATGAAGCACTAAGGAATGATATATATTTCATTATTAATTTCAATCGACTTTTAAGCGTTGAAGTTGGCACAAGTTTTTAATTTTTGCTTTTCCTTAAATTCGGCTACTATCCGGATTGAAGCACTAACGAAGCACTAAAAAAATGACGTATGATTCATCTTTAGTGCTTCCAATCGTTCGGCCAACTTCACGAAGCTCGTTTTTCCGTTATATTGATTTTTTATGACTTTTTTTTTTAATTAACAAGAAATAGAAAAAAAGTTTATAAAGGTTCTATACGAGTCTAATTCGTATAATCACGATGTCAAAAGCCTCAGTTTTATCCGGCAGCTACGCTATGACTGGGGTAAGACGGTTACCCGGCCTCAGTTTTATCCGGCAGCTACGCTATGACTGGGGTACTACGGTTACCCGCAACCGAATATGGAAAACATCATCCGAACAACGATAAAATTTATTTTATATAAGCGAAATAGAAATTTGAAAACAGGAAAAAAAAAGAAGAAAAAAGTTATTGATTTTATTCGATAATAACATTTTTTTTTACCTTTGTTATTTCAACTGGTGGCATATTTCGTATTTAAAATATTTTTTTAATTTTTTAAAAAAATTATAAAAATTATTACAAAATCACTACTCACTTACTATTCATTTTGAACGTATAAGAAGTAATAAATATATATTTTTTTGCAGTAATTTGTTCTCGTTTTAAATTAATCGCAGGTGGTCTCCTCTTTTAAAAATATTAAATTTCTGTATTTTTTTATATTTTTTTAAATAATTTTTTTTTAATTAATTCTTATTTTTTTTAAAAATAAAATGTTTATTTGTTCACCTGAATTTTAACCTGATTTTGAAAATCTCTCAAAAAAAAAGTTTATAGTTTTTTAACTCTGCCATTTTCAGTTTTAATTTTCTGCTTCAAAAAAAAAAAAAATTTTAGAAATATATATTTCAAAAAATTATGAAGACTTCAATGATCATCTTGGGAATGTTGTTTGTGTCATGCTGCTTCTATATCAATTCCGGTAAAAATAAAAATATATATTTTTTTAAAAAATTTTGGGTGATATATTTAAAAATTTGTATATTACAGTGGCGTAGCTAGGAATTTTTCTTAGAGGGGGTCCATACAGGCCCCTTTAACGGGCCTTCGGGCCTTTTGCCCGGCCTTCGGCCGGGTTTATCTTACAAATCATAACCATACCTTCGATAATATATAATAAATATATTTTTTAAACGCATCTGTTATTATAATTTAGTACAGATTATTCTCAATGACTTTATAATAATACTATCCAGAATAATTTCAATAGTAATATAATATATCCTTCCACAAACATCAAAACCGGAAAAATATAATTCATATAAAATCACTTTTAACTCTTTTGAACGTATAATCTAAAAAAAAATTTTTGCTCTGGGAGGGGTCCTAACCCGAAAACCACCCCCGTAGCTACGCCACTGGTATATTATCGCGAAATATTATTTAAAAATAAAAAAATATCTTTCATATTTTAAATTTATCTTAAAATTTGAAGCTAAGTTTTCGCTCCCTTTCAACTCTTTTTAAATCGGTGTTTGCTGTCTTGAAGCTTATAACAGTGTTGTAACCAGAGATTTAATGATTTAATGATTTAATTCAAAAAAACATTTTCCAATAGTTTTTTTTTGTTTTTTTTTGTTTTTAAAAAAATTCGATTTTAAACTTTGTTAATAACAAAATAAATATTGAATCAATTTTTCTCCTATAAGCCGCGCCGGGAATCGAAATTAAATACAAGCCACACAAGTATAGCGAAGACGATAGTGGTATAACCTTATTTATCTATTCTAATATATTTATCATAATCATTTTCACTTCTCTCCTTAAGATAAGCCATGGGCTCTTAATTTTTCGATTTACATATCATAGATGGCATTCATCCATGATAATATATTGCAAAAATTGTATGTAACAATCTCGTAAAATTGTTTTTCCCTCTAACTGACCAGCGAAAATCGCCACTGTTTTCTCTATTCGTTTCCAACCGGATCAAAGTTCAGACATCGGTTGATAACCCGGTCCGTCCCTCGCCACGTGACCTTCAACAATCATCCCTAATATAGCCTAATCAAGATTTTGTTAAGGGGAGGAAGGGGGCCACTCTTAGTCTAGGCTTTCCCCACATATGCTTCTATTAAAAGATGCACAATTTACGTGTAGGGCCCATGAGGGGTGTAGAATTAGCATCTTTTATTAACTTAAGAGAATATTTACGGGATCCGGAAAAAATCCCTAGAAGATCGGGAAAAGTCTTCATTTCTCTCCTTCCTTTCTTACTCACTTCTATTTTTAAAATCATTATTTTATTTTATTTTTTAATTATTATTATTTTTTTAGATAAAGAAATAATGAAAGTAATGAAAATGAACGATGATTACGACAATGGTAAAGAATAATTTTATAATTGTAAATATTAGAATGCAGGGATAAAGGTTTTCCTTGATTTTGTTTTGAAGATTTTTTTTTACATCTGACAGAATATCGCAGCATTTTTTTTAAACTCTAAGGGACCCATCCATTTCTATAAGCAGCTAAGAATTCTTCTTTGTATAATAATATATTGTTAAAATGGTACTAAATTTATAATAACTTACTATATAAGCTAAAAAAAATCATTTAGGGTTGTTTCTAATATAACCATCCCATATACATTTTATCAGAGTTGTTAAAGGATCAAGATACAAGTATCTAGATCCAGTATCTAGATATATAAATGCGGTCTTTGTATCTGTATCTTGATAGATTTTTGATTAAAATATCTGTATCTAGATATTATTTTAGACGATATATCTGTATCTAGATCCATTTAAAAAGTATCTTTTAACAACTCTGCATTTTATAAATAACTCATTTAACTTGTTAAATGTTATATCTTTCTTTTTTTTGAAAAAAATAAAAATATAGATTACGTCAATAATGACGAAAAGGATTATTTGACTATTCCACCAAAGACATTCAGGCAATAAAATGATGGGCATATCGTTTTTAAATTTTCAATATATTATTATTATTATTATCCAAAATTTATTTGCAATTGGATTAAATTTATTATTATAATTAATCATTATTTTTATGTTTATTTTTTCCCTCTCCTAAATTATCGATTCAAAATTATTTGTGGAATTATTTAAAAAAATTTTAAAAATTTTAAAAATAAAATTTTCAATTAGCTAAAATTTTACGACTATTTTATATGAAAAATTAAGATCTATTTCAACCGTAATGGTTCAAAAGTAGTATATTTTAGCCAGCAAAAAATATAGCCTAAGTCTTCTAGAGATTTCGATAATAAATGTCTAGTAGACCTTTGTTCCTTCTATGAACAAAATCTTCAGGAGTCGCGTAATATTTTTCTGGATAAGATATCGAGTTAGCCGTTTTTAAAAAAATCGGCTCAAAGCAAGCCGGTTAACAACACTATTCGAAAGTCCAAAACCGATAATGAGTTAAAACTGATTAGGAAAAATATGGATTATATACATATTTTATGTGAAGGAAGGATATATTTCTCGTAACCATAATGATATAGCGGTGTGATTAAACTGAACTCAGAATGGCTAAGTAGATATTATTATAGTTTAGAGTTTCTATAATAATAAATTGTATTTTAAGTAAAAAAAAAGGTTTTTTTATTATATAACTCATAATATTAAATTCCCTTAATTTAAAATTTTATCTAAAATAAAAGAAATAATAGTAAATGAAGAGAAAATTTCCTAGTATCGTTTTAAACGGATATCGATTTGAGCCTATTTTATTTTATTTTTTTAAAAACGGTTTAAACTCAATATTTTATTAAGGAAATATATTACGCAAGCCAGAAGATTTTGGTGATCACTGGCAAAAAAAGGATTTGAAACATCTGTTAGCTTAATTCTAGAGGTTTAAGCAATATTTTTTTCTGGCTAAAATATTGAGTAAGAGTCGTTTAACAAAACACTATTCTATATTAATTTTATAAAAATTTGCGCGTATTAACATTGGACAAAGAATAATACTATCCGACAAATAGGACACCGAATAAAAATATTCAATTTAAAAATGTTAAGAATAAGAAGGGAATTCCTCATATATGTTTTTATTCATAAAGATAATGATAATGAGCAGCCGTTCTCCATTTTAGCCACGAATTTTTTTTTAGGTAAAAACCTTGAACATATGTGGAGTATTAGGGAAATATTTCGATGTTGGTTAAATGTATTGCTATAAAGGGTTCCATGGCAAGACCTGTTGTGGGCCAGAGTTAATCTAGGCAAAAGTGTAGATTACGAAAAATGCTTAATTTTATTAGACTCTAAACCCACTACATTTGTTAAAATCTAAAAGAGACTTAGGGCTATTGAGCAGCGCCCATGAAGCCAATAAGTTTTTTTAGTTTTTAACAAACTAGGTCACACTAAAGCCTAATACCGAGCTCCTGGACCGCGTTAGCAGTTAGATTCGCAGCTTGGTATGTCATACGATTCGGTCTAGAGTAGTCTTAAAAAGCAGTCGGCATTCCCCTGTTTATAGACGGAGTATTGAAATTTAGCTAGGAGTAATGTCCATCTGGTTAATCTTAGTGTTAGATCGAACAAAAAACAAAAAAAAATACTTTATAAACCTTTACAACCATTATAATAATATTCAGATCAAGGTAGAATGACATTTTCAAGTGACAAAACTCCCTAGCAATAGTTTAGGGGGGGGGATTACTAAGAGGTTAGGAGCCTTAAGATGACTGCAACGTCCTCACGATAATCACTAACACCCATTGATTTATATAATTAAGCTAGCATCAATATATTTAAAGTGAAATAACTTTTGGCCCAGTACTCTCGTCAGTCTAGGATTTTGAATAAATATTAAGAAGTATAAGATCTATCTGAAAAAACTTAAAAGAACAGCCATTTCCGGTTTTCTATTTTCGGTTTTTTTGGTAATAGACTAATTTTAAATAATAAATTTTATATCATATTAAAGGGTTGTTCTATAGCTATTTGATAAAATTTAAATTTATGTTTTTAGTTTTAATTACTTTTCAGAGATATTAAAAACAAATTAATACTGAAGTTGGGAATTAAAATTTTATATTTATACCAGTTAGTGTAATATACTACCATCATACAAATTTTTTAAAATAATCGAAGAGGGTGGGATTGAATCTTTAGTTGATTTTGATATGGAATACAAATTTTTTTAATGGGGGCCTAATATTTATTTAAACTAAAAAATATTTTTTGATAGCTGCCTGAAAGATTTCTTTAAAATTTTTATTAAGTATAATATATAGGTTTGATTTTATTATGTAAAAATTGATAAGACTATCTAAATTTTTATTAAACGAGTGCTATTTTAATTATTAGATTAGATTAATATACGTATAAATTATATTTTCACTATGTCAGCTTGCAAATCAAATTCTATGCTAAAGATGGAATATCAGTCATAACATCTAATTTTTAATTTAGTAATAACAGTTTGAAGTTTAGTATTTAAAATATTTTATAACCCTAAATTCAATAAATAAAATAATTTATTAATAAAAAGAAAAAAACAAATTTAATATTGTAATCACCCGAGTTCACAATCACTAATTCATTTTTAAACCTGATTACCATGTCTTTTACTAAAAATTCCAAGGTCCCAAGTATAAGAAATTTCATTGTTGATAATCCTCTATTATATAGAATTCGTTATAAAATATTAGGTGATGCCACTTTTACAGACATATTTCACAGTTATGGAATATATTACAGTTAATACTTTAATAAACTTTACTAATCAATGTTTTAGATGATAAATATAAGTAACAATTTGCATTCAATTTTTTAACGCCATCTATTTTGATTTTAAAAATTATTAAAAATTAAACATCTTATTTATTCATTCCACAATGGATGGCAATCCTTATTATAAGATATCTTTTTTTACGTGTTTTAGGAAAGGCTATTTTTTTCTTCTTTGAAAAACATTTTTGAGTTAAATTATAATTACCTTTAATATAGATATTGTATTATTACACACTTATTTTAAGATATAATATACTAACTAGAGGTGTTGCGACAATAATATATAAGGTCTCAATTGCTTTCCTCATATCTGATAGTTATAAAATTTTCCATTTCTATTATGGCATCCTTACCGTGTAAATAACTCAAGGCTACAATATATTTGCATAATTATTTCTTCTAAAGATTCTTAGTGTTTTTTTGTTTTATCAATTTATCCAACATAATAAATTCTGATATTAGTTTACACAGTGAGTGTCATGGCTATTACTGCAAATTAACCAGCATCTATTATTTGTGTTGCTATGATGAGATTTGAGATTATTACCACAACGGCTGAGAGCATTTGATTGCATAATTTAGATTATTAATAAGGATCAATCAACGGCCTAATCGTTTATATATCATTAAAAATTGAGGATAGACTTTTAGAAATTTAATATCGCACAATAATTTTCTCGAGTACTTATCTAGCTACCATCATGTCATCTAGGAAGAAGCTTTAACTACCATAGAGTTTTATGATTTGGATCAGTCGTTTTAAATTCCCTTCTTCAAGAATTATTGATTTGAGTAAGGCCCACAAATTTTTCCTCATTAATCCATTCTATAAAGCATTTGACTATAAATGGTAAAACAACGTTATATTAGTTTTATGCTAAGAATTATATTGCCTTGTGTGGGTTTTAAAAAAACCATTATCAATTGAGGCAGTGTATATGTGAATTAATTAAACTTTTTTTATCACTTGTAATGCTTTAGACGCAAATTTACATTATCCGCAATCGAAACTATTCGATATTGTAATAAATTGTTAATTATTCTGTATTAAAATTTTTATCTTTAGAAATGTCGTGTATTGTTTTACTTTGATAATTTGTATACCTTGAAAAAATATGAAATTCAGAATTATCAGAGTTTGCGAATTTCAATTTAAAAAGTATAATATATTCAATAAAGCTCGGGCCGAAAGCCGGCAAAGGTTATGGAGGCTTCGCCCCCCCCCCCCGCCCATAAATTTTTTTTAGTTGAGCCCCCCCCCTTGAGATCGTAAAGGCTAGTGACATCCCTGAAAAGTTGTCTTGCATTTTTAAAGAACAACTTAAATTAAAGTTATTGAACTGAGTTTGAATCTGATGGGTGTAGGTGTTCCAACATATGACTAATGTTGTCATAATGGTATTCCTCAGAATGTATTGAAATAAGGTTGAACCAGATACGGTAGTTTCACAGTAGCCTGGGTTTGTCACCAGTACCACCATCCTACTTAATCAAACTTGAATTTCGTCAAAAATAAGAAATAAATCAAACTGTAATGTAAATTCTGTAATATTTCATTAATTATTGTTTATCATCATGTAGTGTTAATTGAATGCTACATTAATGTTTTAGGTCATAGTTATATTATTATATACGTATAACGGTAAAGTTAATTTGAAACTATTATTTTTCCGGAAAGCAATTTTATTAATTGAAATTATCCCTTTCAAATAGGCTATACATTAACATATTATAGTTATCGTGACTTTTAAAGATCAACTTAATAAAATGGGTGATAACTTTGATTTTTTATTTTTTTACGATAATATATCTCAATAAGATAGCCATTTTGGGTATCTTTTAAAGAAGTTATAGTTAAACTATTTAATAAAAAAATGACTCACAAATACCTGTCGAGAGAGAAGCTACATTCAGTATTTCTATCTAGGGGTTCTTAATCTAATAAAAGTCATGACCTTAATTTATTTAACTAGTGATATAATACCATGTGAACTATTTTAGTTTGCTAAAAAAAATTTAAAGAGATATATAAGCACAGGAGATGGTAAAAAACTGTTATACAACCTGTTTCAATCTCAGTTCAACGCATAATCTGATAAATCCCTTTAGAATAAAATTGAAAGTAGCGATATCTTTGGTGCTTATAAGCTTTTCGAATCTCTCAAAATCATGAAATACATATTCAGCGGTGTTTAATATATCGCTTTATTAGGATAAGAAGATCAAATCTAATAATATAATAACATGTTAGATGCAGAGTTGTTAAAGGATCTAGATACAAAAATGTGGTATCTATATCTAGATAGATTTTTGATTAAAATATGTGTATCTAGATATTATTTTAGACGATGTATCTGTATCTAGATCCATTTGAAAAGTATCTTTTAACAAATGTATATATTTAGAGTTAAAAATATTTTACGTACCTGAGCTATTGACGATTATCTGTATCTAGATTCATTTGACATGTATCTGCTAAAACTGTTGTTGGGAATGAAAATATTATCGTATCACGATGAAATTAAGATGGCGTTAAAATATGAACAAAAATAATAAAATTGATATGATATATGAAAGTTTAAAAAACACTTTTTATAAAACAATTCCCTTTAATACAAAATATACGATTAGAAAATATTTAAATATAAATACACTTTTTATAAAACAATTCCCTTTAATACAAAATATACGATTAGAAAATATTTAAATATAAATGTAAATAGATATAAAACAATTTTGTGGTTTTTTTTAAAAACTAAAAACTATCATTTATTGTTGGACCAACGTATACCTAGAGTATGAAGGCATGGTTGGGCCAAGAAAATATATATTAACTATTTTAAATTAGTGATTAAAAATTAATTTAATTTTATTAAATTTATTTAGGTTTAAACGAAAGGTGTCCAATCCTACCCCCCCCTTCTGTTTCCTTAATCTTATAGATTTTAAAACAATTCTACATGCCAAATGCATTGAGATCAAAAACAGCGCAATATTTTAAAAAAATTAACAGGCCAGGAATGGTAATAAATTTATAATTTGAAATATTTAGATATTTATTGTCCAATTTCATGCATTGATAATCATAATTTCTTGATTAATAATTGGATATTATTTGTTTTTCTAACTTTGCTATATATATATACTATAACTTGTATTAAATTACATGGTCTTAGCTTTATTATGCTAATTGAGTTATAATCGTTCAGGGGGACAGATTGGCCACGCCACGGACTTGTGGGCGTTTTTTTTGTTTTAAATAGTGGTCTCATCTTTATAAAATTTAAACTATTCCCATGTTCCTAAGGTAATTTTTTTTTTTCAAAACTGTTTTATTACGACTCGAAAACCTTTTTTTAAAATAATCCTGAAATAAAGTTGGTTTATGAGTTTAACGTTTTCCAAAATGTTGGAATAAAGAAAATTGGCACTCCATGTCCCAAACTATTTTTTTACTGGGTGCTAAATGTATTACATTTTCGAAACGTTTTGATAAGAAGAAGCTATTAGTTAAATATTTTTGGGGCGATGCGGAAGGCGTACACGCTGTAAAAGTTATATTTGTTTTTTAATTTTAAATGATAAAGCTATCATTGTTGTTAAATTACCTAACTCTGACCATCTTCAATTGTGGATTAAATCAAACTTTTAGCCTACAAAATTGAATTGAGCCTCTAAGTAAAGTACAACCTGGAGGTTCGAGCATGATGTTCAGAACTGGGATTTAAAGGATTCTATCAGATATATTATATATATACTCTATTTCAGAAACCTGTTTCTTAGATTTCTAAATGATATCTCAGAATGAATTGTGAATGTAAAAATTTTCGTATTTCTGAAGGTTTCGAGTCTCTAAGTTAAGTCCAAGAGCGAGCAGAGTTTAAACTGGAAGTTTCTATCATAATTTTTAGAATGGGATTAAAAGAATTAAACAGATATATATATAAATACACTATTTCAGAAACCTGTTTCTTAGATTCTAAATGATATCTCAGAATGAATTATGAGTGTAAAAATTTTCGTATTTCTGAAGGTTTTTTTGCCAGAAAGTTTCCAGGAGAGAGTGTATAGTACCCAATTTTGATAAATCTCCATGTGTTTTTTAAAATATCTGCCAGATTTTGGATAGTGGAACCCTAGTCCTTCTTTGGTTGATTAAAAATTGAAATCTGTGCATAGAAATTGGTCAAAACGTGCTTGTCCAACATCATTTAAAACTGAAAATTCACCAGTATACTTGTGTTAGATAGTCTTAATCAAAAAAAAGATTCCAAAAATTATATATAATTATCATAATTCTAGAATATTCTAGAATATCGATTTTATGTTACCTTTGAATTTCTTTCCTACAAAGATTTGAATCATATAATATTGTTAATAAGTTGATTTACTAGTAATAATGTTATTTTGTATTTATTACAAATTGAAATTGTGGATATATGTTAATGTATTTCTTAATTAATATTTTAAAAAAATTATACTGAAATGGATGATATCGGTTTCTATGTTCAATCGAGAAAAATATATTTGTAACTGTATCATCAGCTCAATTCAGAATTTGTATCGGCATCGACGATACATTTTTTGAAAGTGTATCATTTAACAAATTCTTCTAAAATATGATCATTATTTTAACCCTTATCAGAGAACATGATTAACAATTTTAAATCAAAATGTGAAAAACTGACGAGACGACAATAAATGCTAAATAACAAAATTCCTTAGTCCTTTAATAGAGCATTTTTTAAGCCAAGGACTCTTTGAACACAAGTTCCAGGGGATGGTAGTATTTTAATAGTTCATTTAAAACGATCCGATAAAATTATTTGGCCCTAGCTATCACTATGAATTTCTTGATTAATCTCTTTAATCATTTTAGAGTAAATCATTATAAATGGATTACTTTTGCCTGGGAATATGGATCATGATACATCTTCTAATTCTTCAAAATAGAAGATTATGCAAAAACTGAACAAATATTAGAACCTCGGGGAACAATCATACCCAAAATATCATGTTTTTCAATCAACAAGAGAATTTATTTTATTTTAAAAAAAGAAAGGATTTTCAACTTATAAATATAGAAATGTTGTAAATTGTTACAGCGTGGTCATGTTTCTAACCAAGAATATTCGAATCAATCTACAAGTTAAAACTCAACTTAGTGGCTTAATTCAATTTTTTAAGGGTATAAAAGTTTGATTAATCTGCAATTGAAATAGTCAAGGTTAGCTAATTTAACAAGGCTAGTTATTTTATTTAGATAAGATTATTTTAAATGAAAAATTAGGATCGATAAGAAAGGGTAACCATAATTGACAAAAAATTTTTAGAATAAAACTAGCGTTTCACAAATGTAATTTAAGTGTTTTTTCTAAGAACAAATATAATTTATATATGTATATAATATGGGATTTGATAGTAAAATCCGATGGTATTATGATCTTCGATTTCCTCTGATGATAGCTACCAACAGATCTTGATAATGCCCCGTTACGTCACCCTGGATTTTTTTATAAAACAAAATCCATATAATTATTTTAAAGTGTCAAAGTTTATGATTATACCCTGACAGCTGCCTCCAAGCTCTTTTTGTATAGCTTGTTATATTCTCTTTTAATGTCTTCCAAGTCAATCTCCGATCGAGACGTTATGATTTTGATTAAATCATTATCTTTCGTTCCTAATCCCTATAATAATAAATAAATAAATAAATATAAGATTTAAATGGAGATTGTTGTAACTCTCATATCCTTCCGCAATCTTTTAGCAAAATAGGTGGCTGGATTTCCTGTGACTTTGAATCCTTCATATATATAAACAAACAAAAAAACATAAAGTTAAGTATAGAATTTTATATGTATTCTCACCTAATTTCGCGTTATATTGGGCAGTTGGAGTCATTAAGGCTACCAATAACTTTTCGTAATTGCCTGAGGTATCCCCTTTGATATCTTTGAGTAAATCCCTCTACAAAAATAGTATAATATCATTAAACGATTTAAGCAATAACTGGGATTAAAAGTCTCATGGGGGGGGGGAGTGATTTGTTTTTTTCCCTGTTTTTTTAACGTAATATAGGGCTCAATTCTTGTAAATTATTATCCAATCAAATAAGAATATTAGATTTCTATTATTTGTTTTTTATGAATAGGAATAGTAAATTATTCTATTGGGTTTAATATGCGCATGCAATCCTATTGGAAGATATGATTTACCAATAATGTTATTACAAATTGTTTTTTATAATAACCTCCCAATCATCATATGTATATCAATATTTTGTTGACAGAAAAAACTTTTCAATATCATGTTTTTAACTCAATCGTTTTAAAGTTTTATAAAAAAAAAATAATCTAGTTCATTTCTTTCAATTCAAATCTTAAGTGTTTTAAAAATGGAGTAGGATAAGGAAAGGAAAGGAAAGAAAGAAAGAAAGAAAGAAAGAAAGAAAGAAAGAAAGAAAGAAAGAAAGAAAGAAAGAAAGAAAGAAAGAAAGGCATTTTTTTCACTGCCCCCTCTCCCCCTTACTTTTTTTAAAAAATGTTATAATAAAAACAGGAGTTTTCTTTGTTTTTTATTTGTTTTTTACATTACTAATCAAAAGTTTTGTGTATTGCTGTCTGTAAGCTTCCCTGATTTGCTGTCTTTGAGCATTGCTCCTTCCGGCTACGATACCTATCACTCTTTTATCTTTCGTACCTATTCAATTTTTTTTAAGTTGCATCAATAATGAAGGATGGAAGTAATCTTTAACAAAACATTGACTAGGGAAAAAATACTGGAAGTCTGAAATTTAAAAAATGGCTAACTCGATATTTTAGCCTAGAAAAATATTGTATAAGCCTCGGGATTCGGCTAATAGATGTCTAGACCTATGTGAAATAAAAAAAACTAGAACCAGATGGTCTTTCGGGTGGTGTAATGCTCGGTTCGGTTTAACCCGACCTTTTAACCCCGCTATATATTTATACAAATCTTTAAGGTACTTCTTTCCAGTGCCACCTATGAACAAAATCTTCAGGGGGCTTGAAGCGAATTATTTTTCTGGATAAGATATTGAGTCAGCCGTTTATAAAAATAAATAAATAAATAATAGGGCTTAAATGGGGCTGGGCCGTTTAACAACACCAATTCTTTGCGCAGTAATTTTTAAGACGTAAAGAACAACGAAGCAAGAATAGATAGGAGTTTAGAAATGATGCAAAATTCGATTTGTTAACAGGTTAACAGAGTTGTTAAAGGATCTAGATACAGGTATCTAGATCCAGTATCTATATAAAAATGTGGTATCTGTATCTAGATAGATTTTTGATTAAAATATCTGTATATAGATATTAAGACAATGTATCTGTATCTAGATTCATTTAAAAAGTATCTTTTAACAACTCTGCAGGTTAATAATATCGGTGCCGTTAAATTACCTAACTTTAGTCAGCTATAAAACGGCGTAGCCATGTTGGATATCCGAAATATTCGAATCGATCTTCCGGTTGAGACTCGTGGCACAATTCAATTTTTTAGGCTAAAAGCTCGACTAAGCCACAGTAGAGATGATCAAAGTCAGGTGATTTAACGACACCAGTTAATATAAGTTATTATTCAATAAAAAACAGATCATAATTATTATATCACTTACCGCCTCCTTTAAGCGCGCTCCGCAATACTTTCGCGTCTGCTTGAGCGTTAAAATTCGGAGCGGGCACGATTGTACCCCTACCCTCGGCGGCAAACTTTATTAAGTTATAACGTGTAATAAAAACGCGCGATAAGCCGCGTAATAAGTATATGAATTTATATATATATTACAATTTTTTTGCCTAAAAATTTATTAATTTTAAAAAAATAGTGGCTAAAAAAAAGATTTTTTAGAATACGAAAAATTTCCTATTAACAAAACTTTAATATTGTCAGAATTAATTACGACCGGGTTAGAAGTTTAAAAAAAAATACACAAAATCATAGTTGTTTACAAAAATATATTAAGTAAAAAAAAATAATATAATTTAGATAACACCAAAATGTTTGTAACCTCTTGTCCGTTTAGTATAACGAGGTTTTGAAAGCTAACCAAAAATAGAATAATTAAAGTTGACCCGATGATAGCCATAGCTTTTAAGAAAAAATATTACAAGTTAATTTGAAGAAAAAAAAAGTATGATTTAGAAAGAATTTTTTTTAAAAAAAATTAAAAGTTTTTTGAAGTTATTTATTATCAATATTTTGCCGTTATTTTA
The DNA here is from genome assembly GCF_954871325.1 of Gordionus sp. m RMFG-2023. NCBI lineage: Eukaryota > Metazoa > Nematomorpha > Gordioida > Chordodea > Parachordodidae > Gordionus > Gordionus sp. m RMFG-2023. Next base: position 30,214,346 of record NC_088779.1, on the reverse strand, counting down.
AATAAACAAGTTTATCTGTCACTTATTTCTCATTCGAAATTATATTTAAGGGTTTATCCTTTAGGCATAATCTATATATCTTTAAAAATATAATTTTTTTTTAAATATAAATTTTTTCAAGGTTCTATATAAATAAAATTAAATCAACACACTTAATATAATTGAGATGCAAAAAGTTACAATTTTTTTTTAAAAAAAATTTATAGCTGAATAATGTGTATATTAAAGAGATCTTCAAAAGTAGGCTCGACCCGTACCCTGACCAAACGAGTTTCGGGCCGGGCCGGTTTTTTTTAAAAAAACCGGGTTCGAGCTGGATCGGGCCTGATATTTTTTTTTAAAAATTCGGGCCAGGTAGGGTTACGCCTTAAAATTAAAATATATCTAGATTTTATCTATTTTAAATGTTGAATTTTTTATTGTGAAATAAAAATTATTTTTATTTTATTTATAGAAATTGGAAGCCATATAATATATACCGTTATTTTGAGTAATTATAAAAAAAAAAATTAATTTCTATATTTAAATAAATTCGTACCGGGCCGGTTTTTAAAAAAAAATTGGTTTCGGGCCGGGCCGGTTTTTAAAAAAATCGGTTTTGGGCCGGATAAAACTTTTTTAAAAAATTTTGGGTTCGGAAAATTAGGCCCGATGCAGATCACTAGTGAATACATTTAAAAGGTATAAATTAAATTAAGAATTATTTTTTAAATGAATTTAGTTTATTATTTTAGGTCACCCCGAAACTGTCAAATTAAAAATCTCTTTAAAACGGTTATAACGGTAAGCTAACGGATTTTGATAATATTATTTCAGTCGTCGATTTAACAATTATGTTCCATATATTATTTAAAATAACCCGCCATAACTATGTTTTTTTTTATCCGAACCTCCTAAACTTGATACCCATCGGCATTCGTTATTCGTCATTATGTTCAGAACTCAAATGCTTTTTCCAAGGGATTAAAAATATGATATTAATCTTAGAAATATCTATTTGATTTAACCGTTTTCTCGTTATCGATTTCCTGCGACTTAATTATCTTTTACATCTTCACAATTAACTTAAATAAAACCTTCTCCTCTTTGTATATTTAAAATTATATCTAATAATTTCAACAATATAAAAGTATTGTATTGTTGATTGGTGTTAATAACAAAAAAAATAATGATCATCTAAGGCACAAAATAAATTATGAAAATTTCAATCAACATTTAGCTATGGAAAAATTTAATAATAATTAATAAATAATGGACAAATTTATGATGGTCGAAGCAATTATTATAGCAAAAATTTTTAATAACAACAAAAAGACAAACTTAAGACCAAATCAATTATTATAAAAATGATAATTTTATAACAATAACAACAGACCAGCATATGCCAGTCGAAAACAACTATCATATTGTGTCGAACCTGTGATTCAATAACAGTGACAAACTATGCACATAAGAATAACTACAATGCCCACAGAAATATAAAACAACAAGAGGCATACGGCTAGAACACCATTAATTTCGAAGAACTAGAAAATGACAAAAGTTACGACATAAACAAAGATTATGATAAGCATAAATAATTTGAGTGAAGGTCTCGATGACAAAAAGAATAAAACGCTTATGAGGTGATGACTTAAACTCAACGATATAGCGACGACGATGCGCGGAGACAGGTGACGAGATACCCAATCATACCTCATTTTGTAGCTAAACAAAGTAGAGGTATCAAAAATATGAAGAAATTCTCGCATCAAATTAACGGGTTATGACGCGGAACACCGTAAACGTTCTTGGGCATGCGCACATTGATATTAATTACGAAGTCACATTAAAAAAAATCTGGAAGCCTACATTGTGGAGGAGTTACGAAAGGCGCGTTGATTGACAGGGAGGGTTATGGCTTAACGCGTTTAAAAGTATCTTAAAAGAAATTTGTAGGTAATAATGATAATAACTTATAATGATAAACCCTGTGCAACCATTGAAATGTGAGAAAAATGGCATCAGATACTTCGCATGATAAACGTACTTCCTTCCTTCAAAGAAAGAAAGAAAGAAAGAGATATTTTTTTTATAAAATTCAGAATATCTACTATTAAAAAATATATCAGAAATGTTAATTCAACACAAAATAAAATGTTTTAAGATATGAATATTTTTTTTTGAATTTCTTATTCTAAAAGACAAAAAAAAAACCCTTAGTGTTTGAATTTAGCATTTTCTAAGCTAAAAATTCCTTTGGAACAAGTTCCAGGGGATGGGAAGTATTTTTAAAAAAAACGAACATATTTTTTTACGAATCGTTTTAAACTATTTCGCCCTAGTGGTCACTATGAATACAGATTAATTTTTTAATCATTTTTTTAAGAGTCATTACAATGGATTACTTTGGCTTGTATGGGTCACTATACATCTTCTACTTCTTCAAGGTAGATGATTATGCAAAACAGAATGACATGACACAAATGTTAGGACCCTCAGGGAAATCATTCCATCATATCGTGTTTTTAAATCAACAACAGAAGAACCATAAATATATAAATGTTAATAGAAAAAAAAGTAAGTGAATCTGATTGGACTGTGAATTGTTATTAGATTTATATACGATATTTTTAGGGAAAATAGATTGATAAGAAAGGGCCTATAAATATATAACTATTGATTTGACATAAAATAAACACATATGTATATATAATTGGCGTTTCACAAATGTATCAGTGTTTTCTAATTAACAAATATATATATAATATGCTATGATTGATAGAATGTCTAATTTAAGATTTTCGATTTCCTTTAATGACAGCTACCAAAAGATCTTGATATTCTCCAGTTACGTCACCCTAGATTTTTTTATAATTTTTATAAACAAAAATCCATATAAATATATAAAAAGTGTTAAAGTTATGATATACCCTGACAGCTGCCTCTAAACTCTTTTTGAATAGCTTGTTATATTCGCTTTTAATATCTTCCAAGTCTATCTCTGATCTAGACGTTATGATTTCTATTAAATTATTATCTTTCGTTCCTAATCCCTATATAATAAAAAAAATGGAAGAATTTATTAAAAAATTTAAAGAAATTGAGCTTGTGCCTTCAAATCTTTTCCCAATCTTTCAGCAAAATAGGTGGCTGGATTTCCTGTAACTTTAAATCCTTCATATACAAAAAAAAAACAAAATGAAATTAGGGTAGAAATTTTATTTGAATTTTCTAAATTTCACCTAATTTCGCATTGTATTGGGCGCTTGGAGTCAGCAAGGCTACCAATAACTTTTGGTAATTGCCTGTGGTATCTCCTTCTATATCTTTGATTAAATCCCTCTACAAATAATAATATAATATCATTTAAAGGATTGAACAATGAAAAATGAAATGGATTTAAAGCAATAAACCGGGATTTAAAATCCCAGATTGGTGGTGGTGGGAATATGTTTTTTTACCTTGTTTTTCTTTACGTAATCTAGACCTATTCAAAAAAACGGTGATTTGTTTTTTATTTAAAAAACGGTATTGAATAAAATATCCATTTGGGGCCTGCAATCCTAATTGGAAAAATATAATTTAATCAATATTTTCCCAATCATCTTACATATATAATCTCTCAATATTTTGGATTGAAATCAGTTTATAACTCGCCCTTTGAGCAAAATTATTTTTAAACACACTGCACCCCACCCCCGACTTACTTTTATTTTACCAAAGAACCTGCCTGATCGTATTAAATTTTTTTTAACCAAATATTTGAAATAGCCATTATTATCTGTAAAAAATCTTGAATAAATAAAATATATTTTAAAATAATCCGTGTTTATACGAGCCCGGTCGGATAATTTATTTGAAAAAATCCGAACCGGGCTGGGCCATACAAATAGTACCTCTACAGGTCTCTAGAAGAAAAAAAAGGAAAGAGTTTTCATTTTTTTTTGTTTTTTACATCACTTAAAAGTTTTTTGTATTGCTGTTTGTAAGCTTCCCTTATTTGCTGTCTTTGATCATTGTTCCTTCCGGCTATGACATCTATCACTCTTTTATCTTTCGTACCTTTTACAAAAGAACAAAAAAAATTGAAGGAAAAAATGACACATCGACTAGGCAAAAATAAAAATTAAAAATGGAAGGCTTAAAATATGTATCTTTTTACGATTATTTTTATAGAAATAACTAAGCAAAATAGATAAGATAGCAGTTAGAAATGATATGAATTCGATTGTTTTAAGCAAGATGTTGAACATCATAACTAATATTACTTACCCGGTCCTTTAAGCGCACTCCTCAGTATCTCCGCGTCAGCTTGGGGGTTAAAATTTGGAGCGGGTACGATTGTACCCCTACCTCCTGCAAGCTTTATTAAGTTATAAACGTGTAATAGAAATGCGATGCCCATTAAGTCGAATATATAATTAAATCATTATAAGTATATGAATTTACATATACATATATATATATATATATATTCCTAATTTTTTGTATAATTTACTCTTTGAAAAACCATAATCTTATCCCTAAATTAAATAACAAAATATTTGCTATTCAAACTTAATATTCTTTCGCATTTTTTATATTACAAATGAAAATGGCATTACACAATAATGTATAAAGTAAAAAAAAATACTAATAACTACCTAACTTTAGTCAACTATAAAACAGCGTAGCCATGTTTATAATTAAAAAATATTCGAATCAATCTTCAAGTTTAGGCTCGACTTGTGGCTTAATTCAATTTTTTCAGGCTAAAAGCTTAAATAAACCACATTATAGATGGTGAAAGTTAGACAATTTAACAGCACCAAAAAAGTAATATAATATGATGACTCCAAAATTGTTGTAACCTCTTGTCCATTTAGTAGAATGAGGGTTTGAAAGCTTAGCAAGAAGAAGAGAATAGTCAAATTTGACCAGATCATAGCCATATCACTTTTAAAAAAAAATATTATATTCATTATAAAACTTAGTTTCTTCAATTCGAAGAAAATAAAAAATTTAGAAAGGATAAAAAAATTAATTTGCCGTTAGTTTAATAAACAAAGTTATCTGTCATTATATTTTCAGTTTAAATTTTATTTAGGGTTTAATCCTTACGGCGTATATATATACATATATATCTTTAAATTTGTGCAAATTAAAACTATTTTTAAATTTTTATATATAAATTTTCAAGGTTATATTTGTAAATAAATAAAATTTGTTTACAATAATTGTTCTTATTGTTCATAATTCATAATTAAATTGAATTGAATCATATTAAAACTTTAAAATATACTAAACCTATAATACGATTAAAGTAAGTTCTCATTCTTTTTAAATTTGATCTAACGAAATTAAAAACTGGGATATAATTTTATTTATTGAAATATAGAAACGAAATTATTTCAAATTATAATAATTAGTATAATATTTGGGCCATCCCTGCAATCGTTCTTTAGAAGTTTAAGAATTTTTGATATTATTATTCAATCGACTTTATACAAAAGCGTTTATAATTTATTAAAAATACAGCTATTTTTTATCTGAAACCCTAAACTTGATCCCAATCGGGAACGTTAGGATTCAGATCCCTGGTTTGAATTTAATATTCGATATTTTTTATATAAATTAAAAAAACCGTAATAATTGTAAACAAATATTTTTAATCTATTATAACACACATCTCTTATTTTCACAAACAATTCTTTTATTAGATTGGTAATAAAGCAGTTTATAAGTTATTATTGTATCCATATAAACATTTTATTAGTGTGTGTGTATAAATTCTTGGACCACTTTAAAAGGGTGTTGTACTAAAATGGAATAAGTAAGCATTTGGTAGGATAAATACATACAAGATATATATAGTATATAAATATGTGGGAATGGTTATACCAGAACATAAACCAATTTAGCCCTATTATTCTCATCATATTTTATTTGTGCCTCATTCAATTACCCCTTCTTTAAAAATGAATCAAGATGCTAAAATCTTCTTTTAGACTTTATATTTATATATAATCTATATAAGATTGGTATCGTCATCTTCCAATGGAAAAATATGTCAAAATTTGATTATATCCAGTCGATATTATACATAACGAGCATTATGGGAAAATGTATAAATTTAAAAGTGCCAAAAGGAATCCCGGAAAAAAACCTCTGGAAAAAACTCCAGGAAAAAAAACCCAAAATTTTTTTTTGAATTTACTTAAGATCTAATAATATCTGTATATTTTTATTTGGATTTAATAAGGTATAGACAAATTAGTATTTTAGAAATAAATATTATAAAAATATAATTTAATAATAAATTATATACGTAATAATGATTTATCAATAAAATAAACAGATCTTATTGCAAATTTTGACAAATTTAATCTATTTAATAGTATTTATTACAATAGCAAAATTTTTTACGAAATAAGTAATACATGGGTTATTTTACTAGGATATTTTTTTTCCCAATACATGCATTTTTTCTTGTTTAAGCACTGCGAATTTCTTTTCGGTGTCTAACTATCTACACGCCATCGTTCAAGTTTGATTTCATCGGCAGCCACATCGCATTTTAGTTTAAATCAACCCAGATTGATGGGTGTTTATTCCCAATCAGATTAGAAAAACGATGATTCGAACCTTTGCATTGATTATTTATGAGTTATTCGTTGGATAAAGTGCTCTGATTCAAGTTTCTGAAGGAAATCGAAGCCCAATCCGACCTGGTCTGGGATTGAGAATTGCTTCTTGTGATCTCCCTTGATACTCCATTGATGCAATTTTAATCGAAATATTCAAGAATATCCTTACCATTGCTCGGAGTAACCGATCTAAGGAATGCCATTGCAATGCCCATATCACATAAAGGAATTGGAAAAATAAATATAAATAATTTAACTTATTAATAATCATACCAATGACAGTTTTAACCGCCTCATAGCAGACTTTTCGAAATCCATGTATATATATAATGGATCAGCAGGAATTAAATCCCGTTTTTGACATTTAGACATTATTATTTCGAATATTTTTTGTAATTTTGTGTTTTTTTTTGGAGTTTAATAGCTGTTAAATGATTGTGGCTCGCATTCAGCAGGATCAGAAAAAGTGAGAGAGATTAACAATGACTTAAAGCAAAAATGGAAAGAAAATAATAAATTGAGAAAAAAATTTAAGAAAAATTGACAAGAAAATTTTTTAAAAAATAACGATTCTTTTTTAAATTTTTTGTTTTTTGGGGTTTTTTTTCCTTAAGGTTTTTTTCCGGGGGTTTTTTTTCCTATTACCGCCAAAAAGATATAAAAAAATTTTTTTAATATCTTTAAGAATTATTTTTAAGTTTGTTAAGAAAAAAATTATTTTTCGATTGGTTGGTTATTAATGGGAGCTATCAGTGTTGTAGCTGTCAATTTGTAAATTGACATTTATGGACATTTAGTCAATATATTTTTCTAGAAGATTATAATGCGATTTCAATTTTCTCTGTTGAACATTAGATCATATTGAAATGAAATATTGGGTTGTAATGTAATGGATCTGGGTAATAGTGTAATAGAATATTACATCCACTCTATCAATTATCACTTCAAATTAATTTCAAAAAATGTCCACCATTTTGCTAAATACAGATTTTTCTTCAAAACAGATGTGAAATTTAAGATAATTTTTAAGACTTAAACAATATGTTATGTTTTATATCTGTTATAACAGGCTATATTCTGTTAATTTAACTTAATTATACCCGGATAAGAAAAATATGTTTGAGTTTTAACTAAAGAAAATAAGTATTAGGCTAAGATTAAATCAGGATGTATTAGAAAGGAATTATAACTTGTTCCCAATTACATTTAGGTTCAATGCTCAGAACATGCTTCCTTTTCCAAAGGATTTAAAAATATAACTATAAGAATTTTTTAATCTAAAATATCTATTCGATTCAATGTTTATCGTTGTGGATTCAAACACTTAATTTTTTTTTTAAACTAATTTATTAATTAACTTTTATAACTTTACAAGGTCATTTTTAATAAAAAAATTAATTTTAAATTTAACCTTCCTTATTTTAAATTAAAATTATTTAATTAAAAAAAATAATGTTTACTTTTTTTTTTGTAACTATACCTTATCTCAATGCCGTTTTCTTGGGAGATGAAATTTTCAAAAAAATATTATTATTTATACTTTAACAAATTGTTAAAAGAAACGCGTTACTTGCAAAAGTAACGAAATGACAATCCCTACTTTTCCTATAAAAAAATTTCGATATTTAATGACCGTTACTAACTTTCATCGAGTTACTTTATGGCACTAATATTATACCATATTTATAAATAGATTAATTTGGGGATGGGGGGGGGGGAGTGATAGCAATGGAGATAAGTATAGGATTATTTCTTTTATGTTTCTCGCAAAAATTGGGGTTAAATGGTTAATAAATATATAGCATCCATACTCCCACCCAGGCTATGGCGGAGTTTATTAGACTAGGGGGTAACTATATAATTTAGTCTTTTTTGCAACTTATTCAACTTAGCTTTTGAAGTGGGCCAATTTCATCTATATCCCAGCAATCTACTAAATGTATATATATACTTTTATCCTCTTGAACAGGAGCGGACTGGCCATAAGACCCGGTGGGCATTTTGCCCACGAGGCCGCGAGAAAATGTAGATTTTTGAGGCTGATCAGTGGAAAATATCAAAATAGAGGCCGATTAGAAAAAAATTATTATTATGTTCACGTTATTTTCTCTTATCATTTATTTTTTAATGATATCTCTATGATTTGAATATCACATTCCTTGAGAATTGTCATGTCGTTTATACTATATTTTAATGCATAATATATCAATAACATCGCTTGACGCTACACATCATTACTAAAGAAGACGTCATATTTATTCATAAAAATATCTAAAGATTATAAACTATTAAGTAATATAAAACAGTTATCAAATATAATAATAATTATCATAAACTATCCAGCTTCCATATATTCTTCACCCCAAAAGACACCTAAAGAATGCTCCATTGTTTCTCACCAACCCACGTGATGATCACGTTTTTTTCTTCTCAACCAAGGAAAAACTTAATTTCACTGTCAGAAAATAACTGACATTTTATGCATTATATTAAATTTATTCCTTCTTTTTTTCAACAGCTACAACAATTACCACGTTCTTTTCTTTGTTTTTTTTTCAAATGAAGTGAAAACGCTTCCGGTTGAGTAGAGTGAAAGCTAAGTTTTGATAAATTTATTATATTATATTTTTATACATTGATTTATTGTAGAAATAATATAGCCAACATTTCTTGTTCTTAATTCATTGAAATCAAATAAAATCCAGGTCGGTGAATCAGATAAAAGGATGGATGCTTGGGTGAAACAGAATAATACATTTGGCCAAAATAAGTTGAGAAGGCTGCAAAAAATAGGTTAGATGATGGGCACGTGAAAAAGCCCTTAGAGGATATATGGTAATGAGAGCTTGCTCTCAATAACGATAAATACACTTTAATTTATAGTAGATAATAAATCATTTGAGACAAAAACTTGATAATTTATGTAAATTTAAGATTCTAAGTACAGCTATAATATATTTGGAAATTTTTGAAATAGGGCCACTGTCATATCTTCAAACAAAAAATTAGGTACTTTGTAAGCATGAAAAATGAAAGAAGATGCTAAATCTTCTGTATCATCGATACATACATCGATTTAAAATAAAGCAATAAAATGGCTAAATGAAACATTTCCATATTTATAGCTCCCGGAGAGTATCTGAGTACAAAATGCTCTGTAAAAAGATCGAATAGGGCGAGCGAAATGCCAAGTGAACGTCCTCAAGAATCAATTTAACCTTTATAGGTTCGAACTATTTCGTCCTATAATTGATCAAATTATAAACAGCTTGTCGGAACTACTTTCTGCGAATTGAGAGCTTATCTTGAATATGCAATATTTGCTTCCAAGACATTTGATGAAATAAATAGTAAAGGTATTTCTGAAAAGGCTTTGGAAAAACTGGCATAATTGGCATATATATTGAGTGTTAAATTTCATAACGAAGTATGTTCATTTGCCAGTGTATTCAAAGATTTGGTAGCCGAATTAAATGAAACGGAGAAGGATATCGCATGTAAAAGTGAAGAGACAAATGAAGAAGATGGAATATTACAATATGATAATAAATCAGAGTGTGATAATAAATGTAACAAGTGTTTAATATGCATGTAAGAAATTCTTAAAAGATATGTATGCATACAAGTGACACTAATATTTTTTTGGCATATGAATACATTTTATTTATCATTAAGGCAGGTTAATTGCGAGAAAGCATTTAGTAAATTAAAAATTATAAAAATAATCTGAGAGCTAGTATTGACCAAGAAAAATTAGAAGCGTTCTTAATGATGTCAGTTGAACGAACAACGTAGATTGAACTAGAAGATATTCCTGCGCAAAGGTTCAAAGTTAATGAGAGATTTATAAGCGTAAAAATTATATATTTTCTTAATTCTTTAATTAGAATCTTATTAATATTAGTTACAATATGATCGGTGCCTGATTTTATAAAAGTGCAGCAATTCTATTCTCTGTGATATTGTATAGCTGCAATAATTTTATATTTATAATTAATTGATTTTATATATTGAGTATATGCATTTTTTTAAAATATTTAACAGGTGATGTATGATTTGAATTTATAGTGTAACATCGTTGTAAATCTAATATAATATATATATAAAGAAGCCATTTAATGTAACCCGGTCGAAGACCGGCCAAACTAAATGGGGGTATGAGGGTTTCGCCCTCATACAAATGAGGCCGCTATAAAAAAATGCCCACGAGGCCGTAGCGTCGCCAGTCCGCCCCTGCTCTTAAAACATAAATTACTTATTATAATATATGTTAAACACTTCTTTCGTATACAAACATTCAACAAAAATTTAGAAAAACAGCATTGTAAACACAAAGTCCGTATATATATAATTGTTAAAATCATTGTGTTAATAAACAAAAAATGTCAAATAAGATTAGATGAAAGGTCTTTTGTTCTGTTAAATCTAGATTTTATTAGACAAAAATATTTGGCTAAACTTTTGAAGTATTACCCGTCAATAAATAATTTTTACCGTCAAAATGTCTGCAAAAAATTGATTACCCATTCTTACCTCTAGCAAAAATTATCTTTGTGTTAATTATCCCAAAAACGAAATATAATTATTTTAATTAATTAAAAACTATAATTTTCTAAAAATGGTGGTTATAAACTTTTAAAAACAAATTATTAAAATATGAGGCATATTTTTTAAAAAAAATTGATTTCATGCAAGCCTGGTCATTTTATTAGATAAGTTAATAACAAATAATTTATTTCTCTAATAATTTTAGCTTTAAATTATAAACATATTTATTTTAAAGGGCAAATTTAATTTTTTAAATCATTTAATTTACCTTACATATTTAATAATAATAAAAATTGATATATAATTTTTTATAAATATAATTAAACCAAAACTTGGGAATTAATTTTTTAAAACTATAAATGGATATATCTTATTTCAAGTGGCTCCTATTGGCTCCCCTACTTATAGGCCTCCAGAGTTCTACGGCAAACAATGCCAGCAATAACGCTTCTACTTATCGAGGTAATATACATTTTATACCTATATAATAGGCCTATTCAAAAATGAATTCGAATCGAATAGTACATTATTCATATAACGAATCGAATAATTTACTATTTGAATTCGTACGAATAATAAAATCTACGATTTGTATTCGATTCGAATTATTCGAATATTTGGAATTAATTTTTTTAATAAAATAAATCATGCTCAAATATATTGGTAAATTTTTTTATTACAAATTTGATTTTAAACAGAAAAAATTATAATAATATGTAATCAATAATCTGATAATAAATAATATAATAATCAAGTTATAAACAAAATTAAAATGTATATTATTAATTTAATTTATAATTTAAGCCAATTTTTAAGGCAAATAGTTTTTCTTATATTTTCTTCCTTATATGACATGCGGTTTTTTAACAATAAATTATATCCAACTGAGAAAAGCCTTTCACAAGCAGTTGATGTTCCTTGGATAGATAGATAATCCCTTGCCATTTTCGAGAGCATGGGGATCCGATATGCATTTGCTTTCCACCACATTAACGGGTCAGTATCACTCTTTGCTCTTGGTTCACTCAGATAAAAATCTATTTCACACAGTTGAATATTATTTTGTTTAAAACAATGTCTAGCCTGTTTCGTTGAATTTTATCCTTATTTGTTTGACAGTTATAATTATGAGCTTATAAAATATAATCATATTTAAATGGTGGTAAATTAAATACCTGTATATCTATTGTCTCTTTAAATTTGTCCATTAACTTGGATATATCAATATCATAATCAACAGATATTGATTTAAAAGTCTGGGATCCAAGATTGTGGTTATTATTGCATCATCGGCAGTTAAATTATAATAGCCCAACAATTTATCACATGCTACTTTGAAACTATTGTTAAAGGATTTATGGAAACCAGGTTTTTCATTTTTTAGATGTTCAAGAATTAAAATATAATAAGGTATAACCAAATTATAAGTAGGATAATTCTCCCCTCACACCAAATTTGTAGTTTCATATGAAGGCAATAGGATAGCTTTAATTTTTACAAGATCCTTTCTTCCTATATGTTATCAAAGTATTATATTATTACCTAATTATAAATTTTAGTTTACCTCTGATATTTGTTTTTCTTGAAGAATTTTAATATTAGTTATTACTTCATTAACTAATATTGTTATAGCAGGCTTTAACAATAAGACCCTTTCAATCATTTGGTAGGTACTATTCCACCTTATTTCACAATCTAATTCTGGTTTTAAAAAATTTAGGGGGAGGGTGTATAGAACTACATATATTTTTTAATAAATTTAATTTTTTAGGGGAATTACGAATCATTCTAATAATGTTTCTTAGTTTTAGAATTGAAGGATCTAAAATTTTTAAAATTTCTTTGGATATTAAATTAATTACATTCGGATGTTCCCTATTTTTATCAATGGATATTTTAAAGAAAATGTATCAATAAATGTTTTATTATTAGTTGCAATATCTAAAGTTATATAAAAATATTTTATTCTCTAAATTATAATTTTTAATTATTTTGACAAAGGCTTTAAATATATTTCCACCTTGTTTCATTTATTGGACTGACATCCAAAATTATGTTATTTATTTTAAAATTATCATCAATAAAATGGGCTGTTTGCCCTAAAAAAGGAACCTGTGTTAAGCTAGTCCATATGTCAGATGAAAAATTAATCTGGCTTTTATTTTTAGATATTATTTTCTTTACCAACTGTTCTTTTTCTGCAAATGTATTATACATGTGCAATTTAAGAGTATTGGAGCATATTGATTTTACAGAACAATCAAGATCACTTATAAAATTTTTAAAATCATTAGAATTAATAATTTTAAAAGGAATATTATGATTTATAAATAATTTTAATAAATTATCCTTAAAATTAATTTTTTTTGAAGAATTTGGTGTAGACTTTAAAAAAATGTCAATTTTATTATTATTTTTTTTACTAAGGTGTGAATGAAACCTGTTGTAATGATTAATAAGAGGAGATGTTGTTTTGCCTTTACCCTTTATAATACTCTTGCAATGATTGCAAGCAGCCTTTTCACCGTCTTTAAGGATTTGATATTGATCCCATATGATTGCTCTCTTTTGTGAGGAAATTTTCTCATCTTCAACAACAAGCATAATTTCGTCAGAAGCATTCTCCTCTAACATAATTAGGCTAGCTAACTATAATTATTGTAGAGATGTAATATATTTTTATATATCTCTGGTGTGTGTAATTTTTAATATAATTTATTATGAGATTCAAAAAATAAACTTTTCGTGAGATTCAAAAAATGTGGCAAATAAAATTTTTTTAAATTTGTGCTAGAATTTTTATAAACACAAATGCATCAACTGTCAGATTGGCTGATCAACAAATAGAAATGACAAATGTTAGATTTATTAAACAATTTATTAAATATTACGAATAATTCGTTTTATTCGAATCGAATAAATGATTATTCGTATTCAGATAAAACAAATAATTTATTATTCGTATTCGTAATTATTCAATTAGATTCGAATTATTCGAATCGAATCGAATATTCGAAATCTTTTTATATAATAAGAAACCCATCCTTTCTCGGAGCCATGCGATGCTGTCATTGAGCATAGCATATCTTGGGATATATCAGCGTTCGAGTCTGGCAGGAATAGAAAAAGAAATCAATAAGACATCAGCGTTGAATTTCGAAACTAACCGTGTTCTTTAAAAAAAATCCACCCAAAGATGGATGAATTATCTTTTCATCATCTACGAATTCTTATTTTATTAAAATCATTTTTTACAAAATACAGAAATTGAATGTAAAATTGTTTTGAGGAACAGCCCCAAAAAAAAACTTCTAAGAAATAAATTGGGGTTGGGCTTGAAAATACATGTTTTTATTCTACGAATAAAAGATGTAAATTCTGTTTTTTTCAAAAAATAATGTGTTTTTTTTGTTAAACTTTAAAATGATTGTTTAGGCGGGTTTTTTTTTTAAATTTAAAATTCTAATTTTACCGGAAATATATCAAAATCATGTTTTAGAAAATCTAACATATGAATTTCTGACAATTTTTGCTAAGAACTTGTTCATATTTTTTGCATAAATTTATTTATACAATTTTAAAATGTTTAAAAAAATTTACACGAAAAAAAAAATATTTGTATACAAAATTCATAAAATTTTGGCAATAAATTTTCGGTAAAATTGCTAGTATTTTTAAACGGCTCGTTTCGAGCCATTTTTTAAAAACGGCTAACTCAATATTTTATCCGAAAGAAAGAGAGAAGAGAAAGAAAGAAAGAAAGAAAGAAAGAAAGAAAGAAAGAAAGAAAGAAAGAAAGAAAGAAAGAAAGAAAGAAAGAAAGAAAGAAAGAAAGAAAGAAAGAAAGAAAGAAAGAAAGAATATTATGCGAACCTAAAGATTTTCAAAGATGACGCATAGGATTGAACATCTGTTGGCGAAACCTCGATGCTTAGGCCATATTTTCCTGGCTCTAATGTTGAGTTAGCCGTTTTTAAAAATCGGCTCAAATAGAACCGTTTAACAACATCGAGTAAAATCAGATATTTTTTTTCAAGGTTGAACAAAAAAAAACACATCGTCGGGAAAAAAAACACATTGATATAAAACTTCGTTCATTTGGTAAATCGAAGTGTGTTTTTTTTAAAAAAAATATTAATTTCCTAAATTCAATATCCGTTTCAAATTAACCCTTTAGCGCCCGGAATATTTCCCATGAACAAAAAATACTTGTACTTTGATATAATTAAATAATGATTTTGACATTTTGATATAATAAAATTTGACAGGTTAATGATAAAATACGAAATAATAAATATTGTTTTATAAATTAATATATCTAAGAACCAACCATTAGTTTCTTTAAATATAAAAATTAATTGATTAAAAATTTTGATGACAAATGATCTTGCTGGGCGCGATAGGGTTAATGCCTTTTTGATTTAAAAAAAACTTAAATACTATTTTATAGGAGCCTTCTATAGACAGCAGCATCTAACATGGTTTCAAGGAAGAAGTCTACAAATGACTCCATTCTTCGAATCCCATCTAAAAAATTATTCCTTCATTATAAGCAGCGCTAGGCACCCCGAACAATGTATATCAAGCATATTATTCAATGATTCAAATAAGATAGACTTTCGTTAATATTTTAAATCTGTACAATTATATTTTTAAAAGGTAAATTCATATTGGTGCCATAACCAAACTGATTTGTAATCAGTTAGATCGGCACTTCATTTATATTTTTTATTTTACACCCAATGTATTAAGATGCAACTATCTTTATGTCATAATAATTATCGAAAGCTTATCTTACACTAAACTTGTTATAAAAAAAATCCTCATTTTAATTTGATAGACAGTTGCAATTTATTACTAGCAGAGTGTCGAACCGATCACCAAAACCGGAAGAAGGCCTTTAAATTTTCAAATCCTCATAAGAATTTTGAAAAATAGGGAGAACTTATCCGTTGTGAATACAAACTCATTCATAAAAAGGTTAGGATCATATGTATTTTTTTGAATTCCATAATTTTTTTTTTTTAAATATTAACGGCATAATTCAGAAATACAAAAAATTTCGAATATTAAATTCTGGCTAAAAAAAAAATTTTTGTGGAAATAATTTATTTTTTGAATTTTATTATAGAAAATAAATAATATATATAATATTTTTATTTCCGGATTCATGTAGAGAGACAGTTGAGAGATGATTCTGTTGCAACTTGGATATTTAATATGACTCCTAATGCTGAAAGAGATGCACCCGTATTACACGAGCTAATATTATTTGTAGATATCTCAAAAATACCAATAATAAAGGAGGAAAATTTTAGCTTCGAAGTGTGAATAAATATATATCCGCAAGTAAAAATTTATGTTCTTGTGAAACATTGAAATTATAAAATTTTTTTTATATAAATTTAATCGACTTTGTAATAGAATTATATACATACAATATAAGATATATGTGAGGAAATTAATACAATGTTAGAATAGGGCTGAGATAGAACCTCACCTAAAACCCGGCTAAAAATATTATAATGTAATGTAATGTAATAGAAATATATATATTATATTTATATTCCAGAATAATAGTCTCAAATCATCTTATCACGAGTATAATGTAACGGATATAAAAGTTGAAAGGAATTGCATAGTGATAAACCTACAAACCTTATTAGAACAGATCCAAAATTTATAAGACAAATCAAACGAACAAGCTTATAAAATTGTCAATTCCTTCAAAGAAAATAACAATGGCAAACGACTCATTTTGTCTTGGAGCAGATACAGAGCTCTTGATTGTCATTCATTACAATATTGATATAAAGTATGGAATTTGCTTATGTTACAAATAAATTTTTTACTTTAAGTTACATTATTATTACTTTCAGAAATTTTTGTAAATTTTTATTATTATATTTTTTATATAATCTAAAAAAAATTTTAAATAAATTTAATTTCCATATAAATATAACTAAATACGAAATATCTATGAAACCAAGCTTAAAACTTGAAATATAATTTTTATTTAAATAAAGTGATTATACATTTGTTTAAAAAAAATATATATATTTCTAAAAGTGTATAATAAATGTTTTATAACACATTTTGATATATAAATATATAGATCTCATATAAGAGATAAACAGATACCGTATAGGGGTAAAATGGTCCAAAAACGTACCGATCCCGAAACACGTGAATTCGATTTGGAGCCTTATCCTTTGAACAAAAATTTTTACTCCTATAACCAGGCTAAGTCAGTGGCTTGCGGGTTAAAGTTGATCAAGATAACCTGGCATAGCGAAGTATTATCCAATTATTTGCATCCCAATCCTCTTACCATCAATAGATGCATAGGTAAAAAAAAATTTTATTAATCTTTTTACGATATTTGTCCAATTTAGATTATAATTTACCTATTATACAAAATACATAAACTGCTCATTGAGTATTGATTAAGAAGTCATAAGCCTAAATCTGACGATGGAACAATTCATACGTCTAAACAATAATAAAAGCTCAATAAAAAAGCTTCTAAAAATCAAATCCGAATACCTACACCCTCCAAATCTCTCAGCCCCCCCCCCCTCTGTAGCATAAGAACCACCTTCCTCCCGCCATGGTAAACATACATTTATTTATTTATAAAACTCTTCATGTACCTAACCTTGATATAACTATCCAAAATATACTTAACTTATACTATAACCCCTCTAATCTAATATTCTTAAGTAGTAAGGCAGGTTTATTAACAAAATATATCATATTTATATTAAATAAACAAATTCAATATAGACCATAAACTTAAATTTACCAATACCCCTCCCTATAATATACATTCTTAATCGGGTATGGGCTTTCCTCTCTCATCTCCCGTAGGCGTTTAAGCAAGTGGTTTCGCCTCTTGCGCAGGTAACTGCAGCCTGCCCAAAAATTGTGGATGGGCTCATCTCATAGGCTACCCCCAAATTTTTTAACCCAATTAGATGGGACGAGATAGTCCAAGCGTAGCTCTGCTGTTTCATATAGCGATAAAGGGCGATTGCGCTTATTATGACATACGTATTGCTTATAGAAAAATATAATATATAAATTATTACATACAAATTACACATCAAAATGTACTATTACTAATTGTCAAATAGATATGAAAGGCCATCATAGGAATTGAGCGTCACATAAAAAGAAACCACCTTCTGGAATTCTATAAAAATTAATATCACAATAAAAGCCTAATAAAATAATAAAAGTTTTATGTAACCGGGTTACTTCTAAGGCGGACCAATTAAATGTTAATGGTTTTAAAATAATTCTTGATCCTCATTAGAAGGTATGGGTAATATGAAAATTAATTTTCAAAATAATCTAATGTTACAGAATTAGCCTTAAATATTGCAAAATATGATCAAAGAAATAAATGGTTAACTCCTAAAATTGGTTCTGTTACTCGTCTAGACAGGTCCATTATTGGGATTAATCTACAGTATAATCAAAAAGCAAATCTGAGAACACTAGTAATGAAAGAAAGCTAAAGGCCAACTGATGAAAATTTAAAATTCCTTTTAATAAAAGTATTAAATGATTATAAAATCAAAACATCACAAATATAGACTTAACTGACAATATGGCAAATCTTATTAAGATGGTTTATTTAAGAAGGATAGTGATGTTGACAATGTCTGAAAATGATGAAGTATAAATACAAATAATAGATAATTAATAATGTTTCTACTAGTTTCACAAATATACCTGAGGAATTAACAATCAATCATACCTTACAATTAGTGGTAGCTTATGCATTAATAAATTGCTCAGTTTTCTAATAAAAGCTTGTACTGCCTGCAAGAAATTATAAATTTAAATGTACCAATTTGATTCATTAAAAATTTTGTAATATTTTAGAGCAATAAAATATTTAAAATTATATTGGCATTTTAATTTATAAACAAAATGAGAAGTTTGATGCATATATTGTATCTTAAAAATTATAATTTCTTTTCTATATTATCTAAATTAAATTGCATAACATCTTATTAATATTTTAAAACAATATTACAATTGCAAAATTTATAGAAGAAGGTCCAGAGTCGATATCCTCGATGATCAATCCTATTCGAGAAGATGCTGATTTTGGTTAATCAAAATTTTGTTAATATATTTTCTTTTTAATTTTATCATAGTTAATCAAAATTTTGTTAATATATTTTCTTTTAAATTTTATCATAATTAATCAAAAATATATTTTTCCTTAAGAATCGATGGGTAGAAATGAAGAGATTGTGACTTCTGTGATTAATCATGAACAAGATGATGGAGAGGATGATCTCCATGTTTTACCATTTTTGGACGAAAGTTTTATAGATGAAGAAGTTGTAATCGATATCTCCATTGCAGCTGATAGCTCTGTAACTTTACCAATATCAGTTAATAACATTCAATTCTCATATTTAAATGTAGAACAGCCATATAATTTTATTCTTTCCCCAAAAAAACGTAATTTGTTATATTCAAATAAATTTCTATATGTTCATCATAAATTTGGAATTTTATTTAAATGTAGACTAAGTCATTGTACGGCAAGAGGTACATTATTAAATATGCAGTTTACATTGACACATATTCACAACCATCCTTCTGAATCTGAGGAAGAGCATTATGCAATTTTAGTAACTATGAATAAACTTAAAGAACAAATTCGAGCGTACCCCTATCAAAGCAAACGTAAAACATATAATCAAGTTATGCGTATTAGAAAAATGGATCCTCTCGTTCAACTCTATTCTAATGCTCTACCAACATTTCTATCTGTCAAAACTATTATGAATCGTGTTATTAAATCATTGAGACCACCTTTGCCTCTTATAAATTCTGATATCCGATTATACGGGGATTATAAATTAACACTTGATAATAAGACTTTTTTTAATTTGTAATGAAAATAATGAATTATTAATATTTTCTACACATGAACTACTTGAAAGTCTCTGTAATGCCGACCAAATTTTGATGGACGGCACATTTTTTTCGTGTCCTATATTATTTAAGCAATTATACACTATTCATATAATGATTAATCATACAATAATTCCTTGCGCATATATATTATTGCCAAATAAAAATAAAGAAACGTATCTAAAAATGTTGAATCTTTTAAAAAACTATTGCCGATCTATAGGTTTTTCCTTTTCTCCTTCTAAAGCACTTATAGATTTCGAAATGGGAGCACTTACAGCACTCGAAGAAATTTTTCCAACCATTTCTGTCAAGGGATGCTACTTTCATTATTGTCAATGTATTTTAAGACGAATACAGGGTAATAGGTTGACAGCATATAGTCGTCTTAATCCTGATTTTATGAGATTTTATCGCAGACTAATGGCGATACCTTTCTTAACCGAAATCGACATACCATTGGTACTGTCAGAATTAAATAATGAAGTAGAGGCCTTTAATTTAGATCCCATAAGAGATCTCTTTACATACTTTAAAAGTACTTGGATTAACCCAAACGCTAAATTTAAATATAAGATGTGGAACATGTATGATGTTCAAGGTGTTAGAACAAATAACCATGTTGAGGGATTTCATCGTTCTTTAAAAGAGTATATAACATATTCTCATCCTAATTTATATCTTTTTATTGATATATTAAAACAAATACAACAAGATATGGATATAAAATTTATCCAATTGCGTAATGGGAAAAAAGTTACCGAAAGAAAAAAAAAATACTGTATAATAGACGAGAAAATCAGACAAGAAACATTTTTATATTACACTACTTATACACCAATGCAGTATTTAGATAAAATATCAAGATATTTAATATCGAAAAAAAATAATGATATACCTGCTGACTAGATTATTTTTCATTTAATTTTTTTTTTCGATATTAAATATCTTATCCAAGATATGCGAAAATAAAGATTTTAATTCACAGAAATATCTTCGTAGAATATTTGATTTTTTGACTTTCTAAATACTACTAAGGTGTATAGGTAGTGTAATATAAAAATATTTCTTGTCTATTTTGCAGTATTTTTTTTTCTCTCGGTAACTTTTTTCCCATTTATTTGTTTTAACATATCAATAAAAATATATAAATTAGGATAAGTAACAATAAGTAATATACACTTATAGAACGATGAAATCCTTCAACATGGTTATTTGTTCTTACACCTTGAACATCATACATGTTCCACATCTTATATTTAAATTTAGCGTTTGGGTTAATCCAAGTACTTTTAAAGTATGTAAAGAGATCTCTTATGGGATCTAAATTAAAGGCCTCTACTTCATTATTTAATTCTGACAATACCAATGGTATGTCGATTTCGGTTAAGAAAGGTATCGCCATTAGTCTGCGATAAAATCTCTTAAAATCAGGATTAAGAATTCTATATGCTGTCAACCTCTTACCCTGTATTCGTCTTAAAATACATTGACCATAATGAAAATAGCAGGTTGGAAATATTTATTCGAGTTTGTAAGTACTCTCAATTAAAAATCTATAATGGCTTGGAGAAAAGAAAATACCTATAGATCGACAATGGTTATTTTTAGAATTCTTTATTTTTATTTGGCAATAATATATACGCGCAAAGAATTATTGTATGAATAGTGTATAATTGCTTAAATAATATAGGACACGAAAAAAATGTGCCGCCCATCAAAATTTGGTCGGCATTACAGAGACTTTCAAGTAGTTCATGTGTAGAAAATATTAATAATTCATTATTTTCATTACAAATTAAAAAAAGTCTTATTATCAAGTATTAATTTATAATCGGATATCAGAATTTATGAAAGGCAAAGGTGGTCTCAATGATTTAATAACACGATTCATAATAGTTTTGACAGATAGAAATGTTGGTAGAGCATTAGAATAGAGTTGAACGAGAGGATCCATTTTTCTAATACGCATAACTTGATTATATGTTTTGATAGTTGTAAGCTCTAATTTGTTCTTTAAGTTTATTCATAGTTACTAAAATATAATTCTCTTCTTAATATTCATCAGGCTGGTTGTGAATATGTGTCAATGTAAACTTCATATTTAATAATATTCCGATAATAGTTTTCACAGAAAGAAATGTTGTTATAGCATTGAAATGGAGTTGAACACTTTTGCTTAGATAAAGTATGTTAGATATTAACTTGCATATTCACATTCAACAGATTCAATTGTTATGCATATATTTTTATTAAAAATCGTAAAAAACGTTAAATTATAAAGGTTGAAATTATTATTTTTGGGGAAAAGTAAAATTATATGACTGAATCGATATTTACATTGTGGATGTATGTTGTTTTATTTGTGAGGAAAAGATTGGTGAAATCGATTACATCTTTTTCATCCATAAAATTTTTGTCTAGTTTTTTTCAATATGTTATAGTTCGACAATTAATTTTTACATTACAAATAGAATCTGAATGTCATATTATTTATAATTAAATATTATATTTTATTATAGGATATTTGTAGCTTTTTAATTTTTTGTCATATAAATTGAGAATTTTTGAAAATATATTTTAAAATAAAACTTTATTATTCATATTTTTTGTATCATGTCTAAATATATGGAAGGAGATAATTTATAAAAGAAATGTAGAATATAAATATAATCATTATTATATTCATAAAATCAATTTCACATTTTTAACTTAAAACAATCGATTAATTAATTATTAGACTTTTCACATGTCTTGGTCAATAATAGGTATAAAAATTATAAAATCTGATTACTTTAAAAAATATAGACTTAGAATTTAAATAAATATGTAATTGAAACTTACCTAATCTTAACAATTTAATAGATTAGAAATAATTAAACACTTTTGATTTAGATTTTATTAAAAAATAATTACTTAATGTGATTTGCTGGATGATGTTAACTTTTCAAAATTTAGTTATCCACAGTTAAAGATCTTGATAAATATATGCACATTTCACTATCAATGTAAAGTTTAACATAGCTTCGAATCTGAAGGGTTCAGAAATTTAAAATGGTTTGGTTGGATATTTTCAGAAGACAAAGCCTAAAGACCTAAAATACAATAGAAATGACAATTTATTACAAATAAGTAACATGGACTTAAAACATAAACACCACAATAAATTTTAAATATATGCGTAGTTAAGGATTTCATCTGGTAATATCTATAATCAGTGTCTACATGGCCGGGGTGGGTAGGAGACATAGCCTCCAAATTATTCAACCCTAGAACTCGAGGGCAATGCAATATTAAATTTAATATATATTTTTTTATATAAGTAAAATCATCAAAATTTTTCATTCGATTATTTTTAGATTTAAAAAAATGCGTCTAAAAGATTTTCAATAATATTATTCCAAAAAAATCATCGATAGTTGGTGTCTTTTTTGATGTGTCTAAAATTATAATAATAATAGTTAAAATTATACCTAAAACGAATTATTTGTTATAAGATATTCGATTTGATTAGATTCGTATTTTACGAATACGAATAACACAATTTCGATTGAAAAATTCTAATAGGAAAATATATTATTCGATCGAATAATTCGAGATTATTCGATTAAAATAATTTATTAATAATATATTATTAGTAGGAATTATTTACAATTATTCCTATTTAATAAAATTTCCTAGGAAAAATGAAGAAACATTTTATATTTCTAAATGTTGTTAACGGCTGTTTTTATTCGAATAATTCATAATACAAAATTAACCTCCGAAAATTGTTTTATGATGGACGAAGAAAGTATTTATTTATATGTAATTTATAACTCATATACAATTTTAAATAACTAGCTATCCCGTTAAGAATGACGGGCGAACCAGATATTTTTTCTTTAAAAATTTGTTGTTGGTATATTTGTTCTACATGATATGAATATTATATTGATTTTTCTACATTATTATACTATATATGTATCTATATTATCTTACTAATAAAATTCAAAGTTAAATTTTACAAAATAAATTTAATATTATTGTCGTATTTGTAAATACGTAAATGTTTTATATTTTTTTTTAACGCGGAATGCCAATCAACCTAGATTAGATAATATAGATATATGTAAAAGTATTATATAATGATAATATTATTATTTTATTTTATTCTTTTTTTAGAAAATTTTTTCTTTTATTTCGGAAATTATTAATAAAGAAAATCATTCTTCGCGAGTTATATTTCCTGTCTGTTTGGTGATTTTTGTAGTTTCGGGAATTTGTTTGACTTGTTTTTGTTTTTTCTTAGTTTGTGTTTAAGATTTTTTTTTAGTGTGTAAGTTTAGATTCGAATAAAGTTTTAAGTATTTTTTTTTAATTATCTTTTTTAATTTACGGTTAAATAAAATTTTCAAATTGAATTGATTATTCGACGAATCGAATCGAATAATCATTTTATTATTCCTACGAATATGAATTATTCGATTCGATTTGTATTTTTGTATATCTAGTTAAAATAATGTAAAGGATAAGTGGCATAAATGGCTATATGAAGATAATAATTGAAAAATTTTTAGTCTAATGCACACACACACAGTATAGAATGAGGAAAGTGAGAGAAAAAAAATAGGTAGGGAGCTTTAAGATATCTTCTCCAAAATACTCAGTGGGGCATATTAAAAAAATATATTTAAGCTTTTTATCTTAGATAAAAATAGAAAATAGTGGATAAAAATTTGGTATATTATTTTACGTCATATTAAATCTTTATACCTGTCATCTGACAGTTTGTCAATAACCTTTCTTTTATACCTGACAAAACATAGATGCAAGATTATAGGTTTATTCTATTATTATCTGAAATCATTTATATTAATCGAGGATTATGATATGTTTTAATAGTCTTTCTTAATATATATAAATAAATATTATTTTATATATATTTAAATATTTTATTTATAATTGTTATATATATTTATATAAAGTTAAATATTATTTCTATATTAGTACAATTAAAAAAATTAATATGTTTTACTTTTATAAATAATTTTATTCTCAGTAGTAATATTGTGTAAATTATTGTATAAATATTTATAAATTTATTAAAATTTTAAAAATGTTAAAAATAAAATTTAAAAAAATGTTAAAAATGTCAAGTTTGTTTTCACCATCTTTTTACTTTTTAACGCGAAAACAGCTGGGAATATTTACCGATCCGTTTGTCTGTCTTTTGTCATTATACCATTTCGCTTCAAAATTTCGAAATATTTCCTAGAAAAAGTCTTTACTTCAATATTGAATTTGTGTTTATCTCCTTAAAGGAAAAGGTAATTGTTTTAATTAAAATTTTTTCATATTAATATTTTAAAGTATTTACTTCAATACTGTTATTGTGGCAATCTCATTTACATCAATATTGTATATCTGTTTATCTCCTTAAAGGAAAAGGTAATTGTTTTAATTAAAATTTTTACATATTAATATTTTAAAGTATTTACTTCAATACTGTTATTGTGGCAATCTCATTTACATCAATATTGTATATCTGTTTATCTTCTTAAAGGAAAAGGTAATTGTTTTAATTAAAATTTTTACATATTAATATTTTAAAGTATTTACTTCAATACTGTTATTGTGGCAATCTCATTTACATCAATATTGTATATCTGTTTATCTCCTTAAAGGAAAAGGTAATTGTTTTAATTAAAATTTTTACATATTAATATTTTAAAGTATTTACTTCAATACTGTTATTTTGGCAATCTCGTTTTCATCAATATTGTATATCTGTTTATCTCCTTAAAGGAAAAGGTAATTGTTTTAATTAAAATTTTTACATATTAATATTATAAAGTATTTACTTCAATACTGTTATTGTGGCAATCTTAAATAATGATACCAACTTCATACCAAAAGTCCAAATATTATAAATGTAAAATTTATTATATTTGTACTTCTCCAACCTGCCATGGTAGAGGATTTACATTAAATAATGTATTTACTCTGACAGCAGAATGCAATGGTAAATTATTTAATCTGCAAGATTTTAATATACAAGATGTAATTTATTATTTTCTAGATATTTGCAAGTACTTGACTGCAAGAAGAGGAAGTATTTTACAATATAATATGAAAATCAAATTAGTATATTTTTCCTTAAGTATCATTGGGAAGAAATGAAGATAATGTGACTTCTGTGAATATTCATGAACAAGAAGATGGAAGTGCTGTGGGGATTTCTGGGATCCTTGAAGAAGGTCCGGAGTTGATATCCTCGATGATCAATCCTATTCGAGAAGATGCTGATTTTGGTTAATCAAAATTTTTTAATATATTTTCTTTTTAATTTTATCATAGTTTAATCAAAATTTTGTTAGTATATTTTCTTTTTAATTTTATCATAATTAATCAAAAATATATTTTTCCTTAAGAATCGATAAGTAGAAATGAAGAGATTGTGACTTCTGTAATTAATCATGAACAAGAAGATGGAGGTGCTGTGGGGATTTCTGGGATCCTTGAAGAAGGTCCGGAGTCGATATCCTCGATGATCAATCCTATTCGAGAAGATGCTGATTTTGGTTAATCAAAATTTTTTAATATATTTTCTTTTTAATTTTATCATAGTTAATCAAAATTTTGATAGTATATTTTCTTTTTAATTTTATCATAATTAATCAAAAAAATATTTTTCCTTAAGAATCGATAAGTAGAAATGAAGAGATTGTGACTTCTGTGATTAATCATGAACAAGAAGATGGAGGTGCTGTCGGGATTTCTGGGATCCTTGAAGAAGGTCCGGAGTCGATATCCTCGATGATCAATCCTATTCGAGAAGATGCTGATTTTGGTTAATCAAAATTTTTTAATATATTTTCTTTTTAATTTTATCATAGTTAATCAAAATTTTGTTTGTATATTTTCTTTTTAATTTTATCATAATTAATCAAAAATATATTTTTACTTAAGAATCGATGGGTAGAAATGAAGAGATTGTGACTTCTGTGATTAATCATGAACAAGATGATGGAGAGGATGATCTCCATGTTTTAACATTTTTGGACGAAAGTTTTATAGATGAAGAAGTTGTAATCGATATCTCCATTGCAGCTGATAGCTCTGTAACTTTACCAATATCAGTTAATAACATTCAATTCTCATATTTAAATGTAGAACAGCCATATAATTTTATTATTTCCCCAAAAAAACGTAATTTGTTATATTCAAATAAATTTCTATATGTTCATCATAAGTTTGGAATTTTATTTAAATGTAGACTAAGTCATTGTACGGCAAGAGGTACATTATTAAATATGCAGTTTACATTGACACATATTCACAACCATCCTTCTGAATCTGAGGAAGAGCATTATGCAATTTTAGAACTATGAATAAACTTAAAGAAAAAATTCGAGCGTACCCCTATCAAAGCAAACGTAAAACATAATCAAGTTATGCGTATTAGAAAAATGGATCCTCTCGTTCAACTCTATTCTAATACTCTACCAACATTTCTATCTGTCAAAACTATTATGAATCGTGTTATTAAATCATTGAGACCACCTTTGCCTCTTATAAATTCTGATATACGATTATACGGGGATTATAAATTAACACTTGATAATAAGACTTTTTTAATTTGTAATGACTAAAATTGCATAATGCTCTTCCTCAGATTCAGAAGGATGGTTGTGAATATGTGTCAATGTAAACTGCATATTTAATAATGTACCTCTTGCCGTACAATGACTTAGTCTACATTTAAATAAAATTCCAAATTTATGATGAACATATAGAAATTTATTTGAATATAACAAATTACGTTTTTTTTGGGAAAGAATAAAATTATATGGCTGTTCTACATTTAAATATGAGAATTGAATGTTATTAACTGATATTGGTAAAGTTACAGAGCTATCAGCTGCAATGGAGATATCGATTACAACTTCTTCATCTATAAAACTTTCGTCCAAAAATGGTAAAACATGGAGATCATCCTCTCCATCTTCTTGTTCATGATTAATCACAGAAGTCACAATCTCTTCATTTCTACCCATCGATTCTTAAGGAAAAATATATTTTTGATTAATTATGATAAAATTAAAAAGAAAATATACTAACAAAATTTTGATTAACTATGATAAAATTAAAAAGAAAATATATTAAAAAATTTTGATTAACCAAAATCAGCATCTTCTCGAATAGGATTGATCATCGAGGATATTGACTCCGGACCTTCTTCAAGGATCCCAGAAATCCGCACAGCACTTCCATCTTCTTGTTCATGAATATTCACAGAAGTCACATTATCTTCATTTCTTCTCAATGATACTTAAGGAAAAATATATTAATTTGATTTTCACATTATATTCTAAAATACTTCCTCTTCTTGCAGTCAAGTACTTGCAAATATCTAGAAAATAATAAATTACATCTTGTATATTAAAATCTTGCATATTAAATAATTTACCATTGCATTCTGCTGTCAGAGTAAATACATTATTTAATGTAAATCCTCTACCATGGCAGGTTGGAGAAGTACAAATATAATAAATTTTACATTTATAATATTTGGACTTTCGGTATGAAGTTGGTATCATTATTTAAGAGAGCCACAATAACAGTATTGAAGTAAATACTTTAAAATATTAATATGTAAAAATTTTAATTAAAACAATTACCTTTGCCTTTAAGGAGATAAACAAATATACAATATTGATGTAAATTAATGACATAACCAAAATTACAGTATTGAAGTAAATACTTTAAAATATTAATATATAAAAATTTTAATTAAAACAATTACCTTTTCCTTTAAGGTGATAAACAAATATACAATATTGATGTAAATTAATGAGATAACCAAAATTACAGTATTGAAGTAAATACTTTAAAATATTAATATGTAAAAATTTTAATTAAAACAATTACCTTTTCCTTTAAGGAGATAAACAAATATACAATATTGATGTAAATTAATGAGATAACTAAAATTACAGTATTGAAGTAAATACTTTAAAATATTAATATGTAAAAATTTTAATTAAAACAATTACCTTTTCCTTTAAGGAGATAAACAAATATACAATATTGATGTAAATTAATGAGATAACCAAAAATACAGTATTGAAGTAAATACTTTAAAATATTAATATGTAAAAATTTTAATTAAAACAATTACCTTTTCCTTTAAGGAGATAAACAAATATACAATATTGATGTAAATTAATGAGATAACCAAAATTACAGTATTGAAGTATCTACTTTAAAATATTAATATGTAAAAATTTTAATTAAAACAATTACCTTTTCCTTTAAGGAGATAAACAGATATACAATATTGATGTAAATTAATGAGATAACCAAAAATACAGTATTGAAGTAAATAATTTAAAATATTAATATGTAAAAATTTAATAAATTACTTTTCCTTTAAGGAGATAAACAAATATACAATATTGATGTAAATTAATGAGATAACCAAAATTACAGTATTGAAGTAAATACTTTAAAATATTAATATGTAAAAATTTTAATTAAAACAATTACCTTTTCCTTTAAGGAGATAGACAGATATAAAATATTGATGTAAATTAATGAGATAACCAAAAATACAGTATTGAAGTAAATACTATAAAATATTAATATGTAAAAACTTTAGTTAAAACAATAATTTTAATTAAAACCAATTACCTTTTCCTTTAAGGATATAAACACAAATTCAATATTGAAGTAAAGACTTTTTCTAGGAAATATTTCGAAATTTTGAAGCGAAATGGTATAATGACAAAAGACAGACAAATCGGACCGATACCGATAATATATATACAAAATATATAGTAAAAGGTGTTACACTAATAAAAAATTTAATATATTCAAGAATATTTTTGAGAAAATCTATTAAAAATTTTATCCAACATTATCTATTTGCAGCAAAATAACCACTATTTTGCTATATATTAGCAATAGATATTCATTCATCCAGAACGAGTCAATTTCATCACCCATCAGAAGTTGTAGCGTGCACCATGTATATTCACTAGTATATAGATCCAATACATGATGTATGCCCGTTTTATTGTAGTGGACGGTACCTCTATGAGTCAGCTAGCATAGTAAGAAAGTGGGAATTTATTAGTTTTACGGGCAAGATAGTGTGTTAAGAAATTGTAACCAATATTAATAATAATGTACCTGACGCCTGGTTAGATGTTTAAGAGATGAAAAAAAAGTAAGTCTTATGTTAGGTAAGTATATCCTTGGAAGATCAGGTTTTGTCTATATAGCTATTCCGGAGGCATCCAACATCTCTGTAATTGTAATCTCAATCCTGAAACCCATTATCCAAAAGAGCTTACTATCGTTTTGCCTGATTTTTTTACTTTATTAATTTTTGTCATTCACTAAAGTCAATAGTGTCCCCATTCCTTGTTGTCTGTATTAAGCAAGCATTGCTCGGGATCCTCATTATTTACCACATTTTCATTATTATAGTGAACCCAGAATCGTTATCATTAATATTATTCACGGTTCCAAGATTATCATTGCCTGTGCCGAAACATAAATTGTCACTCAACCGGGGAGAAGAGGTTGGAAATAAGACAGTGCGAGAATAGTCTAATACTTCCACGATTCCTGCTCTAGTTTAGATCATATTTAAGCATGTATTGTAGATGTTCCTTTAATAAACATATGTTTTGTTTGTGTTGTACTAAATTACATTAATTTCGTTTAGTTTAAGGAGAACGGGAAAAGGCTAAGGGATAATTTTTTTTCTCCTCGCATTACCTCCAACCCTCTCCCCAAACTGATTATTTATAAAAATTTTATCTTAAGCAATTTCTACTTACATTTTTGAATTACCCTTCTTAATTATTTTACTTTATATATATATATATATAAATATCCTCAAAATATTATTTCAGATTCAAATACACTGCCTTATAGGCTGCCGTATATTTTAAGTTAACATTAATACAAAAGAATTAGTTCTAATTGTATCTTAACCCATTCGCTCTTGTATTGAATCTTTTGTACATGCAAAAATTAAATTAGGTGCATACGAAGATGGTCTTTGATTTCAACAAAATTGTTAATAAATAAAAAAGACATGCAAAATTATTATAAAATAATTATTGAATACTCCCCAGAATTAATTTCTAAACATTGTAGCCTTATTAATAATATTTACATTATCACTATCTGGCCAATTTGTATCGAGAGAAGAGAATTTCACCAGTTGAAATTAATTCCATCTTTATTTGTTTCCGAAAGAGTTTGATATTTTATAAATTCTAATTGAAACAGACAACAGAGAAAATTAAACTTCCTTTGTTTCAAAGTACTGAGGTATCCCAACTTTTAAACGGGTATATAAAGTAAAACATTTCAATACTCCGCCCCACTTCTCGGTTGTAATTGGCCCGCAGGCTTCCTAACAATTATGGATCCATACTCTACCTCATGAGAATAAAATCCATTAGTAGACGCATCCCTCCACCCCGTCTTATACTCATTCCTTATCCACGTCGGTTGTCCCACTTGGAATTCTTGTTGCTTTGTATTATTATCGTGGTTTTCCACGCTCTATCGTTTACTCATTTTGAACTTTTTTTATCAGATTTGATCTTAACTAATCTGAATTGCTTTTAAAATTTCTCCCCAATAACCTGGAAGGAAATCTCTTAGTAATGCTGGGAACACTCATCCATCGTATCTTTTGAGGCGTTATATTTCGGTTTTAGTGTACATTCTACATGTCCATTAGATTTAGAATAGCATTGCGTTACATGGATGAGTTGAATATTTTATTTGCTACTCCCCTGAAATCAATTGAGATTCATTATCAGACATCAGTTGTCTAAGCGCACATAATCTTACAAAACAACTTTTTAACACCCTTACAAAATTAGTTTGGAATATGAATCCCACTCCTACTAACCAATAAAACGAATCCACAGATCCTTCAAAATCGATATGCAGTTGTTTCCACAGACTTGTGGGATATCCCTAGAGTATAATAGCATTTCAGATTTCTGGTTGTGTTGTTTAATATCCTCTATACTGATTAACATGGTTCTCAACATCATGGTCAATTAGGCCACTAACAATAAAATCTTAGTATTTACTTCATGATCTCAATTCCTGGATGACCCTCATAAAGGTGCTCTTAAAGTAAGACGGAATAACTAATCTCACATCTCATTCTATTATACCATTATTTATGGATAGCTCATTTTCCTCGCAAATGATTGTAGTTCTGAATCTGTGTTATTGACAAATCCTGACCAAGCTCTATCTATATAATTTTGTTTACCTCATTTATAATTTTATCTATATTGGTCTCCTCTTTGAGCTGTTTTCATAGCATAGTACTTTGTATTTACCGCAATGTGTAGTCTGGATAGTTAATCTGCTAGCACGTTCTCACTTCCTTTTTATATATTATTCCAAGATTATAATTAGCCATTTACCAAGTCTATCTTGATAATCTATTATTCACAATTTTTGTCAGAGCTCGATTTTTCCTAAACAGTATCTCCAAGATTTGTAATCTTAAAATGATTTCTCCATTACAAATATCTATGGAACTTTTACATTCCAAATAAAATGTCCCGCGCTTCCTTATCGATCGCCAAATTGTATTTTTCTGTGTCCTATTGTGAGCGCGATACAAAAGCTATTTTCCTAATTTATGCAACTATACCACCCCAAAAACTACATTTGAGGCATCACACTTCAAAATCAATGCTGTTCCAAAGAATGTAGTATGCTGCCGTCATCGTTTTTTTTAGTTCCGCAAACGGTGACTCTTCTATCTTGGTATAGATTTATGGACTATTTATAATTGTCATCTTATTAATGGTGTGCAGCAATTTCATGTAAATTTGCTAGGAACCGTTCCAGGTAATTTACTAACCTCTTATCTAGCTTCCTGAGCTTGAATTTTTTCTTTGATAGGATATTTTCCCAATTTCAACCCTTAAATTTTACAGACACTTTCATAATTTTTAGCTTGTCTATTTACTACCCACCTTCTGTAATATCTTGAGTAACAAATTCTGCAGGTTATTATTATCATCTTTGTCACTGATGATAATATCGTCCAGATACACACCTGGGTCCATTAATCTATGAAAAGTAGTAAGTACGGATAGTCCAAATGGCATCCTAGTATATTTAAATGACAGATATAAGTTAAATATTTTTGTTACTCCTCCTGAATTCTCATTTGGAGATAATCATTTATAGGGTCTAACTTTGAGTATTTCTGCCTTCCTCCAATCTTTCCCAGTAAATCACCCAACATTGGGATTACATGATAATCCTCAACCATTGCTGTGTTAAGAGTTACTTTAAAATCGGTATATATTCTAAAGGTTCCATCCATCCTCCGTACGTTAACGGTTGACGTTAACCGCTTACAAAGATATTTTTTTACTGGGTCTACCTTTATCAATACCCCTATATTCACCAACCTCTCAAACTCCATTTCGATAAGGCCCTCTTCTAGCCTGGATTCTGAATTTAAGATTAGGGTCCCCTATGCCTAATTTTATCTCGAAAAAGGATTAAACCAGGTTTTCCATCAAAGTCTTAACTATATTTAACCAATAAGTATTGTCCTCTTCAATCTTCTGTAATTCTCGAAATTCTTATATTAAAAGCTAAAGTCCATGGTAATCCAAACATAGTAGTATCTTTCAAATGTTACAATCACATGAAGATATTGTTATTCTCTATTTCCTTGAATCCTTACAATTGTTTCATCTTCTGTGAATTCCCATATACTCCTAAAGATGATATAGGGGATAACTTTGGTCTTTTCTTTTACATATTTTCTCTATTACAGACACCTGAGCTTATGTATCAAAATTTTAAATAAGCCACAAACTATAGATTCTTGGTTGTAACTTTGCCCTATTCATTTCTTCCCCTAATACCTGGTATATCAAATCTGGTAAATTTTCATGATGATTATAATTGTTCTCTTGCTGATTCTCTTCTCTCAATCATTTATGTTCATACTGTAATTGTCAGATTTTTCATTATTTTGCAATGAGTTTAACCCAATGCACCCGCAACAACGAACATAACCTTTTCTCGCACACTTGTGACAAGTCATAAATTCTGTTGGATATTTAACATTTCTTCACTGCGTTATTTGTTTATTAGGCCCTGCATCTAATAAACTTTATTCGGTTATAGAATAGTGAATTGCAGACTCTAAAAAAATTCTTATAATTCAATTCTATCAATATATATATTTTTTAAACTCGCATAATCTCTCCATACCAAAATAAGCTAATAAAACTTTAAGTTTATTCTCCCCTCTCATACTTTTTAACCTAAAAATTGCCTCTACATCAGCTAAATATCCCCCAATTTCTATTTCACTTTTTTAGAATTCTAAGTTAATTGTATTCATA
The DNA here is from genome assembly GCF_954871325.1 of Gordionus sp. m RMFG-2023. Classification (NCBI taxonomy): domain Eukaryota; kingdom Metazoa; phylum Nematomorpha; class Gordioida; order Chordodea; family Parachordodidae; genus Gordionus; species Gordionus sp. m RMFG-2023. Next base: position 30,179,836 of record NC_088779.1, on the reverse strand, counting down.
CTTTTTATAAGTTTAAATCAACAATTATTCAATCATTAAAAGTATCGTAATCAATTTAACGTATTTTTACAAATCCAATATTAGGTAAATAAATCAATATATATTATTTCCATTATTATTTTCACTATTTCCTCGTATCAACTCGTTGTCAGTGTTGGCCAACTGTATTTACTAATGATATACAACATGTCAACAGTTACTATTTTAAAGTTTAAGACTAATTTGTAAAAATTCAGACAAATTTATTTTTATATATCTGATAAAAGTTAAGATTTTAGTGTAAATTTATTTCCATCCTATATATATATATGTTATAAAATTTGAAAGACCAAGTTAACATAAAAAGTTTGAACCCATTAAGAAATGATATGTGAATGCATGAAATAAAATTTAACTTATAAATACTATTTAATGACCAAATAAATATAATTAAACAATATATTAATTAATTAACTAATATTTCTAGTATATAACATCTATAAAATAATTCTAATATACCTCGCCACCCCCCCCCCCCCCCCCCCCCCCCCAGAAAATAAATTCATATCATATCTAAAAGAGAATTTTAAATAAGTTGGATTAACATTATTTATTTTGTAACATAATAATTGGTTTTTATAACCTTGCCATACAACATTTAATGCAAGTTAGAGTTAACTAGACTATTCAAGTCATTTTTACTGCTTTTATTTAGTTATTTTTCTAAAAATATATATATATGACTTTGAAGGATCGTGCGACATAGGGTACACAGACGTTTCTAAAGACGGGACGTTTAATATTCAGTTATCTGACTCAAGGAGAATTTATCAAATATCAAACTCTTATCAACGAAGATAAAAGGAAAATACAAGCAAATTGATTCCAAGGGCTTGCTGCGCAGTCGCAGAATACGAATCTACAGATACTATTTGGCAAGATAGCGATAATAAAAATATTCTCTTCGGCTAAAAAGTTCGCATGTCTTTAAAAAATTTTTTAAAAAATATTAGAATTTGTTAATAGTGTTGTTTATTTAAATTTGTGAAATAATTTAATGAGTATTAATTTAAATGTTTTGTTACATATTGTGTTGTTTATTCAAATTTGTGAAATAATTTATTGAGTATTAATTTAAATGTTTTGTTACATATACCAGTTGATTGAAATGTTTTATTATATATACCAGTTGATTGTTATACATATTATCATTATTATTTGATTTTTTAAAGTAGAATTAAATTTATTTAAAACAAAATACAACTTAGTTATTTCTTGTTTCTTTTATGGCGCCCCGGTACGTTTTTGTTAAAAAAAAAGAAAGAATATATATAAAATTTTACCTAAAATTAAAAAAAAAAGTGAAAACTGACTTAAACTCGTATTGAGATGACTGCTTAACCTATTGAGATGACTACCTTATCTGTTGATGACTGACTTAACCTATTGTGATGACTGCCTAACCTATTGAGATGACTACCTATTGAGATGACTACCTTATCTATTGATATGACCAAGAATCATACCTTAGCACGTTCTTTTGTGCAAAAAGCTTCTTTCTTCATGGTGTCCTGGCTCTGGATGACTGGAACATGATAACCAGCACCTAATTTAATGTGACAACCTAGAAACAATATGGAAGTTGGACGTTAGGTTATGAATTATATATTGTGAGACCAATGATGATTACTTATTATTCTAATCCACGTATTGTGATGATTACCTATTGTGATGACTACCTATTGTGATGACTACCTATTATGATGACTGCTTAACCTATTGAGATGACTGCTTAACCTATTGAGATGACTGCTTAACCTATTGAGATGACTACCTTATCTATTGATATGACTACCTATTGTGACGACTACCTAATCTATTGAGATGACTACCTATTGAGATGACTACCTTATCTATTGATATGACCAAGAATCATACCTTAGCACGTTCTTTTGTGCAAAAAGCTTCTTTCTTCATGGTGTCCTGGCTCTGGATGACTGGAACATGATAACCAGCACCTAATTTAATGTGACAACCTAGAAACAATATGGAAGTTGGACGTTAGGTTATGAATTATATATTGTGAGACCAATGATGATTACTTATTATTCTAATCCACGTAAGAAGAAAAGTTATTATAAATTAAAATTTTATGCCGAAATAAAGGCATGTTGTAAATTTACTTATTAAAATAACTTAAAATGTGAAATCATAATGGATACATTTGAACACATAAAAAGCCTTAAAAAAATTATTTACTTAATTTCTTAGTGAAATATTGATATTTTTTTGATTCCTTGTATGATGACCAATTGTTGTAAATTAACTAAACCTAAAGATGAATTTTTAGATATAATTAAAAATACTAAACAAGAAGATAAAACTTTAATTTTAAGTATATTAAAATGTAATTAAAACATGAATTAAAAGGTTTAAATCACATGATTGATTTAAATAACCTTTATAAGTAATACTTAACATGATAAAAATATTTTTGAAATAAAGCTTTAGAAGACAAGTTATGTAACATTTTCATTTTAGATAAGTATTTAAATGATGTGATGATATCATTTTCTAAAAATTATCTTATGAAGAATTTTTATTAAAAATAACACTTTTTGAATTAAAACTAGGGTGTGAAATTTAAATTTTTTTATTTAAAAAGAGGGAAATGTGAATAATATTTTATTTGCATATTTAACCTCGGAGATTGAAAATTAATAAAAATAAATTAAATATTAAAACTCAACTTAAATTATTAAAATAAAATATATAAAACGCAAAATTTAAAATAAAACGCAAAATTTAAAAAAAACGCGAAATATTATATAATAATTTTTTTTTGATTTATCATTCTTACGGAATTCTATATTCATCATTCCATTTTCCAAAATTTTTATTCCAAACTTAAAATTTTATTCCGTATTCCATATATTCAAATTTGATCAATTATTCCTTATGATAATGATAACGTACAATAACTTTTCAAACCTACGAAAACGTATGGACTCACGCGACTCAAACTTAGACTTATGCGCCCACTGAGCAGCAACTTGATGCTTTGTCGAGGAGGGGAATGTTAATTGTGTTGTTTATTTAAATTTGTGAAATAATTTATTGAGTATTAATTTAAATGTTTTGTTACATATACCAGTTGTTTTATTATATATACCAGTTGATTGTTATACATATTATCATTATTATTATTATTTTGATTTTTTAAAAGTAGAAAATAAAATTAATTTAAAACTTAAATATAACTTGTTTTCTTCAGAATTAATCGGGAAGGGAAACTATACATATGATACAATTAATATTTTTACACTTTTTATATGTATATTTTTTTTTAAAAAAATGTGTTTAAATATTTTAAAAAAACTAAATATAATATGTGGGATGCTAATATTATTTTGTGCTTTAGTGTAACTGAATCAGGATTAGGAAACATACTAAATCTAGCCAAAACCTCTTTCTGTTAGTTATATTCATATGACACCAGTAGAGAATTCACTTTATCATATTATGAATTTTTTTAAAATTTATTTATAGTTTATAAAGTATTAATATAAATAGAACACCCAAAAAAGAAGGAAGGGATACAAGAAAGGGCAAGTATTTTATTGAAAAAATGATCTAAAAATACTTGAAATATAAATTCAAATGAAAAATAGTTAATTTCAAATGTATAAGATTATTTTTAAATAATCTATTCTTGATTATTAAATAAATAGTCTATTTTAATTGAAAGTTCCAATATAACCACCCCTTTAGTTTCTGATTCAGGATATTATATATATAGATATAGATAAATATTATTTCACTTCTCATACTGCAATATTTCTTGAAATAAAACTCGCTTCATGAAAAAAATAAATTTTATAGAAGAGTTTGCTCCAAACCGAACCATTAAACGGCTAAAAACCGGTATTTTTTATTGAACCTAAACCGAACCTAAACTGCTAAAAAATTTTAGCCGAATTCGAACCTAATCGTTTCGAGCCACATGATTTTATGCTTATAAAATAATGTGGAAATTTTTATAAGTATATTGCAAATTTTTTAATTTATATTCGAATTTTTTAAAAGATTATTATCAATCACATTTGATTGATAAATGTCAGTCATGATTTGTTATAAAATTTTGTGTATTGCCATTTTACAACATTTTTTTGAAAATATTTTTAGCTTATAAGTTATAATGCCTAGAGAAAAATTAAATCCATTATTGGTGGTTATTGGTAGAAGCTATCCGTGTTGTATTTGTCGATTTTATAAATTGACATTTATAGACGTTTTGTCAATATATTTTCTGGAACATTATTATTGTTTTTAATTTTTCTTTGTTTAACTTTTAAAAATATGATTGGTATAAGTGTATATAAGGAAAATAAAGAGAATTTGATTTAGATCATATTGATGTTAAGAAATATTGGGTTGTAATATTATATTGATATGAAATTATGGGTTGCAATGTAAAGAATCTGGATAATAATAGTATATTAGATATTATATCCATTCTATACCCATTAAAATGAAATTGTAATCATTTCAAATTAAGCCAAATGACACCATTTTGCTAAATACTAATTTTTGAACAGATGTGAAAATTTAATATAATTTTAGCATGTCTGTAACAGGCTAAATTTAGGTTAACTTAACTTAGAGTTACAGGATAAAAAGGGTTGAATTTACCAAAGAAAATTAAGTATTAGGGCTAATATTAATTCAGGATATATTAGAAGGAATGAACACTTGACTTCAATCTAGGAAATACGACAGCTGATTTTTCCCAATTTAAATCTGAGTTCATTTTCCTATTTTTTAAGTTAAAATTATAATTAATTATTATTATCAACAAAATAAAGTTTATAACAGATCAATATTTTTATGAAGCATGCAAGTGGATATTCACCTTTTATCTAAACTCTAATAAATTTAATTTAAAATTTACCAAGGTTTATAAATTTTCATTTTATTAACTATAGCTACATGGGCAAATTTTTTTTTATTAATGATGAGTTATTTTTGTAAATTTTTTTTTTCTAATTAATTTTTTAAATAACAATTTGAATTTTTAGGTTGATGATCTGAAATTTAAAAAAAATTTGGATTTAAATTATTTTATAATATTTGGAACAAAAATATAATAAAAATATTTTTTTAAGAAAAGTATCGAGTAACGTTTTGTAGTTACTGCTAGCCAAGAAATGAAACGCGTTACTTGCAAAAAGTAACGAAACGACATTCTTTCTATTCCTTAAAAAAAAATACCATTGGTTACGAGATTGCTTACTTACATAGTGTAATTAGTTTATGGCACTAATATTTCCATATGAATAAATATATTTATTTTGGGATGAGGGGAGGGATGACAATGAAGAGAAATATAGGAGTATTTCTTTATGACTTGCGCAAAAAATCGGGGTTAAATGGTTGATAAATGTAAGCATCCAATAACTCCCAAGACTATGGCTAGTTTGTTAGACCAGGGGTAATGGTAGCTATAATATGGTCTTTTGGGCAACTTATTCAACTAGGCTTAGAGTGTGCCAATTTCCTACTAAATTTATATAGAAATTTTTTTTCACCTTTAAGGCCGCATTCATAGTGGATCCGATCCGACACGTTCTAACAGCTGATCGATTTTTAAAATCTGTTTATGAGATCAATTTATTTTATCTTCAATTCTATACATGGTAATAACCTAAGAAATATTGGTTTTAATAAAGAAAAATATATTCCCATAAACCTATTTTAAAATCGATCAGCTGTTAAATTGTGTCAGATCGGATCCATTATGAATGCGGCCTTAAAATTTATTAACCCCCCCCCCCCCCCACCCTGCTAAAATTACACAAATTCGAAAAACATTGCAAACACAACGTATTTTATATTCGTACATCAATGAAATGGATTGTCAATCATTATGAAATTATAATAACGAGACAATATATATTTTTTGCGGGAAAATATAATTTAAAATATTTAAAAAAAAAAAAATTAGTATAATTATAGACAAATAAGAAAAGATGGAGTGAATAAATAATCTATAATGTAGTCCATATATAAGTTGGATAAAATCAAAGTGTTAATAACGAAATGGTCAAATAGGTTAGATTAAAAGATCTTTTGTTCTTGCGAAACGTAGATTTAAATTAGATGAAAATATTTTGTGAACCACTGGAAAGTTTTACCACCAAAATATTATTTTTTTTTACCGTTAAAATGTAGGGTAAAAATTTGATTTAAATTTATGGATAAGGTAAGCCATTCGTAAGCCCCCTCTTCACCCTTATATAAAATCTTGGAATATTCCTATAACTTTGTATTGTTAATTTGTTAATTTTAGGATTTATTTGGAACTAAAATGAATAAAATCTAAAGGAAGGTTATAATAATTGAATTTTTATGGATAAAATTTTTAAATTACAAACTGATTTCAGAATTAATAAGGCTGGTTTGGCTCAGTTTCTTCTCTAAAATTATTAATGTTGTTAAAGTAACTAGTTAAAAGTAACTAGATAAATGTAACTAGTTACCTGTAAAATACAACTTCATTATATTTTTACCAATGTAACTAGTAACTGTAACTAGTTATGTTTTAAAAGTAACTTTAACACAGCGTCCCGACCTCTTTAGCAAAATATCCCAAGCTAATATGCCAAAAAAGAAATATAATTTATTTAAAATCAATTAGCCTTGAGTTATAAAAATCTGGGTTATTAAACTTTTATATACAAAACAAAAAAGGTTGAAGATATTATGCAAGCCTGGTCATTCTTATTAGATTATAGGTTTGAACATAATTTTTATTTATCTTATAATTTAAGTTTATTCAATCTTTTAAATCATATTATTTTAATTTTTTCTTTTCAAAGGCATTTAATTTTATAAAATCATTTAATTATCCTTATATAATCAATTGACTTGAATATTTTCATATATTTTTTATTTTATAACTATAAACTCTAAATGGATTCATGTTATCTCAAGTGGCTTATATTGACTCTCCTATTTATGGGCCTCCTCCCGCGTTCTACAGCAAATAATCCTAGCAATATCACTTCTACTAATCGAGGTATACATTTTATGCCTATATAAGACCCCATTCTTTCTCAGAGACATAGAAATGCCTGTCAATGAGCATATCGCGGGATGTCCGCCTTTGGGTCGAGCAACATCCACGTTGAATTTTGAAAATAACCGCGTTTTTGAAAAATCGCAAAGCTGGATGAATTATCTTTTCATCATTTGAAATCTTATTTTTGAAAATCATTTATTTCAAATTACGGAAAAATAATGTATTTAAAAAATAAAAAAAGTATTTTTAAAGAACAACTCTGAGATTAAAATTTAAAAAAATCCAAAAATAAATTAGGGTGGGGCTTGAAAATGGATATTCTCATTCCATGATAAAGAACGTGAAAAAAACAAATATTTTTTTTCTGTTTTTTATTTTTAAAAAAATTACCACTTACAACTCTTAATATAATATACGCCCATAAATTTTCTTCTTTGTAAATATTTCAATAAACGTCACTCAATGTGTTATTTTTTACAACTTTAAATCATTTTTTAGGGGAGGGGGGTGGAATTTTTTGAAAATAATTTTAAATTTGAATTTTTACCGTAAATGTATTACATCATGAGAAGAGAAGAGAAGAGAAGAGAAGAGAAGAGAAGAGAAAGAGAGAAGAGAAGAGAAAGAGAAAGAAAGAAAGAAAGAAAGAAAGAAAGAAAGAAAGAAAGAAAGAAAGAAAGAAAGAAAGAAAGAAAGAAAGAAAGAAAGAATAAATGATTCAAAATTTACACGGTAAAATAATTGTCTACAATTCATAAGATAGGTATTCTAAACATGTTGGAATATGTTTCCAATAAAATCAACATTTTTTAAATTTAAATAAAAGCGCCTAAAAAAATGATTTCAAATTTAAAAAAAAAATAACAAATCGCCGGGAAAAACACATTGACGTCAATATATAACAACGCGTTAGTTTAGTAAAACTGAGTGTGTATTCTTAATTTAATATCCTTTAAAAGGATACTTTTTGATTATAATACTCATATATTATTATCATTAGGGGACTTCTATAAACAGCATCTAACATGGATTCAAGAACGAACTTTACAAATGACTCCGTTCTTCGAATCACATTTAAAAGATTATTCCTTCATTATAAGCAGCGCTAGGCACTCCGAACAAAGTATATCCAACGTATTTGATGATTCAAAAATTTTATATTTTTTATAAAAAGTTTTTTCGTTAATATTTTAATCTTGAAAATTTATATTTTTTTAAAAAATGATAAAATCGGATTGGTGCGCTAACCAGAACTGATTTGTAATTTGATTGACATTTAATAATGAATCGGCAGTTAAAGTACATGTTACAATTATATTTCAACCTAAACTTCATTTATATTTTAATATTTTCACACCCCATAACAATGTAGTAAGACGTAACTATCTTTACTATTTTTTATGCCGTGTGTTAATACCAATAGTCTGACGACGCATTCATTAAAAGGTGTAAAATCAATGAAAAACAGTTGAGGACGCCATTTTGATCACCCATATTATTATTGAAAAAATTTTTTTTAAACGAGAGCCGATTTATTCCTATGCCTAACGCATACTTTATTAAAGAATTGCCTGATCATCGAGATAATAAGGAAGCAAGTTATCATTTTAATAGTAGTTTTTAACATGAGATTCTATATGGGTTACCAAAATGGCGGGTCCAGCTGATTTGCATTCAACGACGCTTTCAAAATGCATTATTATGAATGCATCGTCAGTCAAGGTATTATTATGAGTCGTTGGTTAATACATATTTTTTTTCCCCCCAATAAAAATTCTGAGATTCGAGATAAAATTATTGAAAATCCTATCTTACTTCTAATATTTCATTCGATAGACAGTAACATATTTATTACCAGCTGAGTGTTCGAACCGAACCATGAAACCGGCGGAATAACTTTTTTAAATTTTAATCCTCGTAAGAATTTTTTTTTGAAAAATTGGGAAAAAATTAACCCGTTGTTGAATACATTTTCGAACCTATTTTTAAAACTGAGTTTATAGAAGGTTTATAAATTATAATTTATTTTTTTAAACGATGCAAAATAAATTTTGTAAACTTCCAAAACTAAGAACGAACAAAATAAGTATTTGGGAAATAGCCTAATAATAAATATATCATATGTTGAATGCTAGTGTTGTTAAAAGGCCCCATTTTGGGCTAATTTTTTTCAAAATGGCTCCGATTAAAATTTTTTAGCTAGAATAATATCATGTAAGCATCGAGAATTGGGCAAATAAGGATATCCAAGCATTTCTTGCCGGCTATGAGCAAAATCTTTAGTCTCATATAATGTTATTTTTGGTTTATAATCTTATTCGGGCCGTTAAAATCTACCCGAATCCGAACTAGTGTTGTTAAAGGGCTCGTTTTGAGCCTCTTTATTTTAAAAAAAAAACAGCTGACTCAATACTTCATCCAGAGAAAAATATTAGCCAAGCCTGAAGATTTTGCTCAGGAACCTAGGTCTAGACCTGTATTATCGAAATCTTGAGGCTTAGGGCTTTATTTTTCTGGCCAAAATATTGAGTTAGCCGCTTTTAAAAAAAATAATCATTTATGGTATAATTCAGAAAATTCAAAAAATCTCGGATATTGAACTCTGGGCTGAAAATTTTGTGAATCGGACCGGACTTGGGACTAATATTTTAAAATAAAATTTGGGCCGGGTAGGGTCGGCCTTGGAAATTTTTTTTAAAAATATATCTAAATTTATCTATTTTATAATCGATTTTTTTTTTATTATAAAATAAAAATATTTGATTTGATTTTTAGAACTAGACGCCACATAACACAATGTCTTTTATTATGAGTAATTATAAAAAATTATTTTCTATATTTAAATAAGTTCATGGCGGTGCCGGCCCGGTAAAAAATTTAGGGTTGGGCTTGGCCTGAAAAATTGGACCTATTCTCACTAATAGTAATAATTAATATTTTATCTCCTAATTCGTGTAGAGAGACAGTCGAAAGATGATTCAGTTGCAACTTGGATATTTAATATAACTCCGTATGATGCTAGGGATAGACCTGTATTACACGAGCTAATATTATTTGCAGATGTCCTAAAAACATCCATAATAAAGGAAAGAAATTTTAGCTTCAAAATGGGAATAGATATATATCCACAAGTAAAATTAATTGTTATAATTATTAATTTTTTAAAAAAATATATATATATTCAAAATTACCTCATCTTTGTGAAACATTGAAACAAATATACATATTTATAAATTTATACAAGATATATATATATATAATTTTGGTGGGAAATTAATACAATGTTTGAAAGGGATGAGATATAAGAGTCGATTTTTATATAGAGAATAGAAAAAAAAATTAATACTCAAAACCCTAGTAAAATAATATAATGTTAATATAAATAAAATATATTATACTATATAATATTCCAGAAAAATAGTTCCGATTCTTATTACGAGTATAATATAATGGATATAAAAGTTGAAAGGAATTTCATAGTGATAAACCTACAAAACCTAATAGACCGATCCAGAATTTATGAGACAAACCAAACGGACAAACTTATAAAATTGTCAATTCCTTCAAGAAAAATTACTGCAGCTAACGACTCGTTTTATCTTGGAGCAGATATAGAGCCTTTGGTTGTCATTCATTACAATATTGATATAAAGTATGTTGTGTGTGCTTGTGTTACTAATAAATTTTTTTTAAAACTTTTAATTATATTTTTACTTAAAAATTTCAGAAATTTTTTTAAAATTATTATTAATTTTTTATATAATCTAAATTAAATTTTTCCATATAAATGTAAAACTACATATGAAACATGTGTACGAAGCCAAGCTCACTTTGATTACTTGTAATTATTAATTAAAATAAAGGATTATAACATCTAATTCTAAAGAAATAAATGTTTTATAACACATTTTGATATATATAGATCTCATATAAGAGATAAAAAGATACAATACAGGGGTATAAGGGTCCAAAAACGTACCGATCCTGAAACGCGTAAATTTGATTTGGAGCCTTATCCTTTGAACGAAAGTTTTTACGTCTATAACAATGATATGCCATTGACTTGCGGGATAAAGTTGATCAAGATAACCTGGTATAGCCAAGTATTTTCCACTTATTTGTATCCTAACCCTCTCACCATCAAAAGATGCATCGGTAAAAAAAATTGGTTAATCTTTTACGATTTGTCGATTATTTATTTTATAAATATAATATTTACCTATTTAATATAATAGTAAAACTTACACAAAATACATAAACTGTTCATTGGTTATTGATTCGTAAAAATCATGAAAATATATAGAGAATTCAATCTTTGAATGATCAAGTTATAAGCCTGTTTTGTAAGAAGAAAAAAAGCGTGATAAATGTGTTTTTTTATAACATTGCCAGGAAACTTTAACGCAAGTGTTGGGGCTAACAGCGTTTTTAAAAGTATAAGACATATTCCGTTTTTTGACCTTAGATGACCAGTATTGCAGTTAATTGTGAAAAAGTTTAAACGATATTTCTCAATTTTCTTTATATGGAAAGAAAAAGTAAAGAAATTTTAAAATATCTAGGGCTTTGAACAGGATAAAATGTTTTGTGTATAGTAGAAGGGAACGCCATAAATAATTGGAAGAGTATTTTGAAGTTGATAGTAATAAACTCAACGAGGAAAAATAAAAGTTTTAATGGGCTTATTTTGGACCGGATACATTAGGGTAATATATGAGTATTACACCTTAGAAGTTTTGAACAATTTTTGTTAATACAAGAGGAAAAAAAAGGTTTAAATATTTTGAACAAATTATCTATTTTAATCCAAACTAACAAAAAAAATATTTTATATTAAATTTAAATTCTTTTACCATTGAGAAGTAGAAATGACGTCCAAAGCTTATGTATTTATTTTTCTTATAAATAATTTTCCATGCAAAATTACGAAAATTGCGGGCTATTAATAAAAATTTGTTGGTCATTCAAAAGATGGCTCTTTTGCTTCATTTTTTTTTAGCATTGAGATTTTTTATAGACCATTCAAGTCAAAGAAATGTCTATTTGAATCTATCTATATAATTTTATTATTTTTTTTTTTACTTAATACAATTTTTGAAGGATCATGCGATTTAGGACACATAAATATTTTAGGGAATTCCATGTATAATATTCATAGTTATCTGACTCAAGGAGAATATATTAAATATCAAACTCTTTCCAACGAAGATAAAAGGAAAATACAAGTGAAATTAATCCCAAAGGCTTGCTGCGCGGTTGTAGAATACGAATCTCTAGATACTATTTGGCAGGATAGCGATAATAAAAATTTTTTAAATAAGATAAAAATGGTTAATGCTTCGGCTAAAAAGTGTGCTTGTCTTTAAAAATTAAAAACAATAGAATAAATTGGGAACCTTAACATAAGATACAATATTTTATATTAATTTTTATACGGTTTTATATATATTTTTTTTATTAAATGTTAAATATTAAAAACTGAATATAATATGTGGGGTAATACGTGGATATTATAATTTATGTTTGAAATTCGAGTCTCATGATTTTATGCTTATACAATAATGTGTAATAAGTTATTACTATTGTATCGAATTGTTTTAAAGATTATTATCAATCACATTTGATTGATAATGAAACAATATTTAAAATTATATTGTCATTTTAATTTATGAACAAAATGAGAAGTTTGATGCATATATTGTATCTTAAAATTATAATTTCTTTTCTATATTATCTAAATTAAATTGCATAACATCTTATTAATATTTTAAAACAATTTTCAATTGCAAAATTTATATTTTCAATATGATCATTTATATTTGTAAAAAGAGTGTTAGAATTATTTCCTTATGAATCTGTCAAATTCGATTCTGTCAAGTCGATAATATATATACAAAATATATAGTAAAACATTAAACTTAAAGGTGGTAAACACTAATAAAAAATATATTATGTTCACGAATATTTTTGAGAAAATTATTAAAAATTTTATTCAACATTATCTATTTGCAGCAAAATAACTACTATTTTGCTATATAAAATTTAGCAATAGATATTCATTCGTCCAGAAATGCGCCACCAGGAGTTGTAGCGTGCACCATGTATATTCACTAGTATAATACATGATGTATACCCGTTTTATTGTAGTGGACGCTACCTCTATGAGTCAACTAGCATATTAAGAAAGAGGGGATCTATTAGTTTTACCTGCAATATAGTGTTAAGCAATTGTAACCAATAGTAATAATAATGTACCTGACGGTTAGATGTTTAAGAGATGAAAAAAAACTGTCTTATGTTAGGTAAGTATATCCTTGCAATATCAGGTTATGTCTATATAGCGGGTTCTATTCCGGAGGCATCCAAGATCCCTGTAATTGTAATCTCAATCCTGAAACCCATTATCCTAAAGAGCTTACTATCGTTTTGTCTGATTTTTTTACTTCATTAATTTTTGTCATTCACTAGAGTCAATAGTGTCCCTATAAATCCTTGTCTGTATTAAGCAAGCGATGCTCAGGATCCTCATTATTTAACACATTTTCATTCCGGAATCGTTATCATTATTATTATTCACGGTTCTAAGATTATCATTGCCTATGCCGAAAAACATAAATTGTCATTCAACCTGGGAGAAGAGGTTGGAAATAATACGGTGCGAGAATAGTCTAATACTTCCACGATTCTTGCTCTAGTTTAGATCATATTTAAGCATGTATTGTAGATGTTCCTTTAATAAACATATGTTTTGTTTGTGTTGTACAATTACATTAATTTCGTTTAGTTTAAGGGGAACGGGAAAAGGCAAAGGGAGAATTTTTATTTTCTCCTATTCGAAATCGCATTACCTCCACCCCTCTCCCCAAACTGATTTAATTTATCTTAAACAATTTCTACTTACATTTTTGAATTAACCTTCTTAATTATTTTACTTTATATATATATATATTAAATATCCTCAAAATATTATTTCAGATTCAAATACACTGCCTTATAGGCTGCCGTATATTTTTAGTTAACATTAATACAAAAGAATTAGTTCTAATTGTATCTTAAACCATTCGCTCTTGCATTGCAACTTTCGTGCATGAAAAAATAAAATTAGGTTGCATACGAAGATGGTCTTGGATTTCAACACTATTATGTAAATAAAAAAGACATGCAAAATTATTATAAAATAATTGTATTGAATACTCCCCAGAATTTATTTTTAAACATTGTAGCCTTATTAACAGCGTCTACATAAGCGGGAGGGGTAGGAACAGTTTGCATCCTATTTTTTTGAGGGGGTAGAGGGTAGGCGGCTTTAATGGGGGTAGGATAAATTTTTTGGGGGGTTATCTATTGAATTTTGAGATGAAATAGGACAATTTATTGCTCTAAAAATTAATAATTTTATTATAGAACTATTATAATACAATTCATCGACCAAATCTATATTGCAAACAATCATACACATAGTTTTCCAAATAAAACTTTCTGCTATTCACAAAATATCGATAGTTGGTTATAGAGATAGATTAATTTAAGTTATCCTTTAAATTCTCTGAAAGAGTATCATCATAATTAAAAAGGTGAAAATAATAATGGGGAAATATCCTCGCCGAAGATGGCGGAATTTATTAGGAGGGGGGGGGGGGGTAGGTAAAGGTTTTTAAAGGGGGTTTGCATCCAGTGAAAATCCTGTCATGTAGACGCTGCTTATTAATAATATTTACGTTACTGGCCAGTATCGAGAGAAGAGAATTTCACCGCGGCACAGCACACAGATGGAATTGATTCCATCTTTATTTGTTTCCGAAAGAGTTTGATATTTTATAAATTCTAATTGAAACAGACAACTGTGAAAATTAAACTTCCTTTGTTTCAAAGTACTGAGGTATCCTATCTTTTAAACGGGTATATAAGGTAAAACACTTCAATACTCCGCCCCACTTCTCGGTTGTAATTGGCCCGCATGCTTCCTAACAACTATGGATCCATGCTCTGCCTCGTGAGAATAAAATCCGTTCCCCTTTAGAGTAGACGCATCCCTCCACCCCGTGTTATACTCATTCCTTATCCACATCGGTTGTCCCACTTGGAATTCTTGTTGCTTTGTATTCTTATCGTGGTCCACGCTCTATCGTTTACTCTCTTTGATCTTTTTTTATCAGATTTGATCTTAACTAATTTGAATTGCTTCTTAAATTTTTTCCCAATAACCTGGCAGGAGATCTCTTAGTAATGCTGGGAACACTCATCCATCGTCTCTTTTGAAGCGTAATATTTCGGTTTTAGTGTACATATGGTATATTCTACCTGTCTATTAGATTTAGAATAGCATTGCGTTACATTTATGAGTTGAATATTTTATTTGCTTACTCCCCCGAAATCAATTGAGATTCATTATCAGACATCAGTTGTCTAGGCGCACATAATCTTACAAAATAACTTTTTAACACCCTTACTAAATTAGTTTGGAATATGAAATCCACTCCTACTAACCAATAAAACGAATCTACAGATCCTTCAAAATCGATATGCAGTTGTTTCCACAGACTTGTGGGATATCCCTAGAGTATAATGGCATTTCAGCAATTTCTGGTTGTGTTGTTTATACTCGATACTGATTAACATGGTTCTCACAAAATCTTAGTATTTACTTCATGATTTCAATTCCTAGATGACCCCCATAGAGGTGCTCTTAACGTAAGACATTTGGAATAACTAATCTCACATCTCATTCTATTATACCGTTATTTATGAATAGCTCATTTCGTTTCCTCGCAAATGATTGTAGTTCTGAATCTGTGTTATTGACAAATCCTGACCAAGCTCTATCTATATAATTTTGTTTACCTCATTTAGAATTTAATCTATATTGGTCTCCTCTTTAAGCTGTTTCATAGACATATCTTCTAGTACTTTGTATTTCCTGCACGTGATTTGCCTCATAATTCGATTTCGATTCCGTTACCTTCATGGGTAGTCTGAATAGTGAATCTGCTAGCACGTTCTCACTTCCTTTTATTATATTATTCCAAGATTATAAATAGCCATTTACCAAGTTTATCTTGATAACCGATTATTCACAATTTTTGTCAGAGCTCGATTTTTCCTTAACAGTATCTCCAAGATTTGTCTAATTTAAATGATTTCTCCATTACAAATATCTATGGAACTTTTACATTCCAAATAAAATGGCCCGCGCTTCCTTATCGATCGCCAAATTATATTTTTCTGTGTCCTATTGTGCATGCATGAAATGAAATTTAACTTATAAATACTATTTAATGACCAAATAAATATAATTAAACAATATATTAATTAATTAACTAATATTTCTAGTATATAACATCTATAAAATAATTCTAATATACCTCGCCCCCCCCCTCCAGAAAATAAATTTATATCATATCTAAAAGAGCATTTGAAATAAAATAATCTTGCCATACAAGAATTAATGCAAGTTAAAGTTAACAGCCCTTTCTAAAATGTTCCATAGGATCAGTTTTTGACCTGGTAAAAGTGGTAGTAGACCATCAGTACTGTAACCATTTTATAAATATTTCGATAGTGTCAATTTCCTTTATATTCCACGCTGGAAAAGTTATAAATTTTTGCCGACTAGATTTTAAATCGGATGAAATGTTTTGGGGCAGTAGAAAAGTACTATAAATAATTTGAGTTTAAAGTTGATAATGACAAACTCAACTATAAAATTATAGTATTAACAATTTTGTTTTGGACAGTATAGATTCTATTAATAATATATTTAATACAAAACCTTTAAAAGTAAGAGTTTTCATTACTACACAAGGAAAAAAATTAAATTATTTTTGGTAAACTATCTTTTCTTATCCAGACTAACAAAATTTGTAAAAAATTTAAATTTTTCTTTCTTGTGGAGTAAGAAGATTGGCATTTTCTAACCCAAAATGCCTTAACATTTTTTTTTACAAACTAAAAAAAATGATCTAATTAAAACAAATGGTTTTTATTACTATTATAATATATATTTTTAATTCAATAGTGTATATAAATGTTCATGTTCATGTTTTAATTTTTTTACCGAATAAAATTAACTTATTATGAAGAAAAAAAAAATTAATTAATTTAAATTTAATTTTAAAAATAATTATTTTAAAAACAATTTTTAATAAATTATTAATTAAAATATATTATTTTTATATAAAAAAAATATAATAATTTCATATTAACACACTATATCTATAATCAATATAAAAAAATATAATTAAGAGAAGGGAAATTTAAAAAAATAAAATAATTTATATTAGGGTATGGTCGGCGGGGCTTAATGCCCCATGTATGGATATGCAATTGAAACGACAGATTTAGATTGATATTCAAAATATTTTTTCTTCTAATAATGCTACAGAAATTTTCAATGCAAAATGGCGGGCTATTAACAAAAAATTCAAAGATGGCCTTTTTGCTTCATTTTTTTTTGAGCATTGAGATGTTGTTTTTATTATCTCTAAGATAAACTTTTCTACCCCATTCAAGTTCATAGAATTGTCTATTTGAATCTTATCTATTATTTCACTTAATACAATATTTAATCGTTATTTCTAATATATAACTTTTTTTCAAGGATCATGCAATTTAGGATACACAGATATTTCTACGGATCCGATGTTTAATTTTCATAGTTATCTAGTTCAAGGAGAATTTATTAAATATCAAAATCTTTCCCAAGAGCATAAAAGGAAAATACAAGTGAAAATTCCAAAGACTTGCTGCGCGGTTGTTGAATACAAATCTGTAGATACTATTTGGAAGGATAATGAAAATATTTTCAATATGATAAAAATGTTTAATGCTTCAGCTAAAAAGTGTGCTTGCTTTTAAAATTAAAAAAAAAAGATAAATTGGGGAACTATATAATATATATATAAGAAACAATATTTTATATTAATGTTTACACTGTTTTATTTTTAAAAAATGTTAAATATTAAAAACTAAATATAATATGTGGAGTAGGTAATACGCGGAAAATTTTATTTATGTTTTTGGTGTAACTTAATCAAGATTAGGAACATATTAATCTCTAGCCCAAGCCTTTTTTGATAATTCATGGGATTCGGCAGAGATATTACTTCCCATATATGACTGTTAAAAAAAATTATGTACCGTTAAGTAAAAAATATGTGGCAGGAAAAGGCAAGTATTTTATTGAAAAATTATCTAAAAACTTGAAATATAACTAGATGAAAAAGTAATTATTTTAAAATAATAGGATTTTTAAATAAATGTTTATTTTTATTATCTCAGATTAAAATATCGTTCTTAGTTATAAATAAAAAATGAGAGATTACGATTTTCAATTATTCTAAAATATGATATATATATATATATAATGAAATAGAATTAGATATAAAATATATAATTAAATAATAAAAAAAATTGATTGTTAATTTTTTTTTGCAACAATATCGTGAATTGAGCCTATTTTTAAAAACGGCTAACTCGATATTTCATCCAGAATAATATTACATAAGCCTGAAGATTTTGCTTATAGAAAGAACAAAGGTTTGGACATCTATTAGTGAAATATCGTGGCTTAGGCAATATTTTTTTGGCTAAAATATTGAGTTAGCCGTTTTTAAAAATTGGCTCAAAACGAGTCTTTTAACAATACTATGACAAATATACAGCTTTCATTGATTATGCACAACCTCTAATATTGTGAACTTTAATACACTTACTATTCTAAATAACATTCTTTATCCCCTAAATATATACCATAATACATAAAACGGTGTTCAAAATAATACGATATATAATGGAGAGACATCCCATAATTAAGTGGGCACTCCACCGCCCTATAGAGAGCCAGTGCAGTGAATTTGCAACTGCTTGTCAGTAATTTACCCTACTGTCAGGGTCTGTTCAATTTAAGAGGACTGACGGTACCTCTATGGATAAGCTAGTATCCACTAATTGATAGTAATATACCCTATTATCAGGGTAAGAAATAAGAAATTTATATATAGTATTAATGTATTATTATAGATATGTATGTATGTATAAAAAAAAGAAATATGTGATGATGGTAAAGGTAATAATTAATAAGTTGAATATCTTAAAATGAGATTGGGTAGTTGTATTTCATAATTATATTTTTTTAAAAAGAACAGGAATAAATAATTAATTTTTCGTTTAAAAGTCATGTTTAGAAAGAAATGAATAGATAAATTTAAGATTTGGAATTTGTTAGGAAAAAGCAGACGATTTGGTATTTGTTAGAAAAAAAAGAAAAAGAAAAGCAGACGATTTTAATTTAATGCTAGGAAAGTATCATGTAGATTGTTATATTATTAATTAAGAGATTATTTATAGTTGGTTTAGTTATTTTTTACGAGATAGTTAAAAATTGATAGGGAGATAAGAATGTATTTTATTTTATAAATTGAGTGATAAGTTAACATGTTTGAGAAGAAGGAAATATAAAGGTGGATTATTTTGATGATTTAAAGGTGTTAAGGAATATATAAATATATAATGTCACTTGATATTAATCATTCAAATGTGTTCCTCTTTTCAAAATATATCCCACGGTATTTATTTTATTTTGGAACACTTTTCCCTCATCAATCATAATCCTAAAATTTAGATACCAAACAATATTTCTGAACCTGATAATATTCTTTTATTTAAAAAAAATGATTGCTTTATTTATTGTCTCTTTATAATTTGCTTAATACCTACTTTTCTTTTATTGTTTATCTTTTATAAAATATACTATACTTAATTTTATACATTTGTTGATTGCATCAAATTCTATATTATGCAATGGCCCATGTCATTCTTGTCTATCTCATAGACGCCACTGTCAATCATAGTTATTTATTGATGATAAAATTTGTAATATTGTGACTCTAATACTCTTCCTACTCTAACATTCCTTTTGCCTCCAGATATTCCCATAATACATATTAGCGTCATTAGCGGGAATGGGGGGGGGGGGGAGCTCAGGGGTTCGAACCCCCTGAAAAATTAGAAGGACCTCTAAAATTTATATAAAAAATTTAAATAAATAATTAGAATAAATTTTTTGCCCGGTTTTGAACCCCGGGTCTGAATCCCGGGTCTGAATCCCGGGTCGGTCTGAGCACATAAAAGGGTCATAAATTATACAACCAAGCAAATTAACAACACTATTTCTGAGACTGTAAAAGCTAATAACACCCATGATAATATTAAAACAATACTATATAAAAACTGGATAACAAAGAAATATGTATCGTATCATATCTAATGAGTGTCGTATCCTTCACTAGAAAACCCAAAATTAAGAGGGAAATTTTCCCATCCCTAAGAAAGCGTATCCAGTGCAGTAGACAGAGTTGGGCAGGTCCTCCGAAAATCTAGATACAGGTACAGATTCTATGTGTAAAAATAAATCTTAGATCTTATTCAAAATATCAAAAAGTTACTTATATCTTTTGTATAATTGGATCTTTAATACAAGATACTTTTAAATTATCATTATAAATTAAATTAGAATAGTTTGTAAAATACACTATTTATTGTTTATTTGTGAAGAACATAACATACGAATATAATAAGATAAGTCTGAATATTTACAATAATTAATAATATATTTAATGAGTTAATTATAATAATCAGGCATTTTAATATTAGTAATAGCTCATTCATAGCATAGATAGGGAAGGGAGACTAATATTTTTAATGGAAGTTGTAATATTATTACAATAGAGTATTTAAAATAGATTCATTATTTTTTAAAATATTATTTGTATTATTGAACTCAGCAACATTTGTTTCACCAAAAGAAAAATAATCATCATTTTCTACATTAGATGTTAAATCTATCGGTGTTATAGTTTGAGCTTGATTCTATACTCTGGTACTACATTTAGGGGTGCTAATCTGATCCATAAACTGTAAATTTTCCAGCTAATTTTGATTGTCATCATATTTAAAATTTGCCGGGAGGAAAAAATAAGGAAATTAATAAAAGATTCTCGAGGGAAATAAAATATAAACTGTAATATGTAAAATTTTAAAAATGAATATTAAGGATATATATATATCTGTATCTTTTGTTGTCAAGAAAATGAAAATGATACAAGATTCTTTTCAGAATAAAGATTCTTAGATACAGATATTAGCAACTTATTAAAAATATCAAAAAGATACCGAGTAAAAGATACAAAAGAATCTTGTATTTTAGATACAAGTATTCGCGGTATAGCCCAACTCTAGCAGTAGATTAGTAATTACCGTTTGTTTTTGGGTTGAAAAACTGAGAATTGAGTATTGATCTAGATAATTTGGTGCATTGATATAACAATTTCATATTTACTTTTATATCTTTTTATTCTCATGATAGAAAAATTTGCACACTATTTAAATGAAGAATTTCATTTTAATATTTCAAAATAATAAATAGAGACTGGGGTTAGTCGAACCAATTTTTACAAAATTGGCTATAGCTATTGTTGTTTTATAGATAATATAAAAAATAATATGTGATTGGATACCTAAAACTATACTCTATAAAGGTGCCTTATAAAAAATCTTAAGAATATAATCATTTTTTTTAAATTTTATTTTTTGTAAAAGTGAAAATTTTGTTCAACAAGCCCCAATAGCTGAGTGAAACCATTTTAAGGGGCTTCCTAAACCATTGGTATTTTAGGCCATAATAAATTGAAATGCATTTTTATTTATTAATAATGATGTGTATAGAATAATTTTATTGTTTTATTGTTCAAAATATCATAAAACTTATAAATTGAAGCTAATTATAAATATAAAAATTGAAACTTAATTTTGATTAATTTAATAAATATTTTTGACATAAAAAAATATGAATCCTAAGGAGAGATTAAGATTTCTTAGCATAAATCCTAAATACCAATCATAAACAGCCATGAAATTGCTTTTTCAAGATTTTGAAATTTTTTTCATTACTAACTGCCATAATTGACGTGTATGGTTTGGCAAACCCCGCTAGCTCTAAATTGACAAATCATGTTTGAAATAATATCTAGATTTGATAAATACTCATAAAACTTACCCAAATTATAGAAGAATCTTTAAACTTTGCAATAAAATTTAATTTACATTTAAATGATTATATATTTTAATAAAAATTAAAATTCTGTCATGTAAAAATCTTTTGAAAATTTCATCAAAATTTTATTTCTTAAATAAAATTTTTAGTAATTAATTATTTCAAAATATATTTTGTCCATAGATGTATAGTAATAAAAACTATAATAAGATAAAATTTTAACCTTCTGGTGTATTTAATTTTACAATGAGATTAAGTGGTTTGCCAAGCCCCGGGGTTTACCTAACCCCAGTCTTCCCTATATTTATTAATGTAGCAAATTATAAAAATAAAAATTATTTTTAAGTTATTGATATTATCCTGTAAAAAAAATAAAAGTAATTATAAAAAATTAATTTTAAACGTTTTAAAAAAATAAAATAAAATAAATCATTTTAAGTTAATAGATACCTTAGATAAGAATTAAAGAAACATATTAATGCTTATTAAAATAAAATAATAAAACTTATCGGATATATTTAAAAATACAAACGACTATTTTTTTTTCGACAGTTAATAATTTACTTACTGTCAGGCTCCATGTAATTACGGAGGGGTTGATGTTAACCTCTTAGATGATTAGGTATAGGTAGAAGGAAATGTAGTGGTAATTAATTACTTCCAATATTGTCAAGAATCAAGAAATACAGTTGTATATGTATATTTTTCATAAGATTAGTTTAAAATTTTGTTTGTTGTATTTCTTTTGTGATGAAAATGATTTCTAAAAGCAGAAGAAATTATGAACATAAAATTAACCTGTGTTTATGTTTGTTATTAGCTTTATTTTTGTAAATTTTTTCTTAAATATTTTTTTTTTATCATTTCACAAAAGCAGACGATCCAGACCGATAACCATATGGCATAAAAAAAAATAAAATAATTTCTTCGCTGGAAAATTAAATAAATATATGAATCACGTGATTAAAAACTTCTCGAATTCAAAATTAAGAACAAATGTCCATCATAGACGTCAATTTACAAACTGAAAAAAAAAATATAAACAAATTAGTCAAGATTTTTTTCTAAGGTGAAGGACTACTCCTCTAAACCCCGCTTTGCTTGCTCGGGCTTCAGTTCCAGCCTTCAATAAAATATTCAGGGATTTTTGGATAAAAATGTATTTAGTTTCTTTTTAATATTTTATACCTATTTATCAGAGTTGTTAAAAGATACTTTTTAAATGGATCTAGATACAGATACATCGTCAAAAATAATATCTAGATACAGATATTTTAACCAAAAATCTATCTAGATACAGATACCACATTTTTATATCAAGATACAGGATCTAGATATAAGTATCTAAATCCTTTAACAACTCTGCTATTTATATATATATCAGAGACCTGCAAGCCCGGCCCTAAGCCCGGCCCGGCCCGGCCCTGGCCGGGCCGTATTTTAAATTTTTTAAATATACCCGGGCCGGGCCGGACCTAAAAAATTTTATCCGGGCCGGGCCGGGCCTAAAAATTTTTTTAAAATATATCCGGGCCGGGCCGTGCCTAAGATTTTTAAACCCGGGCCGGGCCGGGCCGGGCCTTAATATTTTTTATAAAAAATTTTACATTATGAGTTATTGTTTATAAGATTATATTATATTATAGTTATGATTAATATAATATTGGGTGATGGTTAACACTACCTAACACCCACAGATCGATCTAATTATTAATTTCCTGAAAGATACCGGAAAACTCATTTTAAATTACTTAATATATTTTAATATCTAAAATTTCAGTGCTCCCAAATTGTGTTAGAAAACTTAGAAGTTAGACTTAGAACAGTATGTATAATTATTATAAATATATTTTAAATTACTTAATATATGTTATTATCTAGAATTGCAGTGCTTCACTAATCATTATCAAATTTTGTTAGAAAAGTTAGACTTAGAACAGTTGTGTTAGAAGAATAGTTTAGAAGTGGATATATCCCATAAACAGATTTAAGTAATAAAAAATTCTTTTGAATTATTCTCTTTCATATATTAGTTTATAAAATCTATTTCAAATTAGATTGAATCTTTTTGTAAATAATATAAAATTTTAATAACATACTTTTTCTTATAACTATAATATTCAGTTTAAATTTATTATAATAAATAAATATAATAATTTCAATCTACATTATTTAATAAATATTGATATTAGATATTTATAATCAATGTAAGATAATAAATAATTAATTAATATTTATTATCATTAGAATTAGTGATACTCAATCAATCAATTTTAAGCATTCAAGAAGCTAAAGTAAAAATTAATATTAAATATAAATCTTATAATTCATATCTAAATTTTTAGAATATTTCCAAAACAATCAATAAAAGGAATATCATGGCACAAAACACTAAAGATATAATTGACAAAATTAAAAATAATATTTATTCTTTTAAAATATAATAATACTTTAAAATCTGAAATTTGGTCTAAATTCAAAATTATAATAGATAATAATAATAAAAAAAATATTGGCTATGTGCAATGCATAAATTGTTCAAATTTATTATCTTATAATTATAACCATGGTACATCACATTTAAAAAGACATAAATGTGATGGTAAATCTATGAAAATTAATAATTTTTTTTTTACACCTGAAAAACCCACTTATAAATGTAATATGAAATATTTAAAACAAAAATTTATAGATCATTCCTTA
Organism: Gordionus sp. m RMFG-2023; assembly: GCF_954871325.1. Lineage (NCBI taxonomy): Eukaryota > Metazoa > Nematomorpha > Gordioida > Chordodea > Parachordodidae > Gordionus > Gordionus sp. m RMFG-2023. The sequence goes on along the minus strand of NC_088779.1, from coordinate 30,155,024 downwards.
ACACTTTGCGCAAAAGATATTAGACCTTTCGAAATGATAGCTGGGAATGGGTTTCTTGAATTCAGCCAGGCTCTAGTCGATGTTGGGGCAACATATGGTAAAATAGATATCAACTCATTAATTTCACATCCCACCACTCTATCACGCCACCTTAAAGAAAAATGTAATAAAATAAGAAGCATTTTGGTTGATACTATTGCCCCAGTAATCAAGAATCGATTTATGGCTGCTTCCACTGATATATGGTGCGATGACCATAAAAAGAACTCGTTTATAACAGTTAACATGCACTATATATCAGATGACTGGAAGTTAGTGAAGAGAAACCTATTTACCGCTAAATTTAAAGAAGTGTCTAAGACTAGCCAAGTAGTTAAGGATGAACTATTAAAAAATTTTCATAATTTTAGTTTTAACAATAACGATTTTATTAATATAATTTTTGTTACAGATCAAGGTAAAAATATTATAAAAGCATTGGAGTTAAATGAACGATTAAATTGTTCTTGTCATTTATTAAATACAATTTTAAGAAATTCATTTAACTCCAAATATTTGGAAAGTAATGCCCCATTAATAAAATCAACAATAGATAATACTAAAATATTAGTGGGGCATTTAAAACAAAGTAATAAATGCCAGCATTTAAAAGCCCTTTATCAAGATATAGAAGTCCGCTGGAACTCTAAGTACAATATGCTCAATTCTGTTTATTCTCAAAATGAAGAAATTAAAAAAGTTCTTCTAGAACATGGGGGATCGGAAAAGTATTATATTATAGACTTTCCGATCCTTCAGGATCTAGTCAACATTCTTGAGAATTTTAACAGAGCTATTGTTGAGTTACAGTCGGATTCTTGTACTCTTTTTAAAGTGGTAATATGGTATTATGAACTTCTTGAAGTTTGTAATACCTTTCAAAGCGAAAAAAGAGAAATAAAATTGATATTACTTAATATAAAGCATTTTTTAATTGAAAAATTTGTTTTACACAAGTATCATTTTATTTCTCTTTTTCTCTGTCCCAAATTCAAACAATTACGTATGTTGTCAGGGACAGATCGCAAGATGGCGGAAAACTATATAAAAGATTATATTAAATCACAAGAGGCTCAGGAAGTAAATGAAATACCATCGACCAGTCAAATTACGACTGTTGTTAAACAAACTGAGTCGTTTTATGACAAATGGGGCGATGGTAATTCTGGTAATATCTCAATACCCGATGATGAATATTATAATTATATAAACAAAAAAACAGATGAAATATTTAAGGTGGATAATTTGTTAGAGTGGTGGGCTTCTCATCAAAGCGAATTCCCAATTTTAGCAAAATTGGCAAAACGGGTATTGGCTATTCCTGCTTCAAGTGCAAGCTGTGAGCGGAATTTTTCCACTACTGGAAGAATTCTTGAAGAAAGAAGAAGTAATCTTCAACCTGAAAAGGTAGATATGCTTCTCTTTCTTCATGATAATTTGTGAATTTTTAATATCTTTCTTGAGTATAGGGTTTCGTCAATCATGCTGGTTTTTTACTTTGCAAACTGTCAAATATTTATTGCATTTATTATATTTTACCTTGAGTCATGAAAGTTTTTTATTATTTTTTTTACAATATATTATAAATACAATTATCTTCTTTTGTTAAAAATTTATATTATTAAATAAATTATATTAATTTGTGCAATTTGATTATATTTTCAAAATACTATTTATTATACATGCATTTTTTTAAATAGCGATTTATTTTTACTTTATAAATTAAATAGTAAATTAAATACTATTATATTGTCAAAATATTTTCCATTTTTATAAATTATATATTAGTTTTATTATTTTTAAATGCAATATAAAATATAATATAGTATATGCTCAAAATATTATTACCATTTTTATGAATATTAGTTTTATTTTAAATGCAATATAAAATATAGTATATGCTCAAAATATCCATTTTTATAAATAACAGTTTTATAATTTTTATAAATTTAATATAATATTCTCAAAATATTAGCTTTTTACATGTATTTTTTAAATAAAAATTAAAAATCACAAATAGAATCTTTTATATTCAAAAATATTATTTGCACAAATTTTTTATAGTATCAATTTGTAATTAAATATCTGAATAAAATATGAAATATACTTATATCCGGGCCTTAAATTTTAAAATCCGGGCCGGGCCGGGCCGTAAAAAATTTTTTAAAAAAATATCAGGGCCGGGCCGGGCCTTAAATTTTTAATCCGGGCCGGGCCGGGCCGTAAAAAATTTTTTTAAAAATATCCGGGCCGGGCCGGGCCTTAAATTTTTTAATCCGGGCCGGGCCGGGCCGTAAAAAATTTTTTTAAAAAATATCCGGGCCGGGCCAGGCTTAAAAATTTTAAAACCGGGCCGGGCCAGGCCGTGCAAATGGTACCTCTGCAGGTCTCTGATATATATATCTAATATCAATTTCGAAGAGTCGAACGAATGATTTGAATCTGAGGCACTATTTAGGAATTGCGCTGTTATGCGCATTATTGCTTTATGAATGCTTTAATAAGTTTAGCATCAAACGCTAATTGTCGATTGTTTTAGTAAGGCGCAAAACCTTAGATTAATACTAAAGTGATGGCTATTCTTCTCTCTTAAAAAAACAAAAACTTTTATCCATATAAGTTAAGGAATCGTGAGGTTCTAAGGAAAACTTCTTGGAACATTCCATTCAAGTATATAGTGCGTGCCTTTGGAAAGAATCCCATTAATTTTCTATGGTGCAAAGAAAAGAGGAAAGTAAATGTTGGAAACCACCTTGTCCCTTATTCCATGATGCCTTCGGAGATTACCTTAGCGGTAATACGTTCGCGAAAAAATCATTTGTAACGATGCGCGAATTGAAAAGAGCCAGTTTAGGGCGGAATAAATAAAACTTATGCGTAAATGTAATAAATATATTATATAATATGATTTTTAATAACTATATGTTTTTGAATCGCATAACAATACGAAGCATAATTTACGTAATTAATTAAAAAAATTGATAAGATAATTTAGATTTATTGTATATTTTTTTAGGCTTTTTATTTTGTATAATGTTTTATGAAGCTACTTTATATATTTTATCTGTAAACGCGATAGCGAATATATTTTTACCATTCCACTATGGTTCCCAAATTCAGAATCAAAACAAGGCCAAGGAGTATATATATATATATATAAATTATTTGAAAAAATTATGTATTTGTGTATTAATCAAATTCCAAAGATGTATTATCTAATCTATCACTGATTAGCAGAGTTGTTAAAGGATCTAGATCTAGATATAAAAATTTGGTATCTGTATCTAGATAGTTTTGATTAAAATATCGGTATCTAGATATTATTTTAGACTATGTTCTGTATCTAGATCCATTTAAAAAGTATCTTTTAACAACTCTGCTGATTAGTATTGTTATAAACGGCTCGTTAACTCAATATTATCATTCAGAAGAAAAAAAATTCAACCCTGGAAGATTTTGCTCGTTGAAGGAACAAAGATCTAGACATATGTTATTGAAATCTCGAAGCTTAGCCAATATTTTTTCCAACTAAATTATTGATTTAGCCGGATTTTAACCGGATTTTAAAAATCGGCTCAAAACGAACCGGTTTACGACACTATTACTGATTAGAGGAGGCTTTGGAAAAAGATTATATTTTTATTTTTACGTTCCACGAGAAAACGAATTTTTCGATATACTATAATATTATAATCTAAGAAGAAATATTTTTAAATTAAAGTTTGACTTAAAATAAAACGCGCCATTTTTATAATTAATCTTATCAAATTTAAACTATGTTCAAAACTTTTATTTTTTTTTTTGAATTTTTTATTTTTAGAGATGGTTACTATAGAGATACAATTAACTCCCTAAGGAAAATACGGCACCAATTATCGAATTTAGCCAAATGTAAAAAATACAATTTAAAACATTTATACTATATATACATGCTTAATTATATATATAGATGATTCTAGATTAGGAGAATCTAGATTGGATGAGTCTAGATCAAGTAAATCTATTGATAAGAACTATGCCTATAAATCCCTTTCGAACCAAATGTCGTCGATGCCTAACATATCGGTCGCTATCAAGCGCATCGATCGCGGAAATACGATGACGCCATTATTGAATAATGCCGCGCCCTCGAGCAAATATTTAAAACTGGAAAAATGGCTGAGAGGACCGGACAACGAAAAGAACATGAAGATCACTTACAAAATTAAACAGAGTCCCTCTATCGGAGATTCGCCCTATTCAAGAGACGCACTTCACCCCAGCGTGGCGCGTCAGTTTAACGACAACGAGATTGACGAAAATTATATATTCCTCATGCGGATATATTCTAACAATTTGAAATTTCAAAATTTGAACCTCATCTACGGTAACAAGGTATTGACCAAGAAAATGAAGAACAAATTTCGAGAGATTAAAACGCTGGAAAAAACGTTGCTAAAATTAAGAAAAAGGTTAAAAAAATTGTCGCGACTTTACGAGCGTAATTTGGAAATGGCGCCAAATTTGGATTAAAATTTATCAGTTTTTGTTAGTCACGTGATTTTATTTGTTTGAAAATTGGATTTAATCCTAAAAATGTGGTCAAAGATAATAAAAAAAATTTTTTTATATAATTAATTTTGCATCTATATATAGTTTAGGACTCTTCTGGTGTTGTCGAAAGCGTTCTTTCTTTCTTTCTTTCTTTCTTTCTTTCTTTCTTTCTTTCTTTCTTTCTTTCTTTCTTTCTTTCTTTCTTCCTTCCTTCCTTCCTTCCTTCCTTCCTTCCTTCCTTCCTTCCTTCCTTCCTTCCTTCCTTCCTTCCTTCCTTCCTTCCTTCCTTCCTTCCTTCCTTCCTTCCTTCCTTCCTTCCTTCCTTCCTTCCTTCCTTCCTTCCTTCCTTCCTTCCTTCCTTCCTTCCTTCCTTCCTTCCTTCCTTCCTTCCTTCCTTCCTTCCTTCCTTCCTTCCTTTAACAATTATTTTGGATATTTTTTTAAAAAAAATAATTCATGGTATTTAAAAGGTAAAAAAAACAATATTTGTTTTTTTGAAATTAATCATAATAAATTTTAAAACATTAGCTAATAAAATGGTTATTAGTTTGAAAAAGAATGACAGATTTTTTTTATGTTTACTTTCTTTCAGTTGCGCCAACTCCATGGGGTCAGCTGAACTCTCGACTGATTAAAATATTTTATAAAATAGACCATCTGCCGACGAGAATAAAGATACTATGATAATCCTTTTTTCCGTTCCGCGCTATTCATTTCCCTGTGATGGACGTGGAATGAAATAATTGCTAATAGTTTCGAAACCGGAACAACACTTCGTAACACATCAGTCAAATCATAGAACTGCCCCCCCCCCTTTAAAATATTTTACGAACCCTCTAACTCCCTCACCCCCTCCCTTTTTAAAAAATATAAATATATTAAAATTCGGAATCGTTTTTTACAGCTGGTTCAAAACTCAGGAAAAAAAATGTATATCACGTGGGGCTTGTTCTATGAAAACCGACCGAACTGAAATAACCAAAGAGTTAATTTTTTCATTTTATTTTTGATGTAAGAAAAATTTTTTATTCATTTTTAGGGTCATATTTACCCCCCCCCCCTTCCCCTTGAAATTATTTCTTTATTCTTGAGACTTTTTTGAAATGAAATTATGATAAAATTTAACGCAATCGTAAAAATTCCGCTACCTAAACTCTTTCTTTAATCCCCACGGAATCTTGGTATGTCATCCATAGTTTATAGTTTAGAGGAAAATATCTATAATTATACATTATCGAACTATTTTGAAATATATGTCAATCATTCCTATTTTCGAAATATATAAAGAGTTTTACCATTTTTATAAAAACAAATTGTTTTTTTCGAATATCGCCTGCGTGTGGAAGAAGATATAAAAAAATAAATAAAAATATAGTCGAGACATTATTATACAGTACAGGGATAGAAGATATATCAACAAAAATATTTCCAAAAATGTCAATCATTATTTCGTAATCCTATCACTTACAATTAGCATGTTTCCTTCCCAACCTATATTTTAGTAGGAACCATCTGCCGAGATTTAAACTTAGAAAGAATTTCGAATGTAAGATTTATTTCTTCCCCAGCAAAAATTTTATATATGGGTTGGGCCTAAAATTCTATAAAAATTATCGAGATCCGATAGGGGGAGTGGGTAACCTCAAGATTTTCTAATATACAAATTCTACAAACTATTCAATGCAACTATGAAAAAAAATTTTTTTTTTAAATTAGTTGTCGATTTATAGTTTACATTATACAGTACGAAAATTTGCCTATTTCTGGAATAAGGAATTAGCATCGATTAAAGAAAATTTATCATATTACACCCTCCCCCCCTCCGAACTTGCTTTTTACCGGAAGTAGAAGAGAACCTTAGGAACTGAGAAGGAAGTGGAGTAACCGGAAACACTTTTCTTTAAATATTTTATAAGAAGTAGAAACCGGAACCAAAGCCAGTCTCCAACAAAAGTGCAACTAATCTTCTACAATATTATTTTCCAAACTTTTGAAATAAATATTGAAAACCGGAAGAATAATTTTTATTTCCGGTTTCAAAATTCCTCAAACCCGTGGAACGTGATTGGGATGACTATACAGTTTATTCATTCAAAAAATTTTTTATATAAACAACACTAAATAGATTATTTTTTTTAAAATATAATTTTTGGTTTGATTATTTTTTTCCCTTTTTTATCCGCTTCCTTTGAAATTATTTTCACGCTTTTATCCGCCACCTTTAAAAACGTTTTTCCTTCTTCCTTGAAACCGGAAATCTTTCCAATCATATTGTAATAAAACAAGACGCAATTGTAAAAATCCGCGACGGAAGTTCTTTCGTTAACACCGTGTACCCTCGGTATGTCATCCATATTCATTTTCAGAGGGGAGAATCTGTATACATTATCGACGATTCTGGAAAAATGTTTGGAGTCTGTGCCAGCGGCTAAGATCGCTAAAAAAAAAATTTTTTTAAATTAATACAAACAAGATATTTTAAAATACCTCCACAAGGGAGTTTATTTTTTTTAAATGTATGTTATATAATATTGGAAAATTAAAAAGATAAATAAAGATCTTTTAGTAATATTTACAATATATATGTGCCAAGTTCAGGAACCGTTATTTATAAAGGCGCCTAGTTCAGTGATTAAAAACTGCCTAGAGTTTTAAGCTTGTATTCTATTTGCAAGTTTTAGAAAAAATTATAAAAAAAGGTTATTTCAAGAAAGAAAGAAAGAAAGAAAGAAAGAAAGAAAGAAAGAAAGAAAGAAAGAAAGAAAGAAAGAAAGAAAGAAAGAAAGAAAGAAAGAAAGAAAGAAAGAAAGAAAGAAAGGAAGAAAGAAAGAAAGAAAGAAAGAAAGAAAGAAAGAAAGAAAGAAAGAAAGAAAGAAAGAAAGAAAGAAAGAAAGAAAGAAAGAAAGAAAGAAAGAAAGAAAGAAAGAAAGAAAGAAAGAAAGAAAGAAAGAAAGGAAAGAAAGGAAAGAAAATATTTTTAAAACATTGATAATCAAACTTGTCTTGAATAAAGAAATATAAAAAAGACACAAAAAAACTTGAGTTAATTTAATCGAGAAAAATTAGGATAGGCACAACAACTTAAGAAAAGAACGGTAAACATTTTGAAGATATATCATCTAAAAGATTGAACATATGTGTTTCAAGGATTCCACAATATTTGACTGAATCAGATTTGGATATTGTTCAGATAGAAATTTCATACTATATCTTAGTCAACCACAGTAAATAAAATATATTTGTAACAATGTAGAAAGTTTCTTTTACTAAATTTTTTTTTTTATAGTGATATATTTTATTCGTTTGGGAAGAGTGGGGGTGAGTGGTGCATAAGGGGCAAAATAGTCAATTAAAGGTGGGAAGGGGGTGGGGGGGGGTTCCATTTTGGTTAAGCGCCTGCTAAACATAAAATTCCCAATATTTCGCATTTTAAAATTGATGTAAAACAAGATAAGCAAACCTTGTTCCTATTAGAGATCTGCAAACCAAGGCCCGGTCCTCACCCGGGCTGCGGGTAAGACCGGTCTCAAAAAATTAGGTCCGATGTAGTTAACTAATTCCTATTATATACCAATATATTAAATAATTAAACTTCCTCGAAATAAATCTCTTTTTTTCTAGAACTCTCTAACCCACCACTTATAAAAAGATCCGGGAACGAGGTTGGTTTCAGCCAAAATACCGGGGTCTAGGAGAGTGCAGGGTTCGGTTTCGGGTTTACATCCCTTGTATGTTTTTTAAAAAAAAATTTAACCTGGTACAACTACAGTGTTATTGAACATTTTTAGAATTATCCATTCTATTATTCTGAAAGCATCGGTGTCGTAATCAGATATGGGGCTTCTTGGAGCCATGTTATTAAGATCTACTTTTACCCTTTGGTCATTTATTATTTGATCGACATATTTTAAAACCTTTTTATTTTTTAAATATAAATAAATAATATTTTTTAATAGATTATTTATACGTTTTTTTTTTACAAATATATAAATTTGAAAAAAAAAATGAAAATTCTGTTTTTTATGTTAAAATTATTTCAAAAAAGATAAATACATAATATTCTGAATAAACTCGTATCCTAAACTAAGAACTCTTTAAAAATATTAGTTTCAGAAGTTTGTACTTCCGCGAGATATAAGATAAAATAACATTTATCTTTTTTATACATCAGTAAACAATGGTACTGTAAAAGTAACTTAAAAAAAAGTATCGACGTTTACAGTCAATTTTAACAATTCCTTTAAGAACTTGTATCACGTCATCGAATCGTAATTGAATAGGAACGATGTTTTACTTCTTCTGGATCTTGCAAGGGGTGAACGCGGAGATTGAGGTTGGCTTCCGCGTAATTGGGTACTACGTTGTATTTGAGTCCACCTTTGAAAAGCGTTCCGGCAGCGGTTGTTCTAGTGAGAGCGTCTATCATTTCATTGTGCTTTATCATACTTTTTGGATTTTAAAAGAATTTATTTTAATATTTTTTTTAAAAAAAGAAAGAAAGAAAGAAAGAAAGTATATGTTTGCGTCGACTTTAAACTTTTAATGATCGTTTTTTTTGAGCGCGTTTTAAATTTAAATTTAGAATTTTGATTTTACCGGAAATATATTGTGCAGGTATCTTATGAATTGTATGTAATTTTACAGATACTTTTTTGGAGTCATTTATAAATTTATATAAAATATCAATGAAAAAAAAACTAATATAAATTATATTAAATTCCAAAATCTTTAATTCATAGGGGTAGGTATCCAAACATGGCGGCACACATTTCCGGTAAAATCAGATGTTTAAAATTCAAAAAAAATTAACGCTATTATTACTAGATTCAAATGAGGATATAAATTATTATAGTATGTTCCCTTAAACAAACAAACAAAAAAAGATGGCTAAAATCGTCATAAAAAATCTTCTAAAATTTTTTTTTTGTTAAATTTTACTATACGTGAAAAAAATTAAAATCAACTTTTCTAATGTGTTTCTATGTAAAGCCACGTTTTCCATCATTTCTGAATAGGGATGCGGAAATAAATACGCGACGCGTTTCAAAGTTTCTACGTCGGGTGTTCCTGGATGAGCAAAAAAGGAGGCGAATTTGTTGGAATCGATGTTGACCAAAGCTTTCGATAATATAGTTATGGCGTTTTCTTTTGTAGGAACGCTGGAATGATCTCCCGCTGTCGCCACGCTTATATTGACGTTCATCGCGTATTTTTCCGCCACGCCAACTCTAACATTGTGTGTAAGTATGAATTTCAGGATTTCGTAATTAAAATTTTATATTTAATATTCCACTCACGGAGCTATTTTCATATTTTGAGGAAGAATATCTTTAACAATGCTGAATCCTTCGTTGAGCAAAAAGTCTGAATTTTTAAAATAATGATATTCTATAAGATAATTAATAATCATTTAAATTTTTAGATATTGTTAAGGAAAGTGTGCCCGCCAATTTCTTAATCTCGCATTTTCGAGAGCATCTACTGACTTCGTGTATGTACCCCCCCCCCTCCCTCATTAAACAGCTGATTATACTATAAAATGGGGCTCTGTAAATTAAAAAAAAAAGTAACGGGAAGATTTTTCACCTATAGGTTTTCCTCCGTCGGCTGAACGCGCGTACGTATTCTCTAACATGCGCGCGACATTTTTCCCGCCATACAATCCTCCGACTTTCTCGTCATGTCCAAAACATAGGATCAACGTTTTGCGGATGGGCCTCTGTCCCCGTCCTATCATATATTCGACAGACTCCATGATGGACATTACGATGTGCTTGGCGTCGGAAGTACCCCTTCCGTATATATAGTAATTCTTATTCCTCGGATCATCTACAAAAAATTTCTTGCTGCCCTTGTTGGTCTTTGGGTCGTATAGTATCTATTTATAATGAGGCACTATATAATTATATCTCGCTGAGAAATTGCGTAAAATATATGTATGACCGAGAAGCTATATCATTGTACCTATACATTATAATTCGTTGGCGAATGTTAAGCTCGGTTATCTAATTTGAGTATATATATATATATATATATAGATTTTTGAAACCCTGTGTAAGGTTTGGGGCTTGTATAGAATTTGCCCGCTAAACGGAGGGGCATCCCATTTGTGAAGATCTGAGACGGGAGCCACATCTTGGTGAGCTTGCAATATCCATGGTTTCTTTGAAGAATCATTTTTCTCTTCGTGCAGCGACTTTATCGTGTATACTATACTCAGGCCACCCACGATCTGTCTCTGAATCCAGGGCGTAGAATGAATCAGAGGATAAGCTGTATATAAATGATTTGGGAAATAAAAGATATTTTTTGGGAATCTCATAATAATAAATTATATATTTATTATTAATTTTTAAGATATATAAAATATGTATAATATATATATATACCCTTTTCCAGATAATTTTTAAATTTATTTAGTTCGGTAACGTTTGACACTCCAGGGTCCGTGGACACAGTTTCAAATGTGATAACTTTAGAAAACCTTCGTATAGCGGCATCCAAATTGAAAACAGAAGTTGCTTTATAAATTCATAATTAATGAATGATGGAAGGAAGGAAGGAAGGAAGGAAGGAAGGAAGGAAGGAAGGAAGGAAGGAAGGAAGGAAGGAAGGAAGGAAGGAAGGAAGGAAGGAAGGAAGGAAGGAAGGAAATAAAACCAATGGGAGAAGTGATAAATAAATAAACTTACCTTCTGATATTGGTAATACCAGAAAATGAACCATCAACATCATCAGAATAGTGCACAATTTGGAACCCATTATTATTTTTTTTTGTATTATTAAATATTTATTTATTTTTAAAAACTTTATCAATATAAATCATTAAAACATTAAAAAATATTAAATCATTAAAATATAACTAAAAAACTTTTAAACCATTAAAAAAAATTAAAAAATTACAAATTTGAAAAAAAATCGTTTTTTTAAAAAAATTTTTTTTAGAATATTTCTAAAATTTTATTTTGTTAGAATTACTTAGAGTTTATAAAAATTTAAGTGTCAAATAGTGTTGTTAAACTACATTTTTAACCCGACAAAAACTGTGAATAGAAATTCTGAAAATCCTCATTTACCAACCTCGTAGGATTTTCCATCCCTAAGCTTATCATTCATTTCCAATATGTTCACATAAAAGGTCCCCAAGAAATTTATGGCGAAAATAAATGGCCACCTCTTGCGAAATTTTGGCTATGCCGATGAATTCGATTATTCACAAAATAAAAAGATTTTGTGTAATAAAATATTAAATATATATATGTCGTATTGGGATATGGAATCATGGGCAATCAAAATCCCCACGTTTAATTCAGATACTTTTTCTTCCCTTTTTTTGCCGTTAAGGCTGGCACCGTATAATTAAAAGGCCAAAATGAGGGATTTAATAAAAATTTTAAAAAAAAAGTAAATAAGATAAAATTAAGGCATATAATGAATGAAAAAATAAGGTTAAATTGAATATTTTCACATTTTAAAAAAAAAAATAATTAATTATTAGCAACAATTCTTCGATGCTATATGACATTTGGTTGAAATTTAAGGTTTTTCTTGAAACACTAACACCTTTTATTCAAGCAACCCCTTTTGCAATTGCATAACGATGATTTCCCATAGTTTGTGACATTCTGAGATGCTCATAAATATTTTTAGCAGTTTAAATAAATAATTAATATATTTTATGTATACATGAATTAATTTGAGGAGTGTATGTGGTTACTATAAAAATAGCTTATTGTGCCTATGATTGATATAACTTTGTTGGGAACTTCAAAATCATTTAATTTTATAGTTTTATATCGACCATATGCAATGAATGATGCTGAAATTCTTCCAGCACACGTTCCTACCCATATTTTGTTCAATTCTTAATGCTCTCCCTTCTAAATATTTAGGAATAAAGTTACTCAAAGACATGTAGATGTGCCATTTGCAGGGTGCGCCTAGATTTTTTTTTTAAAAATTATATATTTATTTTTAATGGCGATTTAAAATATTTGGTTATTAAAATTATATATTATATATTTATTTTTAGTGGCGATTTAAAATATTTGGTTTTTAAAATTATATATTATATATTTATTTTTAGTGGCGATTTAAAATATTTGGTTTTTAAAATAATATATTATATATTTATTTTTAATGGCGATTTAAAATATTTGGTTTTTAAAAATATATTGGGCGAGGTTTTTTTTTTTCAAAGGATTTCTAAATTATTGCATTTTGAAATGAAAATTTATTTTTAATATGAATTAAGAATCTTATTGGGCAGGGATTTTTCTTATCATGGAATATCTAAATTATTACATTTTGAAAATTTGTATTAATACATTATAATTTATTTTAATGCCTTAAATTTCTTCAAAACAGTTAGAGAATATAATTTATGTAAAACCATATTAAAAAACACCCGAATAAAAATCTACTTAAAAAAATACGGAAGGAAATGTAGATAATATTTTTAACGATTCAGTCACTTTTTTTATTGTTTACCAATGTGGAAAATTATGTGAAAGCTATATACATCGCTATTAAAATAGCCAAGGTTTTAAATCAAAGATTCGCACTTTCAAATTGTAGTTTCAAGAACAACATCAAATGTTCAACGAAATGTCATATTGCATTGAAGAATTGTTGCAATAATTAATTTTTTTTTTAATTCGGATTTTTTTAAAAAATATATATATGTGAAAATATTTATTGATTTTATATAAATTTACAAAAAAAAAATGTCTTTTAACCTTATTCCCTTTTCGTTCATTATATGCCTTAATTTTATACAATTTACTTTTTTGAAACATTCTCTTATCATTTTTGATTGGACAATTTATTTGTTATAACAAAATATCTCTAAGGCTGCATTCAAAGCGGAGACGGATCCGTTTTTACATCCGTTCCGTCAAAAGTCAATCCCATCGGGGAGGAGAAAGGTCGGGGGTTATTATGGTAAATTATTTTAGTTCAATGCGCTAATTCCTTTTCCCGGAAATAGATAAATTTTCATTTCCGTAAAATGTAAGTTATTCCACGAGTAATCTATTTCCCGTGATTATATCGAATGGTTTTACACATTTTTTTTATATTAGAGAAACCCGCAAACACACCCCCACCCCGCTCCACCATCTGATCTCGCCATTTTTATAAAAGAATTTTGACCCGAACCCCATAAAAATATTTGCAACGTAAAAACATTCAAAGACTTTCCGTAATATTAAATATATATATATATAAATTTTTAATCAATTTTGTATTGGCTTATCATAAAGGGAGGATAAGTTCTTATCTATGGAAGGATTATTACGAATAATACATGATTAATCAGGAACCTTTTACATTCATTTGAGTTATAAAGATATCTTCCTCCTTATCCTATATTACTATTGAAACCACGGGCTTGACTTGCTGAGAATCTCAGATGGGACAAATATATTTAATTCATAGAATATTCTTCATTCGACATTAACATATAATTTATGAATTCTTCAAAACTACGAACCTACCCTAAAAAGCTTTTCGGCTACTCTCATAGTTTCAAATCAAATAAGATGTCATTTTAAGGAAATATTTTATACTCCATAGTTCTACAACGAAAAATGTTACAAAATTATTTGGCCCAAAATTTTAAAATACTGGAATTATTTATGGGATTAAGAGTTAAGAATCACATTTTTCGAATAAATATTTTAGCCGACATCCGCAATTTTTTTGGCATTGAGGTTGAGGGATTTGCCGCTCCCCTCCCCCACTTCCCCATCTTTCCCGCTGTATATGCGAATGAATATCGTTTTTAAATAGTAATACAGTAGAAATGAAAAATAAAACAAAGGGGATACGAAACTTCCCAAATTGCAATAATGATGCACGTGATTGGCAACATTGTAGGGGAATTGTTTTTTGGAATTATAAATTTTTTTAAAAACCTATATAATTTCTCTGCATTCAAAATAACTTAAATAACAGTTTCGGGAGGTTTGGCGCGCGATTCCCACGTCAACCCCAATCTCGTCATCTATTCAGCTTTGAAAAGAAAGGCTGCATATGTTTTTTAAAAGTAGCTATATTTCTTAAGAGATACACTATGGGACTAAAAAACGAGTTTATATTTAAATATTATATTTTAAAAGCAACTATATTTCTAAAGAGATACAACTATGTGACTAAGAAACAAGTACAAACATTATTTTTAAAAGTAACTATATTTCTAGGAAACACCTCTCCCAAAATTTATAAGAAGCCTAGAAACCTCAACCAGAGCCGATCTAGCAATTGTTTCTAAGTGACTCGTTACATGAAACATAAACTGGGATTGACTAAATTGTTTATTTCTATCAATTTTTTTTATTTTGTTTTTGATAAATATAATTAATCTAAACAAAAACAAATTTAGCTACACCGATAGAATTAAACATATATTTACAAATCAGACTATAAATCATATCTTTTTCGGTTTAATATTTTTTCCTTTTTTATTAGCTTCCTTTGAAATCGCTTTCACATTTTTAGCCGCGTCCTTTGAAATCGCTTTCCCATTTTTTGCCGCTTCCTTTGAAGCCGTTTTCACATTTTTGGCCGCCATTTTTGAAACTTTTGTATCATCTTCCAACCCCTCAGCAACAAATTCGATCAAATAATAATAAAATCTAACGCAATTGTAAAAATCGGCAACGGAAGTTCTTTCGTTGATACCGTGTATCCTCGATATATCATCCATGTTCATTCTTAGGGGAGAGAATCTGTATACGTTATCCACGATTCTGGAAAAATGCTTAGAGTCCGTGCCGGCGTTAAAGATCGCTAGAAAACACAATTTTATATATTTAAAAGTTTAATCTCTCGGGAAATGAATAATGAGGGGGGTGGGGGTGTATTAATATCTAAAGCCAGGGTAGTTAAAAGATACTTTGCGAATGGATCTAGATACAGATACATCGTCTAAAAAGTTATCTAAATACAGATACGATTTATTAAATTTATCTAGATACAAATACCGCATCTTTATAACTAGGTAACTTTAACAACTCTTTTAATACTAATAGATATTTCAAAACGTCCCAAGAGTTTATTATTTTTTTGAAAAGAAATTTAATTATATTATCTGCTAATACTTGTAATATTAAAAAAAAGGTAACTTTATTCATAATGTCTATATATATAAAGGATCCTATATCTATAAAGCTGCCCGGCTGATTGCAGTTAAATGACAAAAAAAACATCGAAAGGTTTCGGTGCTATTGGGGTTTCAACTGCCTAAATTTTAAGCTAGATTTAGATTACAGTCTTTTAGAAGAATTAAGGTTATTTATTTTGAGTGTAAGAACTTTTTTTAAATATTGATATCATATATAGATAGATACATTAAAAACTATATTAATTATTATAATCGAAGAAATATTAAAATACTCATGATGAGCATTTAAGACATATCCATTGACACACTATAATACCTAGACTGACGATGCATTCACTTCAATGAAAACAGCTGGGGACGCCATTTTGATTTCCCATATCATTATTAAAAAAATTTAACGAGAGGGCCAATTTATTCCTATGTCTGACGCAAACTTTATTAAAGAATTACCTGATCTTCGAGATAATCAGGAAGCAAGTTATCAATTTAGTAGTACTTATTAACACGAGAATAATTACTATATGGATTAACCAAGATGGCGGGCCCTAGCTGATTTGCATTCAACCGACGCTTTCAAGTGCAATTATTATGAATGCATGGTCAGTCTAGGTATAATTATATGGCATTGGATAATTCACTTAAATATAGAACGTCTAAATATGTGTTAGATAATCCCACAATATTTAATTAAATCGCATTTGACATTTCGTAAATTTTAAAATTAAAATTAAATTTATTTAATCATGAAATTTATTACCATTATAAAAATGATATAATAAATGTTTCTTGAAATTTTTTTTTTAATAGTATTGTTGTTTTATTATTACATTTTTTTGGTTCGGTCGCGGTTCGTAAAAATTATAATGGGCTCATTCTAGGTAAGGTTCTTTGATTACTAGCTTAATAATGCTTATTACCAAGTCAACGTATACCAATTTTCTAAATACCGACCAAAATTTATTAAAATGTGATAAGATCCTTATTATTTAATATATTATAACTGAATCACGTGGTAGAGTCCGGCCATATATCACCCCCCCCTCAAGGACGGAACCACCAAGTTAGATTAAGAAGAAAAAAAACATGATCAATGACCATTGGATTCGTTAGCGACGCTCTTGCCGACTAGGCCACAGGGGTTTTCCAAAAATCACGCCCAAATATATATTATAAATAAATTTGGTAGTGCCCATCCAAATGAAAAATAAACAAAATATAAATTTGATAGGTAATAACTTAAGGTAGTAAGCATCATTAACCAGATTATTACATGGACAATTGAAATAACCCATCGCCCTTCACTAGGAACTTTAAAAAAAAAATCTTTGTATTTTGTACTATTTCAAAAGAATTATATTAACCTGGTACGACTATAGTTCTATTGAAAAATTCTTCAATAATCACTTCGAGTTTTCTGAAAGCAATGGTGTCAATATCGGATATGGGGCTTCTTGGAGACATAGTGTTAAGTTGCACCTTTACCCTTTGGTCGTTTATTATTTGAGCAACATATTTCAAAACCTTTATATAGGATAAATTTTATAATTTTATAATATTTAACTCTTTAGAATATTAGCATGAGAGGTATTTATTTTCTAAGATATAAATTGGTAAATATATTTATATGTTCCTTTCTTTAAAACATTGGTATAAATGGACGATATCTAAATTCAAATCTAAGTCAGCTTGAAGTTTTTTCTTTTAAAAAACAGCTTTTAGTCGTATAGTTTAGAAAAATTCATTCTGTTGGATGTTACATAAAATTGTTTACATTTGTATAATATCAGATTAAGAAGGGTAACAATCAAGATTATACCTCCAGAGGAATTAGAAGATTTGGCAGGAGAAATCGAGATAAAATATAAGCAGAATTATGATAAAAATATGCTATCTTAAAAAATTGGAAAAGAAATAGTGATGACCAATAATAAATTGATTTCAAAACGAACCAATACTATTAAAACAATCTTTCTCCGATTGGAGAACCCTATCTATAATTAATTTATAAGTTGATGAGGACCTTTATTCAAAGCTATATTTTTAGTGTGCTAATCAAAAATTATAACGGTCCTTTTGAATATTTCGAAATTGGGGGTTTGGAACATTTTAAGATGGTTATCCTATATAGTGGCTGAATATTCTTTCCCTCAGGATAAATAATATCGATGTCAGGATGAAGGTTCAATTATATCCCCCCATAAATATGTCTAAAAATCTCTTTCAAGAAATTAAGTTAAATTTAAACCAAACACGCTATATTCTAAGCTAAAAAAAATGTATATTACACAAATGAATGCAAAATGCTATGATAAAAGACTTATATGTTGTAAAAGAATAATCAGCATAAAAAGTGAAATCTTCAGTGATATTTTAGTAACAGTGGTATGCAATCTATCAAGGAATATAACCTTAGTCGTCAGGGGTTATTAATATTATTTATTAATATGGATTAACCAAATGAATATCGCGTATAATCAACTAGAAAGATTTGATTTATTATATAAGAATTTTAAGTCATTTTCGGTCACGAACTGCGCATAAAAATGCTGGTGGTGGTGGCCTATTGTCCAACTTTTAATTTAAAGCATTGTAAGCCGCTTTTGAATGGGAATATGTTTCTCATCTTCTAATCCCCAAGATTTGTTGTGCCATCTATGGCAAGATGACCAATTGATTTAATCCGAGAGGGTAAAGATAAGTCATAAGCGAATCGTTATAAAAAATGCAAGACAAATACGACACATAAATGTATATGATGTACCGATTTATGTAAATTGATAAAAATTATTTCATGATAAAAATAAACACACATTATATAACCATCTTCTCTCCTCTCCTCTCCTCTCCTCTCCTCTCTTCCTTCCTTCCTTCCTTCTATATGTTTTTAGAGGTAAAATAAAATGATGCTAAAGTTGCAAGACTTTTATAAGGATGTATTATAAAATAATTAATAGTTCATTTGATAGTAGAGCATGGCAATAATTAATGGGGTAACTATATTACGCATACTTTTTAAACGCAACAAAAAGAAGAGAAGAGAAGAGAAGAGAAGAGAAGAGAAGAGAAGAGAAGAGAAGAGAAGAGATAGGATGCGTGGGAATTAAGGCGTTATTTTAGAAAACGTTAATAAATTAGATTAATAAGAGTGATGCTTCACTTCATCGGGATCTTGCAAAGGAAGAACTCGGAGATTGACGTTGGCTTCTGCGTAATTGGGTACTACGTTGTATTTGATTCCACCCTTAGCTTGCGTCGCTGTAGCGGTTGTTCTAGTGAAAGCGTCTATCATTTCATTATCCAGCGTGATACTTAGGGGATTAAATAATTTGTAATAAATAAATATACATTTTTTTGAATCCTTCCCTAAACAAAAATTGATATTTAACTGAGGGGGCGATTAAAATGATAAGCAATTTTCAAATTAAAAATCAACTTTTCTAATGCCTTCCTATATAAAGCCGCGTTTTCCATTTGTAGTTTATAGGGTTGCGGAAATAAGTAAGCGATGCGTTTCAAAATTTCTATGTCGGGCGTTCCTGGGTGAGCAAAAATAGAGGGAAATTTGTTGGAATCGATGTTGACCAAAGCGTTCGATAATATAATTAAGGCGTTTTCTTTTGTAGGAACGCTGGAATGACCTCCCGCTGTCACCACGCTTAGATTGACGTTCATGACATATTTTTCCGACACGCCAATTCTAATATTGTTTAGGTGAAAAATTTTTTAGGATCGGTATATATAAAAATTAACAAATTAATATCCACTTACGGAGCTATTCTCATATTTTGAGGAAGAATATCTTTAATAATGCTGAATCCCTCATCCAGTAAAAAGTCTAAAAATTGAAATAAGGTATTAGATAAGATAATTATAATTATATAAAATTTGAATAAATTTATGCAAAATGGGAGCCGATTAATCTTGCATCTTCTGGAAGCATCTGCTGACTCAGTATAATCAGCTGTATTATCAAATGGGCTTCTATAAAATCAGAAAGCAACAATAAAATTTTACAACCTATAGGTTTTCCTCCGTCGGTTGGATACGGGTACGCGTTCTCTAACATTTGGGCAACTTTTTTACCGCCATATAATCCTCCGACTTCCTCGTCATGCCCAAAACTTAGGATCAACGTTTTGTGGAGGGGTCTCTGTCCACGCCCTATCATCAATTCGACGGCCTCCATGATGGCCATAATAATGTGCTTCGAGTCCATAGTACCCCTTCCGTATACATAGTAATCCTTAAGATCCGGATCGCTTGTCGAAAAGTTCTTGCTACCCTTGTTGGTCCTTGGGTCATAAAGTATCTAATTAGTAACGGAATATAATTATAATCTTGTGGAGAAATTGCAAAAAAATATATATGTATGATAGAGAGCTATATCAATGTAACCCCTCGCGATTTTTTAATACATATATTTTTCGAAAACCTGGTGTAAGCTTTGGGGCTTGTATAAAATTTGCCCGCTAAACGGAGGGGCGTCCCATTTGTGAAGATCAAAGACGGGAGCTACATCTTGGTGAGCTTGCAATATCCATGGTTTCTTAGTAGAATCATTTTTCTCTTCACGCAGTGGCTTTATCGTGTATACTATACTCAGACTACCCACTATCTGCCTCTGAATCCAGGGCGTAGAATGAATCAAGGGATACGCTGTATATAAATGATGGGTGTTTTGGGGAATTCGTGATAACAAAATTATATATTTATTATGAATTTAAGATATACCTTTTTCCAAATAATTTTTAAATTTATTAAGTTCGGTAACATTTGACACTCCAGGGTCCATGGAAACCGTTTCAAATGTGATAGCTTTGGAAAATCTTCTTATAGCAGAATCCAAGTCTAAGCGCTTTGGTGCTGCTTTATTAATTCCTAATTAAAAGAAGAATGAAAGAAAGAAGAGAAAGAAAGAAAGAAAGAAAGAAAGAAAGAAAGAAAGAAAGAAAGAAAGAAAGAAAGAAAGAAAGAAAGAAAGAAAGAAAGAAAGAAAGAAAGAAAGAAAGAAAGAAAGAAAGAAAGAAAGAAAGAAAGAAAGAAAGAAAGAAAGAAAGAAAGAAAGAAAGAAAGAAAGAAAGAAAGAAAGAAAGAAAGAAAGAAAGAAAGAAAGAAAGAAAGAAAGAAAGGAAGAAAGAAAGAAAGGAAGAAAGAATAGAAATATAGAAAATAAAAGGAGGAATAGAATAAAGAAAGATAATAAATATACATACCTCCTAATATTGATAATAGCAGTGATTGAATTATCATCATCATCAGAATTGTGCACAATTTGGATTCCATTATTTTGTATTTATTAAATATATATTTATTTCAATAACTTTATTATCATATATCTTTAAAACATTAAAATAATTTAAATCATTAAAGTAACCAAAAAACCATTAAAAAAAATATTAAAAATTTTTTAAGAAAATAAATTTTAATAAATTTTTATAGAATATTTCTAAAAAAAAAATATTTTTCGTTAAAAGTAACTTATAGAGTTCTAAAATTTAAGTAAAATATTTTATAAACGAGTTAATTATTACATTCTATATTACATGTTCAATCCTGTTACAGTTACCTTGAATTCATAGATTTAACAGCTGATTCATTTTTAAAATCTGTTTATGAGATCAATTATTCTTTATTAAAATCATTATTTCTTAGATTATTATTAAAATTCGAATTAAAGGTAAATTAATATTAATAAATAAAAATTGATCTCATAAACAGATTTTAAAAATCAATCAGCTGTTAAAATCGCGATCGCAATCGCGCCACTATGAATTCAAGGTTAGTCTTGTTGATCGGCTCGTTATGAGTTGATTCTTTAATAACGGCTGACTCAATATTTCATCCAGAAAAAATGTTTAGCAAAGCCCTGTAGATTTTGCTCATGAAAGGAACAAATGGTTTTAAGCCTTGTATTATCGAAATCGCGAGGTTATAGTTACAATATTTCTCTTGGCTAAAATATTTAGTTGACCGTTTCAATATAATCGGCTCAAAATGAGCCAGTTTAACAACACCCGTTACGGCGAAAAATATAGTTTTTCGAAAAATTTAAAGTAACGAATACTTTTTGCGTTACATGGTTACTCAAACAAAAAAAAACGCTCATGAAGGTTATGTTTAAAAATTTTGTACGCATTTATTGCCTTTGCTGTCTGTAACATAATAATTTTTGATTGAATTAATAAAAGAGTAATAATCCAATCTTTAAATAATGTGATAGAAGGGATTCTTCGTTTCAGAGTCGGCGCTGCCGTGTCCGAAGTTCAAAATTTGGCTCGAAAGATAACCCTCGAGACTGAAGCTGCCATAAACCCTGGCCCCTATCTGTAGCTCGAAAGCCTGGCTCCAGGGCCAAGCCGGCCCAGGAAACAGATTTTCGGGACAGGGCTGGATCAAATTTTTCCAAAATAGTTTTACAGGCCGGGATATTTAGGAATTAAGTAACTCTAAGACCTGCAGATGTGCCATATGATGCAGGGTCCAGCCCGGATTTTTTTTTTAAAATTCTATATTATAATATTTATTTTTAATGGCGATTTAAAATATTTGGTTTTAAAATATATTGGGCAGGGATTTTTCTTCATGCAAAATCTAAATTATTACACATTGAAAATTGATATTAATACAAGATTTATTTTAATGCCTCAAATTTTTTTTTACCCAGAACATTTAAATGAATATAATTTATATAAAACCATTTTGAAAAAACCCAAATATAAAAATTATATAAAATTTATTAAATAGACATTTTTAAATATTTTTTAATGGTTTAAAAAAATTTTTATGGTTATTTTAATGATTTAATATTTCAATGTTTTAGGATTTATAAAAAATAAAGTTTTTTAAAAAAAAAAATAGATAATGGAATTCAAATTGTGCACCTTTCTGATGATGATGATGATGATTCAATCACTATATTATCAATATCAGGAGGTGTATATTTTTATCATCTTTTATTCTATTCTATTCCTTCTCTTCTCTTCTCTTCTCTTCTCTTCTCTTCTCTTCTCTTCTCTTCTCTTCTCTCTCTTCTCTTCTCTTCTCTTCTCTTCTCTTCTCTTCTCTTCTCTTCTCTTTCTTCTTCTCTTCTCTTCTCTTCTCTCTCTTTCTTCTCTTCTCTTCTCCTTCTTTTCTTTATTTTTTTTTCCTTTCCTTTCTTTCTTCCTTACGTTTCCTTTCCTTATCATACCTCTTTTTTTTATCTATTTTTTTTACTTTCTTCCTTCCTTCCTTCCTTCCTTCCTTCCTTCCTTCCGTCATTCATTAATTGTGAATTATTCAAGCCACCTATGATTTGAATTGGGATGCCGCTATAAGAAGATTATCCAAAGCTATCACATTTGAAACGGTTTCCATGGACACCGGAGTGCCAAACATTACTGAACATAATAAATTTAAAAATTATTTAGAAAAAAAGGTATATATATTGTACATATTTTATAGATCTTAAATTCATAATAAATATTATAATTTGTTATCACGAATTCGTAAAAAATATCTTTCACCCATCATTTATATACAGCTTATCCCTTGATTCGTTCTACGCCCTGGATCCAGAGGCAGATAGTGGTTAGCTTAAGTATAGTATACATGATAAAGAAAAATTACCAAATCCTTATTTTTAAAAGAGCGTTTTTTTGAGTAACCGTGTAACGCAAAAAGTATTCGTTACTTTAAATTTTTCGAAAACTATATTTTTCGACGTAACGGGTGTTGTTAAACTGGATCATTTTGAGCCAGTTTAATTTAAAACAGTTAACTCGATACTTTAGCCAAAAAAAATATTATACCTACAACCTCGAGCTTTCGATAATACAAGTCTTAAACCATTTGTTCCTTTATGAGCAAAATCTACAGGGCTTTGTTAAAAATTTTTCTGGATGAAATATTGAGTTAGCCGTTATTAAAGAATTCAACTCAAAACGAGTCGCTTAACAAGACTAACTGTAACAGGATTGAACTTATAATATAGAAAGTAATAATCAACTCGTTTATAAAACATTTTACATAAATTTTAGCACTTTATAAGTTACTTTTAACGAAAAATATTTATTTTTTAGAAATATTCTATAAAATTTATTAAATTTTTTTTCTTAAAAAAGATTTTTAATATTTTTTTTAATGGTTTTTTGTATACTTTAATGATTTAAATTATTTTAATGTTTTAAAGATATTATGATAATAAAGTTTTTGAAATAAATAAATATTTAATAAATACAAAATAATGGGATCCAAATTGTGCACAATTCTGATGATGATGATAATTCAATCACTGGTGTTATCAATATTAGGAGGTATGTATATTTATTATCTTTCTTTAATCTATTCCTCCTTTTCGTTCCTCCTTTTATTATATTTCTTTACTTTTCTTTTCTTTTCTTTTCTTTTCTTTTCTTTTCTTTTCTTTTCTTTTCTTTTCTTTTCTTTTCTTTTCTTTTCTTTCCTTTCCTTTCCTTTCCTTTCCTTTCCTTTTCCTTTCCTTTCCTTTCCTTTCTTTCTTTCTTTCTTTCTTTCTTTCTTTCTTTCTTTCTTTCTTTCTTTCTTTCTTTCTTTCTTTCTTTCTTTCTTTCTTTCTTTCTTTCTTTCTTTCTTTCTTTATTTCTTTATTTCATTCTTCTTTTAATTAGGAATTGCAGCACCAAAGCGCTTTGACTTGAATTCTGCTATAAGAAGATTTTCCAAAGCTATCACATTTGAAACGGTTTCCATGGAGCCTGGAGTGTCAAACGTTACCGAACTTAATAAATTTAAAAATTATTTGGAAAAAGGTATATCTTAAATTCATAATAAATATATAATTTTATTATCACGAATTCCCCAAAACACCCATTATATACAGCGTATCCCTTGATTCATTCTACGCCCTGGATTCAGAGGCAGATAGTGGGTAGTCTGAGCATAGTATACACGATAAAGCCACTGCGTGAAGATAAAAATGATTCTACTATGAAACCATGGATATTGCAAGCTCATCAAGATGTATCTCCCGTCATCGATCTTCACAAATGGGATGCCCCTCCGTTTAGCGGGCAAATTTTATACAAGCCCCAAAGCTTAAACCAGGTTTTCAAAATATATTAAAAAATCTCGATGGGTTACATTGATATAGCTCTCTATCATACATATATATTTTTTGCAATTTCTCCACAAGATTATAATTATATTCCGTTATTAATTAGATACTTTATGACCCAAAGACCAACAAGGGTAGCAAGAACTTTTCAGCAAGCGACCCGTATCTTAAGGATTACTATGTATACGGAAGGGGTACCTCCGACTCGAAGTACATTATTATGGCCATCATGGAAGCCGTCGAATTGATGATAGGGCGTGGACAGAGACCCCTCCACAAAACGTTGATCCTAAGTTTTGGGCATGACGAGGAAGTCGGAGGATTATATGGCGGTAAAAAAGTTGCCCAAATGTTAGAGAACGCGTACGCGTATCCAACCGACGGAGGAAAACCTATAGGTTGTAAAATTTTTATTGTTGCTTTCTGATTTTATAGAAGCCCATTTGATAATACAGCTGATTATACTAAATCAGCAGATGCTTCCAGAAGATGCAAGATTAATCGGCTACCATTTTGCATAAATTTATTCAAATTTTATATAATTATAATTATCTTGTCTAATACCTTATTTCAATTTTTAGACTTTTTACTGGATGAGGGATTCAGCATTTTTAAAGATATTCTTCCTCAGAATATGAGAATAGCTCCGTAAGTGGATATTAATTTGTTAATTTT
This sequence comes from Gordionus sp. m RMFG-2023, assembly GCF_954871325.1. Lineage (NCBI taxonomy): Eukaryota > Metazoa > Nematomorpha > Gordioida > Chordodea > Parachordodidae > Gordionus > Gordionus sp. m RMFG-2023. The sequence continues at coordinate 30,129,579 of NC_088779.1, read as the reverse complement.
TATATATACCGATCCTAATAAATTTTTCACCTAAACAATATTAGAGTTGGCGTGTCGGAAAAATATATGATGAACGTCAATCTAAGCGTGGCGACAGAGGGAGGTCATTCCAGCATTCCTACAAAAGAAAACGCCATAACTATATTATCGAACGCTTTGGTCAACATCGATTCCAACAAATTTCCCTCTTTTTTTGCTCACCCAGGAACGCCCGACATAGAAATTTTGAAACGCATCGCTTACTTATTTCCGCAACCCTATAAACTACAAATGGAAAACGCGGCTTTATATAGGAACGCATTAGAAAAGTTGATTTTTAATTTGAAAATTGCTTATCTTTTTAATCGCCCTCTCAGTTAAATATCAATTTTTTGAGAGAAGGATTCAAAAAAATGTATTTATTTATTACAAATTACTTAATCCCCTAAGTATCACGATGATAGACGCTTTCACTAGAACAACCGCTACAGCGACACAAGTTAAGGGTGGAATCAAATACAACGTAGTACCCGATTACGCAGAAGCCAACCTCAATCTCCGAGTTCATCCTTTGCAAGATCCCGATGAAGTAAAGCATCACTCTTATTAATCTAATTTATTAACGTTTTCTGAAATAAAGCCTTAATTCCCACGTATGGATTAGGAATAATTAAATTTTAAAATCATTCTATCTCTTCTCTTCTCTTCTCTTCTCTTCTCTTCTCTTCTCTTCTCTTCTCTTCTCTTCACTTCTCTTCTCATTTTTGCGTTTAAAAAGTATGCGTAATATAGTTACCCCATTAATTATTGCCATGCTTTACCATTAAATGAACTATTAATTATTTAATAATACATCCTTATAAAAGTCTTGCAACTTTAGCATCATTTTATTTTATCTCTAAAAACATATAGAAGGAAAGAAGGAAGGAAGGAAGGAAGGAAGGAAGGAGAGGAGAGGAGAGGAGAGGAGAGGAGAGGAGAGGAGAGGAGAGGAGAGGAGAGGAGAGGAGAGGAGAGGAGAGGAGAGGAGAGGAGAGGAGAGGAGAGGAGAGGAGAGGAGAGGAGAGGAGAGGAGAGGAGAGGAGAGGAGAGGAGAGGAGAGGAGAGGAGAGGAGAGGAGAGGAGAGGAGAGGAGAGGAGAGGAGAGGAGAGGAGAGGAGAGGAGAGGAGAGGAGAGGAGAGGAGAGGAGAGGAGAGGAGAGGAGAGGAGAGGAGAGGAGAGGAGAGGAGAGGAGAGGAGAGGAGAGAGAGAGAAGAGAAGAGAAGAGAAGAGAAGAGAAGAGAAGAGAAGAAGAAGAGAAGAGAAGAAGAAGAGAAGAGAAGAGAAGAGAAGAGAAGAGAAGAGAAGAGAAGAGAAGAGAAGAGAAGAGAAGAGAAGAGAAGAGAAGAGAAGAGAAGAGAAGAGAAGAGAAGAGAAGAGAAGAGAAGAGAAGAGACGATAACATTGGTTATATAATGTGTTTATTTTCATCATTAAATAATTTTTATCACTTTACATGAATCGGTACATTATATTTAACACATTTATGTGTCGTATTTGTCTTGCATTTTTTATAACGATTCGCTTATGACTTATCTTTACCCTCTCGGAATAAATCAATTGGTCATCTTGCCAAGATGGCACAACAAATCTTGGGGATTAGAAGATGAGAAACATATTCCCATTCAAAAGCGGCTTACAATGCTTTAAATTAAAAGTTGGACAATAGGCCACCACCACCAGCATTTTTATGCGCAGTTCGTGACCGAAAATGACTTAAAATTCTTATATAATAAATCAAATCTTTCTAGTTGATTATACGCGATATTCATTTGGTTAATCCATATTAATAAATAATATTAATAACCCCTGACTACTAAGGTTATATTCCTTGATAGATTGCATACCACTGTTACTAAAATATCACTGAAGATTTCACTTTTTATGCTGATTATTCTTTTACAACATATAAGTCTTTTATCATAGCATTTTGCATTAATTTGTGTATTATACATTTTTTTTAGCTTAGAATATAGCGTGTTTGGTTTAAATTTAGCTTAATTTCTTGAAAGAGATTTTAAGACATATTTATGAGGGATATAATTGAACCTACACTCTTCATCCCGACATCGATATTATTTTTCCTGAGGGAAAGAATATTCAGCCACTATATAGGATAACCATCTTAAAATGTTCCAAACCCCCAATTTCGAAATTTTCAAATGGACCTTTATAATTTTTGATTGGCACACTAAAAATATAGCTTTGAATAAAATTAATTATAGATAGGGTTCTCCAATCGGAGAAAGATTGTTTTAATAGTATTGGTTCGTTTTGAAATCAATTTATTATTGGTCATCACTATTTCTTTTCCAATTTTTTAAGATAGCATATTTTTATCATAATTCTGCTTATATTTTATCTCGACTGCCAAATCTTCTAATTCCTCTGGATGTATAATTTTGATTGTTACCCTTCTTAATCCGATATTATACAAATGTAAACAATTTTACGTAACATCCAACAGAATGAATTTTCTAAACGATGCGACTCTAAGCTGTTTTTTTACAGAAAAAACTTCAAGCTGACTTAGATTTGAAAGATATCGTCCATTTATACCATGTTTTAAAGAAAGGATCATATAAATATATTTACCAATTTATATCTTAGAAAATAAATACCTCTAATGCTAATATTGGAAAGATTTTTAGTTTAAGAAATGAATTATACCAAAGAGCTTTTTATGCTTCAGAAAAAATTTGTAAAATTATAAAATTTATCCTATATAAAGGTTTTGAAATATGTTGCTCAAATAATAAACGACCAAAGGGTAAAGGTACAACTTAACACTATGTCTCCAAGAAGCCCCATATCCGATTACGACACCGTTGCTTTCAGAAAACTAGAAATGATTATTGAAGAATCTTTCAATAAAACCATAGTCGTACCAAGTTAATATAATTCTTATGAAATAATACAAAATACAAAGATTTTTTTTTAAGTTCCTAGTGAAGGGCGATGGGTTATTTCAATTGTCCATGTAATAATCTGGTTAATGATGCTTACTTCCTTAATGTGTTACCTATCAAATTTATATTTTGTTTATTTTTCATTTGGAGGGGCACTACCAAATTTATATATAATATATATATTTGAAAAATCATGATTTTTGGAAAACCCCTGTTGCTAGTCGGCAAAAGCATCGCTTACGAATCCAATGGTCATGGGTTCGAATCCTGGCAATGATCATTTTTTTTCCTTAATCTAGTGCTTCTGTCCTTGGGGGGGGGATATATGGCCAGACTCGACCACGTGACTCAGTTATAATATATTAACTAATAAGGGTCTTATCACATTTTAATAAATTTTGGTTGGCATTTAGAAAATTGCTATACGTTGACTTTAAGCATTATTAAGCTAGTAATCAAAGAAACTTACGTAGAATGAGCCCATTATAATTTTTATCGAACCGCGACCGAACCAAAAAAATGTAATAATAAAACAACAATACTATTAAAAAAAAAATTTCAAGAAACATATATTATATCATTTTTATAATGGTAATAAATTTCTTGATTAAATAATCTATTTAATTTTATTTTACAATTTACGAAATGTCAAATGCGATTTAATTAAATATTGTGGGATTTTCTAACACATATTTAGACGTTCTATATTAAAGTGAATTATCCAATGCCATATAATTATACCTAGACTGACCATGCATTCATAATAATTGCATTTGAAAGCGTCGGTTGGATGCAAATCAGCTGGGCCCGCCATTTTGGTTAAATCCATATAGTAATTATTCTCGTGTTAATAAGTGCTACTAAATTGATAACTTGCTTCCTGATTATCTCGAAGATCAGGTAATTCTTTAATAAAGTTTGCGTCAGATATAGGAATAAATTGGCCGTTTCTTTTAATATTTCTAATTATGATATCGGTAATCAAATGGCGTCCCCAGCTGTTTTCATTGAAGTAACACTTTTAATAAATGCATAGTCAGTCTAGGTATTATAGTGTGTCAATGGCAGTGGCTATCTAGGGAGGGGCGCCCAGAGGCTCGAGCCCCCAGCAAAAATTTTTTTTTTAAACTTAAAAATTAATTTTTTTATTGCCCACTGACTGATTTCATTTATAATTCCATTAAGTAATATCTAGATATTATTTTTATTATTTAGAAATTAATAAGAATATTTAAATTTTTTTAAATTAAATTATTTTAATTATTAGATTAGATTGATAGTATAAGAGATTTCTTTATAAAAAATAAGTAAAGATATAGTTTATAATCCTCTACTATATACAGTTGTTTATATATTAGATATAATGACACTTTTATAAACTTATTTGACAGTTGTATAATATTTAAATTTTATATTATAATAAATTTTACTAATAAATGGTTTTGATAATAAATATAATAACAAATTGCATTCAAGTATTTAACGCCATCTATTATATAAATGATTTAAAAAAATAAACATTTATTATTTATCCTGCAATAGATGATTTTCTTCTCTTTTTTTTTCTTTTTTTAGGAAACCTATTTTTTTTTTCGAAAATCAGTCTTGAGTTAAATTTTTAATACAAGTATATTTTTGATATAATTTCAAACTACTATTATTTTAAGATATAATATACCAAGGTGGAGCGACAATATATAAAATCTTAATTTTTTATCATATTATTCTGGTCCTTATTATAGTTAGTAAATGTTTCCTTTCAAATGTGGCATTGCCGTGTAAAACTTCAGGCTTCAATATATTTGCATAATTATTCTTCTAAGATTTTTAATGTTTTTATTTTATGAATTTATCCAACCTAATAAATTCTGATATTATTTACATCGTGAGTGTCATGGCTATTACTGCAAATTAACCAGCATCTATTATTTGTGTTGCTATGTAATTTAATATTATTACTATAACGGCGGAGAGCATATAATTGTATCTTTTTAGACAAACAATAATGGTAACTGTGTAGTCGTTTATATATCATTTAAAATGGAAGATAATCTTTTAGAAATTTAATTCGATTACTTATCTAGCTTCCATCATGTCATCTAAGAGGAAGCTCTATCCACCATATAGTTTTATGATTTGGATTGCTCGCTTATACTCTTTCCTTCATAATTGTTGATTTGGTTTAGGCTTATAAATTTTTACTTATTGATCCTCTATAAAACATTGTCCAAAATGGTAGAGAGTTATACTAGTTTGATAACCTTTTGTCAGTGTAAGTCTAAGAATTATATATTGCATTATAATGTTTTTTATATGCCAGATATAATAAATGATAAAATTTGAAAATCAGAAATAATTGTTCAGAGTTAACATATTTTAAAAAGTATAATATATTAATATAAAACAAAGCCAAGACCGGGCAAAAAGGTATAGGGGGCGAAGCCCTCCGTAAAAATTTTAGTTGAGCCCCCTGAGATTGTGAAGACTAGCGACGCCCCTGGTCAATGGATGAGTCTTAAATGTTCATCATGCGTATTTAATATTTCTTCGATTAGAATAATTAATATCGTTTTTAATGTATCGATCTATATATGATATCAATATTTAAAAAAAGTTCTAACACTCAAAATAAATAATCTTAATAATTCTTAAAAGACTGTAATCTAAATCCAGCTTAAAGCAGTTGAACCCCAATAGCACCAAAACTTTTCGATATTTTTTTTGTCATTGAACCGCAATCAGTCGGGCAGCTTTATAGATATAGGTTCCTTAAAATAAGACATTATGAATAAAGTTATTTTTTTTAATATTACAAGTATTAGCAGATAATATAATTAAATTTCTTTTTTAAAAAAATGATAAACTCTTGGGACGTTCTGAAATATCTATTATTAAACAGATTTGTTAAAGTTACCTAGTTATAAAGATGCGGTATTTGTATCTAGATACATTTAATAAATCGTATCTGTATTTAGATAACCTTTTAGACTATATATCTGTATCTAGTTCCATTCGCAAAGTATCTTTTAGTTTTAGATATTAATACTCCTCCACCCCCCTCATTATTCATTTCCCGAGAGATTAAACTTTAAATATATAAAATTGTGTTTTTTAGCGATCTTAATCCCCGGCACGGACTCTAGACATTTTTCCAGAATCGTCGATAACGTATACAGTTTCTCTCCCCTAAAAATGACCTTGGATGATATGCAAAGGATACACGGTATCAACGAAAGAACTTCCGTCGCCGATTATTACAATTGCGTTAAATTTTATTATAATTTGATCGAATTTGTTGCTGAGGGGTTGGAAGATGATACAAAAGTTTCAAAAATGGCGGCCAATAATGTGAAAAAGGTTTCAAAGGAAGCGGCAAAAAATGTGAAAGCGATTTCAAAGGAAGCTAATAAAAAAGGAAAAAATATTAAACCGAAAAAGATATGATATATAGTCTAATTTGTAAATATATATTTAATTCTATAGTCGCTAAATTTGTTTTTGTTTAGATTTATTACATTAATCAAAAAAAAAAGAAAAAAAAATTGATAGAAATAAACAATTTAGTCAATCCCAGTTTATGTTTCATGTAACGAGTCACTTAGAAACAATTGCTAGATCGGCTCTGGTTGAGGTTTCTAGGCTTCTTATAAATTTTGGGAGAGGTGTTTCCTAGAAATATAGTTACTTTTAAAAATAATGTTTGTACTTGTTTCTTAGTCACATAGTTGTATCTCTTTAGAAATATAGTTGCTTTTAAAATATAATATTTAAATATAAACTCGTTTTTTAGTCCCATAGTGTATCTCTTAAGAAATATAGCTACTTTTAAAAAACATATGCAGCCTTTCTTTTCAAAGCTGAATAGATGACGAGATTGGGGTTGACGTGGGAATCGCGCGCCAAACCTCCCGAAACTGTTATTTAAGTTATTTTGAATGCAGAGAAATTATATAGGTTTTTAAAAAATTTATAATTCCAAAAAACAACCCGTACAATGTTGCCAATCACGTGCATCATTATTGCAATTTGGGAAGTTTCGTATCCCCTTGGTTTTATTTTTTATTTCTACTGTATTACTATTTAAAAACGATATTCATTCGCATATACAGCGGGAAAGATAGGGAAGTGGGGGAGGGGAGCGGCAAATCCCTCAACCTCAATGCCAAAAAAAATTGCGGATGTCGGCTAAAATATTTATTCGAAAAAACTGATTCTTAACTCTTAATCCCATAAATAATTATAATATTTTAAAATTTTGGGCCAAATAATTTTGTAACATTTTCGTTGTAGAACTATGGAATATAAAATATTTCTTTAAAATGACATCTTATTTGATTTGAAACTATGAGAGTAACTGAAAAGCTTTTTAGGGTAGGTTTGTAGTTTTGAAGAATTCAAAAATCATATGTTAATTGTTGAGTCGAATGAAGAATATTCTATGATTTAAATATATTTGTCCTATCCAGGGTTGCCATGTCTCCCCCCATCAGCGGGAGACTCCTGCAATTTTTTAGTTTACACGCATACATCTCTCCCGCAAAACTACCGCAATTGGAAATCTCATTTTTATTTTTTAGTATATAACATTTTTAAATATATAAATAATAATTTTGAGAGACATTAATCGATTATTTTTATATTTTTAAAATAATTTTAAATATGTCCATTTTTTATCCAATAATAAATCAACATCACTTCATTCATATAACTCAGTTTAGGGGAGTATATCAACATTGATTGCAATACAAAAATATTCTCTAATAATAATAAATAAAACAGATGCAACTACATTTGTGGAACGTCTACATCTATCATGTAGTTCAACATTCACAGAGTTATCATCACAATGTGCGTCATATCTTCTTCTCATGATATTTAACGACTCCAATATAAGTGCAAACCTTATTTGTGACGGAACAAAAATGAGCAAGGCTATCACAAGCGTTTTAGTACCTGAATCCTAGAGGTCAATTCTAGACTATTTGAAAGATGGGCATCCATAATCAATTCTAACAGATGCATCTAATAAGGGAAATATTAATACATTTCCCTTGATCCTTCTCTATTTCAACAAGAATAAGAACATTTCCATAAAACTGTTAAATTTTTTCCTCGGATAGTGAAAAATCCAACGATGTAGCTAGCCACATAATGGTAAATATAGCTGATCCAGGGTTATCAATGATTTGCATGTCAGCTTTCTGCACTGATAATGCCTCTGTAAATTTTACAAAACACCGAAGTTATCGAATTGAGGCAGCACAATAATGAATTAATACCAATTGGCTGTATATGCCATATACTACATAATTCTTGCAAGAAGGCAATGAATGTACTATTTGTGGATGTCGAAATAATTGTGATGAAATGTTTTAACGAATTTAGTTCATGAACCAAAAGAGTTAATGAGTTAAAAGAGTGGTGAAGTGGTCTGACTTAGAATGGCGTGAGTTGTTGCGATATATACCTATCAAGTGGTTGTCATTAATACCTGCCATCGATAGAATTTTAGAATTTTACAAACCCTTAAAAAAATTTAAATAAAGATTTTAGTCCTAAATAGAAATATTTTTCGAGTATGAAATGGCAGAATCATATTTGGGATTGGTTTCACATGTAGGAAATATACTTCGTGCAATTAATATTCAGTTGCAGCATATTTATCTATATAAATATATTATTATTAGTGTTATACACCATTATTGTTTATTTTCGTATTTATCTTGTATTGGAAAGTTGTACCCAAATTTATTCAAGATAATCTATATACTTTGTTTTATTATATCCTGTAATTATGGTTGGCCAACTAAGATCCCAACAAAATCAAACACAGGATGGGGCGCCTAGTCAGCCCCCGCCGAATTTACTTACACCGGACAATTCGGTTAAGCTGCCGGCAGATGGAGCCGCAGCGATCACCTTGGCAATACAACAGATTTCCCAATAAATGGAAACCATGTCAACCCGAATGCTAAACTGAAACAAGCGGTAGAAGACGATCGCCTTCGGTAAGAAGTAACTATACCTCTACGCCATTTCTGGACCAAACAGCCAGACGAAGCACAGCGCCATCACCAGCCCCTTGCCAACTGTCAGGGCACCACTAACCATCGAGGAGAAAGTAGCCAAGCATACAAGAGTTTGGACAGGCGTATCAACTGACCTCCTCGAGCCCCGATGCAAGGCTAGCGAAAGAGACCGCCATGAGCTCAAACACCTCAAGGAAGTCGTGGACCTAATTTCGGTAAACACAGAACCAGGAATCATCGACTCAATAACCAGAAGGGTTCGCATACTGGGTCTGGCAATACACTGGGGATAGGACACAGCGCGTCTCAACGATACTTCCTACCAGGAAAAATTCCTAGATTCAGAGGAGATCAAATTAGCCAAAGAGCCCTTTTGGAGCAGGGGCCGTGCAGGCCCCTCTACGTCTTACAGGCGGCGCCCGGAAAGAAAGGAAGCGCCCACCACCAGGGGCAAGAAAAGGAAATAGAAACGATAACGCCACAAATAACAATCTATTTCTTCCTTCTATGCTATCTACTAACCCCCCCTCCCCTAATACCAAAGGCCCTTTTCAGGGCCACCCAATACCCAACAGCCCTTTTTAGGGCTACCTACGTATGAACCTACGGGGATCATGCGACCGGACAACGGCTCACCGGTCATAAGAGGAGACGCAGCTTAATTTCCAGATTGGCTAAAAAGGGTAAATCTTTACCTAAGGAATTGAGGCATCAGCTGTTCTCTCCTGACGAAGGTATTAGCTCGGATGACGAAAATAACAACAATAATCATCCCCCGTCGGCCCCCGAGCAAATACCGGCCAATCAACCTGCTAGATCAAACTCCGATATTCCATCGTTTCGTTCCGAAGATTCAGGAATCCCCGAATGGTGGTTACCAAACACATCAACCATGACATGGGAATCTAGCAGTGACGGCGATCCCGAAGCAACGTCCATCATCTCCGGACTTGAAGACGCAATCTTCAGTGAGGGAGATGATTCTGGTATGCCCCAGGTAGGGTCAACAGCAATTCCCAACTTACCAGGTATCTTGAATGGAATAACTGGGGTGAATTCGCATGCGACTTTTACGGACGAACAGCTGAGGAATGACCCAAAACTTGACATTAGTAGAGCAAGGCTGACTCCCGGTCCACTAATGTCAAACTTCACGAGACGCGTTGCCGCCCGTGGCTTCAGACCTAGATTAGACACCCTAAGAATAAACAGCAATGAGGGACACTACTTTACACATAGAAACAGCCACGCCATTTCCGAACGATACTATGGAATCGTTCAGCAAATGATAGCCGCCGATATCGTTATAGAAACAGATAGCAGTCAAATCTGCTCACCATTATACGTTATCCCCAAGGCAAACGGCACGCCAAGAGTCATCAGTGACTTCTCCGAGACATCAAAGAATTTCTTACACTAGCCGTTTAAGCTAAAATCCATTCCACTGATGTCCATCAAGTTAAACGAAGCGAAATATGCATGTAAAATAGATATCAAATCCGCATTCTTTTCGATACCGTTAGCAGAACAAGTGCGAAAGTTCTTCGGGTTCAAAATACACGGAACTTACTACGCATACAAAGTCCTCCAGATGGGTGCATCATTCAGCCCGTAATGTCTTCAGTCTATTATCCTAGACGCATATGCAAAAACAGTAAGACGAGCCAGTTACAACGTATACCTAGACGATATTCTAATATACGGGGATAATGAAAACGATGTAAAGTGGTCCACCAGATCACTTAGATGCACTCTGGAAGGCTGGGGCCTCGAAATATCCCAGGATAAATTGGTATAGATCCCACGCCGTTCATAACATACTTAGGAGTCCCCATAAACCTGGAAAATAAAACCTTGAATGCTGACAACACCACACGAAGAAGACTAACGTGATGCCTCGCAATTTTCAGAAGACACTCTTACCAACATCTGGAAATAGGCAGAATTTTAGCAGCGAAAGTGTTAGGAGTGGTGAACCATTTTGCGTATACGATCACCGGCATGTCTAGACTCTTCTCGCCCTACTACATTACCCTAATGGAAGGACAACTAGCCCCGCTGGTCGACACATATTTAGCATTCAGAAAAGCCGAAGTTATAATAACGGCCTCTGGAATGTCCCCTACGAATACGATACGCCGCAGTAAATCCAGTATACACCGATGCATCGGACTCACATATTGGGTATATCGTTTTGGGGCTACCAAGATATGTCCATATCATACACAGAAGCAGCGCTCCTCCTCAATGTGCCAATGCACGCAATACAGCATATTAACGCCAAAGAAATACTAGCTGTAGGCGTGGGAACGCTATTAGCCATCAACAAGGACAACCAAGTACCCACTCATCTACACAGACTCTACCGTTGCATACTACTCCCTACGGAAAGGAGGTTCCAGGTCACCATCACTGGAAATAGTAATCACAAGTATGCTCTTCAAGTTAGGGATTACCAAGACTTCACGGCACTATCACAAAATATCCGATGGATCCCCACAGACGAAAACCCTGCGGATGAGCCATCAAGAACCATGGATAGGAGATACGAGTAACCGAAATCTCTTCGAAGGACCACCACTCACGGGACCCATGATGTTACATGACGAGGAGACCTCCCTATTCGGAAACGAGTCAACAATCAGAACACCGTCGCTAATATCAAACTTATCGTTAGGATCAAACTTATCGTTAGGGTCAACAACCATTACCGCTGACTCTAGAACAACTGAGCATTCATAGCTCTGAATTATAAACAAGGCAACAACCTCAAATCAAATCAAAACCAAAGAATAATGAATACAAATTAGAACGATTCATCTGCGCATATTTATTTATATAAATATATTATTATTTAGCGTTATACACCATTATTGTTTATTTTCGTATTATATCTTGTATTGGTAAACGTTGTACCCACAATTTATTCAAGATAATCTATATACTTTGTTTTGATTTAAGAAATAAAAGCCTTGGGATGCTTAAGCCATAAAGGCCAAGGCATCCGACTGTATCCACATTTCCCTAGGAAAGGGAAATGTTAGCAGGATACAGTTGAGAGTATACTTTATAAAAAAGATTCACAAAATCATGCTACAGCTCAGTTCATCTCTACAGTTAAAAATTGATAATAAATTTTATGGCGTTATTGTTAAAAATATTATACTAAATGTTCAAATAATACTTAAATTAATAAATTTTTAACTGAAGCAGATATTTTTATTAAGACAATTTTAGAATATTTACAATCAAAATTTGATTTTAATAACTCTATTTACAAATGTATAAATATTATGACCTTGGAAGAACTATCAATTGATGGTTTTTATAATTTAATAAATATATTAAAAATACTAAAAGACATTGATACCTTGTTTGAGGAGATTGTAATTCTCATTATTTCTTATGATTCGCCAATATACTTAAAGTTAGATGGTCTAAGAGGAGAAATAGGTAGAATTTTTTCGTAATAACGATAAATCCCCATGCTTGAAAAAATATGCGAGTATGCCTTCTCCTTACCTCATTCTAATGCCTCATCTGAGCGTATGGACTGCCTGGAAAAAGGAGAGAAATTGGATTGCTTTAACAACATTAGAGGCCGAGCTAATGGTTAAACAAATATATAATATGTCATGCCAGGAATATTATAAATATCTCAATAACGACCGTAAACATTTAGTTCTATTAATTAAATCTCAAATAAAATATAATTAAATATTAGCAATGGCACCATAAAATTTATTGTCAATTTTTAACTGTAAAGATGAACACATCTGCAGCATAATTTTGTGAATTTTTGTTAAGATTCTTCTTATTGCAACTACACATTAACAGCATGTAACAGATTTCCTACATGTGAAATCATTCCTAAATATACCTCTGCCATTCATTTTTGAAAAATATTTTCAAAATGTTAGGATACTTTTATATGTAAAAAGCAAGTTCGGGTAGGAGGAGGGTCGAGGTTATTATGGTAAATTATTTTAGTTCGATGTGCTAATTCCTTTTCCCGGAAATAGATAAATTTTCATTCCGTAAAATGTCAGTTATTCCACAAGTAATTTATTTCACGTGATTATTTTGAATGGTTTTAAGCATTTTTTATATTAGAGAAACCTGCAAACATACCCACACCCCTCCCCCACCCCTCTCCACCATCTGATCTCGCCATTTTTATAAAAGAATTTTGACCCGAACCACATAAAAATATTTGCAATGGAAAAACATTTAAAGACTTTCCATAATATTAATATATTAATATATTATATATATTTTTAAATTAATAAATTTTGTATTCGCTTTTCATAAAGGGAGGATAAGTTCTTATCTATGGAAGGATTATTACGAATAATAAATGATTAATCAGAGACCTATTTCATTCATTTGAGTTATAAAGATATCTTCCTCCTTATCCTATATTACTATTGAAACCATGGGCTTGACTTGCTGAGAATCTTAGATAGGACTTGGGTTGCCAGATCAAAATTTTTAAATTGCGGGAGAAATATGAAAATTGCGGGAGAAATTTGGTATTATGCGGGAGAAATATGAAAATTGCGGTAACTATAAAAATTGCTAAAATAAATTTTTTCGCTGGCCAGCCGGGATTTTGAATTGACTTAATTATCCGCTTGTTATTTTTTATTTAGTTTATATAAATACAAAGTCGGTAACTATTTTATAAAATAAAATAACATCCTGATTTATTAAAATATAATAATTTATAATATAAAAAACCAACGATCTTTAAATATAAAAGTATGTAAACAAGATAAAATTCTATTAAAAATATTGATTTTAATTTTACAATTAAAAATATATTATGCGAATGTCCCGCAAAACGACCGCAATTGGAAATCTAACGTGTGTGTGTATAACATTATAGGGATAGACGCCTTAATTATCAGTTATCAAGTTTAAATACATAATAAGGTACTCTAAAATAAGAAATAATACAGATGCAACTACAGTTGCGGCAATTGTAATCACCTATCTTGTAGTACAACATTCACAGAGATACCTAAATCCAGGAAGTCAATTCATGACGATTTGAAAGATGAGCATACATATGCAATTCTAACAGATGCATCTAATAAGGGAAATATTTTAATACCTTGATCCTCCGCTATTTTAACAAAATTAAGGTCGTTTCAATAAAACTATTAAATTTTTTCTCCTCAAATAGTGAAAAATCCAAAGACAGAGCTAACCATATAATGGCAGCAGATACGAGATTATCAATAAATTACATGTCATCTGATCTGATATGCCTCAGTGAATTTGGTGAAAACAAAATGTATTTATAGAATTGAGTCAGCACAATTTTGGTTGCGATATGTTCCTAATACCCTGTCGATAGAATTTTAAAATTTTATAAACCTTTAAAAAAATATTTCTTAAATAAAAACCGGAAACCAGAAGTGGAAGAAGAACTCGCGGAGCCCTAAGAACAGTGACAAATTAAGGAAGAGGAATTAACCGAAAACATCCCTCCTATAGAAACCGCACCCAGAGCCTATCTAGCATAGGTTCGCTTAATTTTTATTATATTGTTTCTAAATGACTTGTTACCAAAACATAACTGGGATGACTACATAATTTATTTCCATCACTATATTTTTTATTGATAAATGTATAAATCTAAACACAAATTTAGCGACACCGATACAAATTAAATATATATTTTAAAAAAATATATAAATAATTATTATTTTGACCAATGGCGATAATATTATTTCTCTTTCGGTTTAATATTTTTCCCTTTTTTATCCGTTTCCTTTGAAATCGATTTCCCGTTTTTAGCCGAGTCCTTTGAAACCGTTTTAACATTTTTAGCCGCCATTTTTGAAACTTTTGTATCATCTTCCAACCCCTCAGACACAAAATCGATCAAATTATAATAAAATTTAACGCAATTGTAAAAATGGACGACGGAAGTTCTTTCGTTGATACCGTGTACTCTTGATATATCATCATCCATGTTTATTTTTAGAGGAGAGAATTGGTATACATTATCGACGATTCTGGAAAAATGCTTAGAATCCGTGTCACCGATAAAGATCGCTAATAAAAAATCATTATATATATCTAAAGTTTGATCTCGAAAAATGAATAATGGGGGGGGGGGAGAGTATTTATATCTAAAACTAGAGTAGTTAAAAGATACTTTTTGAATGGATCTAGAAATAAAAATAAAACGTCTAAAGAGTTATCATACAAGTACAATTTTTAAAATGTAACGAGATACAAATACATTTTTATATCTAGATGCTTCAACAACTCTGCTTAATACTAATAGATAATTCAAAACGTCCAAGAGTTTATTTTATTCTGAAAAGAAATTTAATTATATTATATGCTACTAGTAATATTAAAAAAAGTAACTTTTTTTCATAATATCTATATATACAAAGTGCTAAGCATTATCCATAAAACTGCCGGGTGATTACAGTTCAATTACAAAAAAAATAGGTTTCGATGCTATAAGGGTTTCAACTGCCTAAATTTTAAGCTGGATTTAGATCACTGACTTTTAGAAGAATTATTAAAGGTTATTTATTTTTAGTGTAAGAACTTTTTTAAAATATTGATATCATATATAGATAGATACATTAAAAACGATATTAACTATTTTAATCAAAGAAATATTAAAATACGCATGATGAAAATTTAAGACATATCCAATGGCACATAATAATACCTAGAACAAACGATGCATTCATTAAAAGTGTTACTTCAATGAAAACAGCTGCGGACATCATTTTGATTACCTGTATCCTTATTAAAAATATTAAATGAGGGCTAATTTATTCCTATGTCTGATGCAAGTTATTAAAGAATTGCCTGATCACCGAGATAATCAGGAAGCAAGTTATAAATTTAATAGTACTTATTAACACGAGAATAATTACTATATGGATTAACCAAAATGGCGGGACTTGGATTCAACGAACGCTTTAAAATGCCTTATTTATGAATGCATCATCAGTTCTAGGTAAAATTATGTCATTGGATATATCACTTAAAAATAGAACATCTAAATATGTGTTAGAAAATCCCACAATATTTAATTAAATCGCATTATAAAATTAAATACATTATTTAATCATGAAATTTAATGATAATATATAGTTCTTAAAAAATTTTTTTAAATAGCAATTTGTTGTTTTTTTATTACTTTTTTGGTTCGGTCGCGGTTCGTAAAAATTATAATGGGCTTATTCTAGGTAAGGGCCTTTGTTTACTACATGGACAATTGAAATAATCTATCGCACTTCACTAGGAATGTAAAAAAAAATTATCCTCATATCTTTTATTATTGCAAATAATATATTAACCTGGTATGACTATGGTTCTATTGAAATAATCTTCAATAATCTCTTCGATTTTTCTGAAAGCAACGTTGTCGTAATCGGATATGGGACTTCTTGGAGACATGGTATTAAGTTGCACTTTCACCCTTTGGTCATTTATTATTTGAGCAACATATTTCAAAACCTTTATTTAGGATTATTTTTAATGTTTTTAAATAATTTAATTTTTTGAAGCATAAAAATTCTTTCGATACTTCATCTCCTAAACTATAACTTTAGAAATATTGGCGTTAGAGGTTTATTTTGTAAGATATAAATGGTAGTGAAATTATTTTATATGTTCCTTTCTTTAAAACGATGGTATAAATGGACGATATCTAAATTCAAATCTTTTAAGTGTCAGCTTGAAAATTTTTTATTTTTTAATTTAAAATAGCTGCAATTAGAGGCATTGATTTTAGAAAATTCTCGTAGATGTTACGTAAAATTGTATACATTTGCGACCAGATAATATCAGATTGAGAGGAGTAACAATCAAAATTATTCCGCCAGAGAGATTAAAAGATTTGGTAGGAGAAATTGAGATAAAATATAATCAGAATATGATAAAAAAAAATATGCAATCTAAAAAAAATTGGAAAGAAATAGTAATAGATAACCAATAATAATTTTATTTGAAAACGAGCCAATAGTATTAAAACAATCTTTCTCTGATATAAATGGAGAATCATATCTATAAAATTTACGTGTGCTAATCAAAAATTATATCGGTCCCTTTTGAAAATTTCAAAAATTGTGGGTTTGGAACATTTTATAGGTGGTTATCCTATATAAGTATTCTTTCCCTCAGGAAAAATTATATTGATGTCAGGATAAGGAATGTAGGTTCAACCCCCAGGAATATGTCTAGAAATCTTTTTCAAGAAATTAATTTAAATTTAAACCAAACACGTTATATTCTAAGCTAAAAAAACATGTATATGACACATATTAATGCAAAATGTTATGATAAAAGGCTTATTTTGTAAAGGAATAATCAGCGTAAAAAGTGCCAGAAACGTGAATCAGTTGTATTCTGGTTAACATTGGTATGCAATATATCAAGGAATATAACCCTAGTCTGGGGTTATAAATATTATTTATTAATATGGAATAACTAAATGATTGTTACATGTAATCAACATAGTAAAATTTGATATATTATTAGATAGAATTTTAACTCATTTTCGGTCACGAATTGCACAAAAAAATGATGGTGATGGCAGCCAATTTTCGAACTTTTAATTTAATGTGTTGTAAGCCGGGAATATGTTTCTCATCTTCTATTCCCAAGATTTGTTGTGAAACCCATGCAAGATGACCAATTGATTCAATCCGAAAGGGTAAAGCTACATAAGTGAATTATAGACTATCTTAAAGATAGTTATAAAAAGTGCAACATAAATGTGACATATATGAATATGATGTACTGATTCATATAAAGTGTTAAAAATTATTTTATGATAAAAATAAACTAGATTACCAATGTTTGTATTCAGAAAATTTAAAAATAATCACTTTTTTTGTTCTTTCTTTCTTTCCTTCCTTTTTTATGTATTAATAAAAAAATAAATTATTTTTAAAGTTTTATTTTAAGTTTTGATATTTTTGGTATTTAACTAGTTTTACAAATGATTTTATTAACAAACTTATTAAATTATCAATTAAAATCATGAAAATAAAATTAACTTAATTAAAAAAAATTTTTTTACATGTTTTTAGAGTTAAAATAAAATGATGTTAAAGTTTAGTAACGAAAAACTTTTATAAGGATGTATTATTAAATAATTAATAGTTCATTTGGTAGTAGCGCATGGCAATAATTAATGGGGCAACTATATTACGCATACTTTTTAAACGCAAAAAGGAGAAGAGAAGAGAAGAGAAGAGAAGAGAAGAGAAGAGAAGAGAAGAGAAGAGAAGAGAAGAGAAGAGAAGAGAAGAGAAGAGAAGAGAAGAGAAGAGAAGAGAAGAGAAGAGAAGAGAAGAGAAGAGAAGAGAAGAGAAGAGAAGAGAAGAGAAGAGAAGAGATAGAATGATTTTAAAATTTAATTATTCCTAAAATACACGTGAGAATTCCTGCAAACTCGTTATTAAATTAAATTGATTAGAGTGATGTTTCACTTCATCGGGATCTTGCAAAGGATGAACTCGGAGATTGAGGTTGTCTTCCGCATAATTGGGTACTACATTGTATTTGATTCCACCCTTAGCTATGCAGCGGTAGTTCTAGTGAGAGCGTTTATCATCTCATTATCCAATGTGATACTTTAGGGATTTTCAATAAAGTATTTCGTATAATAATTATTAAATAATTAATTTCAAACGAGGTAATAATTTATAATAAATAAAAACATTTTTTGATTTTTATACTTAAGCATAAATTGATATTTAAAACTGGGGGTGATTAAAATGATAGCAATTTCAAATTATAAAATAAACTTTTCTAATGCTTTTCTATATAAGGTCGCGTTTTTCTTTTGTAGTTAATAGAGTTGCGGATGTAAGCGGCGCGTTTCAAAATTTCTATGTCTGGTGTTCTTGAATGAGCAAAGGCAATTTGTTCGAATCGATGTTGACCAAAGCATTCGATAATATAGTTATGGCGTTTTCTTTTTTAAGAATGCTAGAATAACCCCCGACTGTCGTCACGCTTATATTGACGTTCATCAAATATTTTTCCGACACGCCAACTCTAATATTGTTGGGTGAAATTTTTCAGGATCGGTATATATAAAGATTAACAAATTAATATTCACTTACGGAGCTATTCTCATATTTTGAGGAAGAATTGTTTAGTCCCTCATCCAATAAAAAGTCTAAAAATTGAAATAATGTATTAGATAAAATAATTATAATTATATAAAATTTGAATAAATTTTTACAAAATGGGAGTCGATTTTTAATCTCGCATGTTCTGGAGCATCTGCTGACCCTATACCCTCCTCAGATATAATCAGCTGTATTACAAAATGGGCTTCTATTAATCAGAAAGAGGCAATAAGACTTTGTACCTATAGGTTTTCCTCCATCGGTTGGATACGCGTGCGTGTTCTCTAACATTTGGGCAACTTTTTTACCGCCATATAATCCTCCAACTTCCTTATCATGTCCAAAACTTAGGATCAGTGTTTTATGGTTGAGTCTCCGTCCTTAAAGTATCATATATTCGATAGCCTCCATGATAGCCATAATAATATACTTTGAGTCGGTAGTACCCCTTCCGTATACATGGTAATTCTTATTATCCCGATCACTTACCGAAAATTTCTTGCTGCCCTTGTTGGTCTTTCGGTCATAAAGTATCCAATTAATAACGGAATATAATTATAATCTTGTGGAAAAATTGCGAAAAATATATGTGATAGAGATCAATGTAACCCATTGCAATTTTATAATATAAATTTTTTTAAACCTTGTGTTAACTTTGGGGCTTGTATAAAATTTGCCCGCTAAACGGAGAGGCGTCCCATTTGTGAAGATCAAAGACGGGAGCCACATCTTGATGAAAAGAGTAATAATCCAATCTTTAAATAATGTGATAGAAGGGATTCTTCGTTTCAGAGTCGGCGCTGCCGGGTCCTAAGCTCAAAGTTTGGCTCGAAATACAACCCACGAGACTGAAGCTGCCATAAACCCTGGCCCCCATCTATAGCTCGAAAGCCTGGCTCGAGGGCCAAGCCGGCCCAGGAAATAGATTTTCGGGACAGGGCTGGATCAAATTTTTCCAAAATAGTTTTAAAGGCCGGGGGGCTTAGCCGTAAGTTTTAAATATTTTCAACGGCCCAATTGGACAACTTCTACAAAATATATTTTGATGACCAGGTCGGGGAATTATAATCTTGGGTTGGGCCTAACCTGGTGGGTGCTGAGATTTCCATTGGAATCGGGAAGAGGTTAGATTAGTCAAGATCAAAACGGAAAGAACAGTTAAAAAGAAAACGTATCTATAATTATTTTTTTATAAAATTCAAAAGAAGTTGAATTGGAAGAGTGGAAAAGATTTCATTCATGTATTTTATTCAGTGTTGTTAAAAGATACTTTTTAAATGGATCTAGATACAGATACATCGTCTAAAAAGATACATATATTTTAATCAAAAATCTATCTAGATACAGATACCACATTTTTATATCTAGATCCTTTAACAACTCTGATTTTATTAGCTGAATAATTTGCATAAATTTCTAACCTATTTTTTTACCTCCTCCTAACTATACCAAGTTACGTTTAATGATACCTATTTGGTATTATTTTTTGCAGGAAGTGGACTGGTGGGTGTTGGGGAGGTAAACTATTGGTCGTCTCCCCTTCCCCCATATATTTTACTTCCGTTATTATGGCGGGTCTTTGGATGGGGTGCGCCATATTTTTAAAATAAATATGATTAATTTATATGGGGGATAACCGCCGGTTTAAGGACTCGCAAAAATAAAATAGCCTTTTGAATTTGGTAAATGCCAATGGGAAAAGTGACCATGCAAATTCCACAGTTCAGATAAATCATGCGCTTTAGATCAACACTGCTTTTACATTGTTTTCACGGGGCAATATAATCTCGTAGTTAAGCCATAGTCCAATAGCAAATCTTAGCGCGTTTGGGGGGTAAGTGTAAATCGAGATTATTCGAGAAGGATACGAGTTCTGTCTGATCTACCAATGAATCATGTGTGATTTGAATACTTTTAATTTAAAAAAAATTATCAATCTATGTTTTTATAAGTAACTAATTTTGATAAAAATACAAATAATATTATAATTAAATAGCAACTAATTATAATAGCAACTAATTTAACAATCGATTGGCAAGGTTTATTCTTATACAGTTTACACGAACTCGTAATGAGTAAGTTAAATCACAAGGTGAAAACTATGAGACATTCGTCATGTAGACTCGATTTTAGGCAAACGAAAAAAACTATATTTTTTATAAATCTTTTTAAAACATTAAAAGTATTAAATCATTAAAAGTAACCAAAAAAAATATTCAATTAAATCATTAAAAAAAAATTTAAAAATATCTTTTAATAGAATATTTCCCAAAAATGTTTTTTTTGTTCAGAAATGACTTTAAAGTTTCTAAACATTTATATATAACCAATTTATGAATAGGTCAATCTTGTTTATATTTTAATTTTATAATCGTAGTTAATATTCGAGATCCGCTTTATCGGGTTCGGGCCGGGTCGGTTCGGGCCGGGTCGGTTTGGGCCTTAGAAATTTCTCTAAATATATCTAAATTTATCAATTTTATGTTGAATTATCTTATGTGAAATAAAAATATGTGATTTTATTTATAGAAAGTAGACGCCAAATAACGTATGTCGTGTATTTCGAGTTATCATAAAAATAGATTTCTATATTTAAATAAATTCGAGCCGGGCCGGTAAATTTTTTCAAAGAAAAATCGGGTTTCATGCCGGGCCAGGCTTGAAAAATTAGGCCAAATGCAGATCACTTAGTAGTTAATATTATATATATTCTAATTTATATTTTTATGGTGTTGTTTGTTATATTGTTTTTTGTGCGGCTATAAATCAAATATTTAATAAATTTATCGTTATATAAATGTAAAAATTTGTTATTGTAAATGGATATATTAATTTTCTTTCTGTTAAATAATTATATGTTATACTGGATTGATTTAATATATATATATATTTTTTAAAAAAAAGAAGATTTTATTGGTTTTTAATCTTCAAAAATAGTATACGAAAAATTACCTTTTGTATTATCTAATGAAAATGACATATATAATACTTAGACTGACGATCTCATTCATTAATGCATTTTTAAGCATCGTTAAAAGCAAATCAGTTGGGTCCGCCATTTTGGCAACCCACATGGTAATTATTCTCATGCTAAAAAAACTGCTATTAAATTGATAACTTGCTTCTTTAATTATCTCGATGAAGAGATCGGATATAGGATTAAATTAGACTCTCGTTTAAAATTTTAATAATGATTACTGCAACCAAGATGGCGACCTCAGCTGATTTGTATTGATGTACACTTTTAATGAATGAATCGTCAGTCTAGGTTTGTTATTATGTCATTGGTATTATCACGTTTTTTTATATTTTGTTACACTTTACATTTGTTTATTTTGTTTTGCTAACTAAATCGTTGTT
Source organism: Gordionus sp. m RMFG-2023 (assembly GCF_954871325.1). Classification (NCBI taxonomy): domain Eukaryota; kingdom Metazoa; phylum Nematomorpha; class Gordioida; order Chordodea; family Parachordodidae; genus Gordionus; species Gordionus sp. m RMFG-2023. The sequence continues at coordinate 30,107,135 of NC_088779.1, read as the reverse complement.
TCACGTTTAATTCCTTGTATAAAGGCATTATAGTTGTAACTGAGCTAATCCCTGATCTTAAATTGCAACATGGTGGGTGAAGGGGGCAACAGTTTAGTTAACAGCTGGTAGGGAAGGAGTCCCGTATAATTCCTGCACGCTCCCTTGGCATGGCACCGAAGACGGCGCAAGACGAAAAAAAAATTGATGATTTAGACACCACTACTGAAAAAGAATTTTCGTATATTCCTGGGCTCAAATTGGTATTCGTACATAAGACAAAGAGCTGCGTATTATTTTTGTGACTTCGCTTAAATGAGGAAATTATGATCTATTTATTTACAAAATAAATATTTATTTACAAAATAAACAATAAATAAATCATCATTATTATTACACGGAGCATGCGCCCATTATTTGACAATGAATGCATATAAATCTATTCTTCCCCTTTCTTACTTAACTATTTCAATATTCTTTCTTGCATACAATGAATTCATCGTTGTTTGGTTGGATGATGCTTACTTACCTTAAGGTATTTACCTATCAAATTCGTATTTTGATTTATCTTTCATTTGGATAGGCACTACCAAATTTATTTATAGCATATATTTGAAAAAAAATCGTGATTTTTGGAAAGCCTTTTTGGCGTAGTCGGCAAGAGCGTCGCTTACCAATCCGATGGTCGTGGATTCGAATCCCGGCAATGATCATGTTTTTTTTTCTTAAAACTTGGTGGTTCCTTCCTTTGGGGGGGGGAGGGGAAAAGGGGTGATATATAGGAATATACATATTTGAATTAAGAGAAAAATCGTTCCAATAGATTAAAAATTCTAAAGGGTGCTGGTCAGTCATTAAACATGGCCATTTTGCCGCATCCCACCAAATGTAAAAGATTGAAAAAGTTGCCACAAATTCTGGATATATTTCTGTCTAGCGAATTTCTAAATTTACATTAATCCTAGAATTTTTTTTTGATTGCCACCTGACATTCTAAAATATGTTAGAATTTATCATCATAATAAAATTTGTTTCAATTAATTTATAAAACTCAACATTTAAATATTATCCATCGGGTAAAAATTTTCAAAAATCAAATTCACTTCAAAAAAATTTATTTATTTGATCACTGCCAACTCTGTCAGGATTGCTCCTGCACATACGAGATAAAGCCAGAAAAAATATCGCCTAAGCCCTAGATTATTAGATAATATATGTCTAGGACCCTTTGTTCCTTCCATTCTATGACTGCAATCTTCAGTCTTGCATAATATTTTTTCGGAATAAAATAATTGAGTTAGCCCTTTTTAAAAAATAGGTTTAAACGAGCCGTTTTACAACAGTACAATTGAATTTAATTAGAATTTTTAAGAGAAACAGTTTTTGATTTGTAATATAAAATTTGTAAAGGATAATTGAAATGTTTAAAAATTGTAAGTAAATTAAACGAAAATTATATAAAAAGAAATTATCGATGGTATGTAAATTTTAGTAGTATACAATTTGTAAAAAAATTTTAGACCAATGGGCAGGCGGGCGGACGGACGGACGGATAAGGAATTTTAGGCGGAGCGGGCGGGTTAAATTTTTTTTTAAAACATTGGTTGGGATGGCTTTTGGTCCAAAACGACTAACTCAATCTTTTAACCACAAAACTATTGCCTAAATCTCAAAAATTTCGTTTATAGATAGATGTCAATCAAACCTTTGTTGGACACACAAAAAAATAACCTTAGTGAAACATTATAAATATGGTATTAATATTGATTTTTTATTAAAATATTATTGATTCTAAATATCATTATTTTTTTCCAATTTAGGTGATAAAGTTAGATGTATTTAAATTTAACTAATTTTTTTTTTGAATCTTAATCCCACAGTGAATCAAGATTTTCCAAGGGGGAGGAATTATTAAATTTGTTGGAGTCTTCACCCTCAGATTCCAATTTTTCCAGCCATGGGCCAGATTATGTTTCTGAAAAACTCTGGTAGGATATTTTAATATCTTTATATCTTCCCCCCTTTAAGGTTGGCTGAATAATTGAAATAACTAATTTTAAAATCATGTAAATGTTGCATGCTATCCTACATTTTTTTTTTAAATGAAAATGTTGTGAAATAATTCGTTACTTCTAAAAGTATCGTTTAACAAGCCCTGTGATAATATAGATTATCAAAAATTTAAAATCATTCTTTTGAAAGGCATATTATTAAATAGAAATGATTATTTTTTAAAGAATATATAAATATTTACTTAAAAATTATATATACCGTATTGTTTTAAAGAGACAAAATAAGAATAAAAAATTATTTCGATCTCTAGCTTCTAGCTTCGACGAATTTTAACAGAGGACCGCATGAAACAGTTCAAAATTGAATCGTGGCATCCTTGGAAAATATGATAAGAAGATAAGATAATTTGGGAATACGCTGCAATTCGATTGCACAACTTGCACCATTTTTTTTAGCCTCCTCAGATACTAAGGTTAAGATTGAATAGAAGATCTATGATTGGGGGCTCTTAAATTGATCTCATTAGCAAAATTTCCCGCCAAATATATTTATTTGTACGGATATAGAGTTGATTTTTTTGTATAGATATAACTCAAAAAATTCAGAGATTGCGGAAATAAAACCGGAAATAGACGTCGGAACTCCCCTCTCAAAAATTTATAGGCTTAGATCAGGAAGAAGTCATCTAACTAAAGTGCGAACAAATTAGTTAATAGCAATGACATTATAATACTGCATAAACTGACGCTTTTTAAAATGTGTCTATCAATACAGATCAATCAGCCCGTGACACCTCATTAGGCTCCCCTTTATAATTAATTATTTATAAAAACTTTAATAAAAAAAATCTCGGAGTTTCATTTTATGTGTAAACAAGAATTTTATATATTTAAAACAAAATGGCGTATCGCCAGCTCATTTGTATTTCGACGACAAACCGGAAATCGAAAAACCCTTCTAGATAAAACAAGAATCCTTTTAGTGTGCAGATTCTTGAAAACTCCGAAACAAAAATTAGTATCACGTGACCCAACTAAAATGGCCGAATCGTTTATTTCTTTATTAAAAAAAAAACACTTATATAAATGACAAAAAAAAAAAAATTAATATATTTTTAATTACATGATATTTTAAAATAATTAAAAAAAAAAAAAATTTTTTTTTTTTTTTAAAATGTTGTTTGTTTAATTAGAGACCATCTTGAATCCGGATACTTTTTCGATCAAGTTGAAATAATATTTCACGCAGTTATAAAAATCCGCGACGGAAATGCGTTCATTGATACCGTGTATTCTTGACATATCGTCCATGACTATCGTCAGAGGAGAGAATCTATACGCATTGTCGACGATGTTGGCAAAATGCTTGGAATCTGTGCCTCCAACCAAAATCGCTAAATATATAAAAAAATATAATTATATCAAAAGGTTTTTCCTCGTAGACGAAATGCAAGGAATAATAAAGGGGAATGAGGAGGTGAGGTGAGTATGTGTATGTTTAGAGTTGTTAAACGGTTTTAAGCCTATTTTTAAAAATGGCTAACTCAATATTTCATCCAGAAAAATATTACCCAAGCCTAAAAATTGTGCTCATAGAAGGAAACAAAGGTTCAGACATTATATTATCGAAATCTCTAGACTTAGGCACAATATTTTTCTGGCAGATATTGAGTTAGCCGTTTTGAATAATCGTCTCAATAACAAGACTAGGTGTGTCAATATATAAATATTCATTTTAAACATTCTTAGGGGAGTTAGTTATATATTTTTTTTTATACTACGTGTTGCTATAATAATTTTTTAAAATATTTTAAAATAAATATGTATTTTTTTTATATGAGGTGTTGATGTGTTAGTTTTATTATATAAAATTATAGGCGTGTTCTAAAATGAGAAGCAGTGTATGTTAAGGTAGAGCTAAATGTAGCCCTGTAATAATTTAGGAATATATTGTAATATTATTATAATCGTCAAATTAGATATGATATTGGGTGAAATTAACTACCTAACACCCATAGCATCTATTAGAATGGGATATCCGGGACCATTATATATTTTTATATCCTATCTTTTATTTGTGCGTTGGTATATGGATGAATAAAATATTGTGTTAGTAATTATACCAAAATATTATATAAGCCCATTGTAAAATTTATAGTAGGGCGCTAATGTATTTTTTTTAAGAAAATAAATTGCCTTAAGTTTACTTGGATAACTTTTAAATGTTAAATATATAATTATTATTTAATAAATTTTTATAATCAAAAATCAAGTTAAAATTATTTTAAAAATTTTTTATATATGTTTAAAGCTATGAAAATTATGAAATTTACACGTTTTAAAAATAGATTTAAATAAGATGATCGTATAATCAATGCAAACGTTTGCCCTTACTTAATCATAATTATAAAATTTTTACGTTTCTCCTCTGATATCGCGGGTTAAATTTGATATTTTTAAACATAAAATATTTTTATAATATTTAAATAAAATGATTTCATTTGAATATTTACTGGGTTAAAATTGGGAAATATTTTTTTTTTAAAAATAACAAAAATATGAACGGTCCTTTTATCTTAGGGACCGGTGGTTTCAACTGGCTCTTTTTTCCGAGAACCGTGTTCCGGTCTGGGTTGCATGCATCGGTCCGGTCAAAACTAAAGATCAGATTCGATCTTTACATAATTTACGGGTTTAGCGATCAATGATCAACTCGTTTATTTTTATAAACTTGGTACAACTATAGTTTCATTGAACATATCATGAATGGTCGATTCGATTATCCTGAAAGCATCGGTGTCGTAATCGGAGATGGGGCTTCGCGGAGACATAGTATCCAATTGTATATTTACTCGTGGATCATTTATTGTGTGAGCAGCATATTCTAGAACCTTTTTTTTAAAAAAAATTTTTTTTTAAAAGTTAAAACCGGTTTCTAAGAGTTCTAATTAACGAATTTCTCTTTAGCCAATCAGAAAGATATTTTTTCTTCTTTTTCTTCGAAATAAATAAAATAAAATGCCTTAAAATTGAAACAATGTAGACCTTAAAATTATAAGTTTTGGTTAGAACATTACTCTGGATAATTCTGTCAGATGTAAGCCTATTCCTGGAATATATTATTTATCCCTCGAAAATCCTTCAGGTTAGAATTTTGAATTAATCTTAAATAATTTACTCAAGATTTTTTTAAAATGCTTAAAATTCTGATTTTTCTAGATAACATTTCAGAACATTAATTGGTAACCTACCTTATGAATTTCGGACAATTTTATCTTTCCTTCCTTCCTTCCTTCCTTCCTTCCTTTCCTTTCATTTCCTTTCCTTTCCTTTCCTTTTCTTTTTAAAAGTAGTTCAAAATGTTTACCCCCTAAAATGTCTAAAATTCATATGGTTAGGCATTTTTACACATGCAGGAATTTGTTTTTTCCTGTAAAATGAGAGATTCTTTTTAAAAAAAAAATTTTTTTTTAATCTTCTATTGATTTTAAAATTGAAATATTCTTAATTCCCCCCCTCCCAATAAAACACTTACCACAAATTTTTATTCATAAAATCCGTGCATTTACTTCTTCCGGTTCTTGCAATGGATGAACTCGGTAATTAACATTGGATTCTGCGTAATTGGGTATAACGTTATATTTGATTCCGCCATTAAAGAGCGTCACCGCTTCGGTGGTTCTGGTTAAAGCGTTTATTAGATCATTGTCCCATGTCATACTTTTTTTTAAATTTTTGATTCAGTTATAACGGGGGGGGGGGGAGAAATTAATTATATATTTAATGGCTAAGTAAAGTCTAAATGAACAAAATTTACATTTTTTTAACCTTTATGATCCTTTAAAAAATTTTTTTAAAAATTTAGGCCGGGTCTGGTCGGCCTTTTGACTTTTTTTTTAAAATATATCTAAATTTATCAATTTTATATTTAATTTTTTATGTAAAATATAAAAAAAATTTGATTTTATTTATAGGAACTAGATGCCATATAACATATGTCTTTTATTTTGAGTAATTATAAAAAATTAATTTCTATAGTTATAAAAATTTCGGACCAGGTCCGGCAGGCCAATTTTTTTTAAAAAAAATTTGGGTTTGGGTCAGGTATTGTTATTTAAAACCAAAAGCATGATTAAAAAATGATGGCCACTTTGTATAATTTATACATATTTTTAAAAAATAAATCAACTTTATTAATTTATCTCTGTATAAGGTAGCGTGTTCCATGTACAGTCTATAGGGTTGCGGAAATAAGTACGCTATGCGTCTTAACAGTTCCGCGTCGGGGGTTCCCGGTTTAGCGAGATAAGAGGCAAATTGATTTGTATCAATGTTGACCACGGCGTTCGATAATATCGATATGGCGTTTTCTTTGGTAGGAAGGCTGGAGTGACCCCCAGGGGTTACCACGCTCATATTGACATCCATCACGTACTTTTCCGACACGCTAACTCTTAAATAAATAATTGGAATTAAAATTTATAATTTTGTTAATAATATTTTTAAAAAAATTTCTTACAGAGCCATCTTCTTATTTTGAGGAAGAACATCTTTAACAATGGTAAAACCTTCGTCCAGTATGAAGTCTTAAAATTTAAATAAAAAAAATGTTTGATAAAGGTATAAGATTTGTTTTTTTTAATAATTATTATAACTGTGTGTCATTACAATGTTATTTAGTGTTTAGCAGAGTTGTTAAAGGATCTAGATATAAAAATGTGGTATCTGTATCTAGATAGATTTTTGATTAAAATGTCTGTATCTAGATATTATTTTAGACGATGTATCTGTATCTAGATCCATTTAAAAAGTATCTTTTAACAACTCTGGAGTTTAGTGAAGAAAAAATAGCTTCCACTTAATGTGGCTTATCAGCGAAATGCGAGCCCTAAAATTCGGTTCAAACCCCGAAGTGCCAGCCCGAAAAAAACGATCTAGACCGTTAAAGCGTGGGCAGAAATAAAATGGGCTCAGTTTGGAGTGCGAATTAATTATATATTTATTTTTTAAAAAATTAATTTGTAAATAGTTAGATGTATTTTTTTTTCTCTTCTCCTCCTATAATGAACTTGATGATATTATTATTTCAAAAAAAATGTAAAATTTATCAAAGATAAATCAATGTATTTACTCATTTCTCTTTTCTTTAGAGACCGGCAGAGGTACCATTTGCAGGCCTAGGCCCGGGTTTTATATTTCCGGGCTCGGCCCGGGTTTTATATTTCCATACTCGACCCGGCTATTTTTATTAAAATGGCGATTTTAAATATTTGGTTTGGAAGGGACTTAGGGGCCGGCCTGCAGATCCCTGAATTTTGTACAAACTGTTCAAAATCGATAAATCATTACTCTTTATAGGGTATTATTTTATTTGGGGCTATTTTTCCCAAGAATAATCAAATTTTTGATGAGGAAATTTTGGGCTTTGAGTATATTAATCTCGAAAAATCGATTGTATGACTTACGAAAGAACGAACAGATACGAAAATTATGACTAATTGATCCTTTTGTTGATAATTATTAAACTTTTGCAATTTTTACTCTTATGTAAATTGTTAAGAAATGTCATCTGATTAATTGCTCTGAGGTTACAAGAATTAGCTTAGAGTAGTTTCTTTATTTTATATTATTTCGAAAATATATTTTGCCTAATAGGTTTTTTAAATATTTTGGATAAAAAAAGTTATATAAAATGCAACATTTTTAACGTGATATTGTAAATTGAGTGTGAGAAAGGTGAAAATGTTCTAATTTTAAACGGCTTACATATAAAAATAGAAATCAATACTAGATAGATTTTTAAATTTTTGAAATAATATATCATCATCATCAGGGTTCTGTAATTCAGGCGCAAAAAATATCTACTATTCAATTCGCTAAATCTATTCCATGGCCTCTTGCACTCCAAGACTGAGCCCTGTTTTTGGGGTTTCGTTCCAAGGGCTGAGCCAATTTTTTTTCAACGCCCATAAATTCGGGCGGACTAGGCCGTTTTGGGGTCGGCTTGAGCGTAGAAACTTTACCTCACCAATGTTATTCATGAGCTAGTAATCAAATAAGCGACAATGAGATTTGATACCGATAGGTTTTCCCCCGTTAGGCGGGTACGGGTAAGTGTTCACTATGAGGTGCGCCACTTTTCTAGCGCCGTAAAATCCTCCGACTTCCTCGTCATGCCCAAAACTCAGGATCAGCGTTTTGTGGATGGGTCTCAGCCCTTTTCCAATCATGTATTCGACGGCCTCCATGATTGACATCACGATATGTTTAGCGTCCGCGGTTCCCCTCCCGTAAACATAGTATTTCTCGTTATTCGCATCGTCTATGGTAAATTTGATATTCCTCTTGTTAGTCTTCGGATCATAAAGTACCTTGTTATTAACATTAACATGTAAATCTTTATCCAGCGAATGAGAATTTATTGAAAAATTGTTTAAAAAAAATGGCACCATTCCTATTGTAAATGCTGCTTATTATAACTTAACCCTAACTCTAATTCTAACCCTAACCCTTACCAATAGAATATGTACAGCTTATTGCTAGTATATTATAACTTGACCCTAACCTTAACTCTAACTTTAAACCTAACCCTAACTCTAACACTAATTCTAACCTAACCCCAACCCATATCAACAATAAAAAAATATTAATATATACAATTATTTAGACTATTAATTTGATTATTTTTTGTTTTGTATATTTTTTTTATACGAAAACCTTGTGCATACGTTCGGGTTTGAATAAAACTTGCCCGCTAAACGGAGGGGCATCCCATTTGTGAAGATCAAAGACGGGCGCCACGTCCTGGTGAGATTGCAATATCCACGGCTTCTTGGTAAAATCATTTTTATCATGGTTCAATGATTTTATAGTGTATACTATGCTCAAGCTACCCACGATCGTCCTTTCTATCCAGGGGGTAGAATGAATCAATGGATAAGCTGTAACGTGAAAGATATAGCGAAAGAAAAAATAAGAAGGCCTTTAGATTCATAGCACAAAATTAGGTAGGTCAAGGGGTGTCAGAAGCCCTAAAATCCCCCTGTTCGGGCAGAAAATGGGGTGGAGTTGGAGGGGGAGGGGGACAAACTTTGGCAAATAATATTTAGGGATCTGGTCGGCTTTAGATAATTTTTTAAACAATTAAACATTGTGTCTTCTTTCCTTCCATAACGAATTATTAGAGACCGGGCTGAACAAAAAAAAACTTGCACCAAAACTCTTTAAGGGGAACGAGGTTGTTGAATAACAAAAATTTATGGGTCATACCCCAAGATCCTAACAAATTTCTATGAGTATTTGATCAAATAATTTGTATACATGCTTCCAGATGTTTTTTAAATTTGGTGAGTTCGGTCACGTTCGATACACCCGGATCCATCGACACCGTTTCGAACGTGATGGCTTTCGAGAATCTTCTGATAGCGGCATCCAAATCCAAATCTTAAGTGGCGACATTTTTTTTTTTAAAAAGGTAAAAGTATCATGATACCGGGAATTCAATATCGGATCGTATGATATGATGTATAATAATATATTATAAGAACATAGGTATATTTTTACGATCGTTACTTCAAACAAGTACTTCAAAAAACATTCTATTGTTTAAATCAATTTATACATCTGTTTTTTTCCCGAACAAAAAATTATATAAAAAACACCACACTTTTATAAATAAGCAGACAATTTGGTAATGCATCGTCTGTTATTTTTTTAAACGATAACAATTACAATAAGATCATCACACCTGAATGAAATATTAATCTAGGAAAATTAAAGAATATATTTTGCCTATTAGGCACAATGTCGGTAACATATAATTTATATATTTTTTTAAAGATTTTGGTAAAAACCTAGTCTCGTATTAGAATTTTTTGATGAAGTCTCTTCGTAATTCTGGTAGTAGGAACCTTTTCTGGATGAAATGTCTCCAAAGAGGTAAGAGAAAATGAACAGAAACCACAAAAAATACATCATAAATTTTTAAAATATTATAATTAATTAATGTAAAACGAATGAATAAAATTTAAATATATTTTAAAAAATAAAATATTTGTAATTTAAATTAAAAAAATTAATTTCGAATTTGTTGTTACAGGGTGGTTTAAACATATTGTAATATATTCAAAACTGATTACAATAGATGAGTATAGAAATTTTGATGATTGTTAATAAAGGGTATTGTGTTTTTACATAAAATATTAATATACAAATGTTTTTAGATATAAAAATTAAAATTTCCTATTTTTAATTTAATTATAAAAGTTTAGATGTTTATAGATGTTTATAGATTCATTAATCATAGAATCAAATATTAACTTATGCATAATATAACAATGTATATTATATATAGTAATATATTTATTTCATTATCTTGATCGTGATATATAAATATGAACTAACACTATTTAGATATCATATATTACAAAAAATTTCACAATACAGTATTCATGCCCTATAGAACAAACCATTTTTTTTAAAAACCCATTAAATAGCTATAAGCAAGTAAGTAAAACTCTTTACTATTTAAATTTAATGAGGTAGAGTTGTTATGGGGTAAGGTGGGAGGTAACATATTTTATATCAAGGCTACATTTCTGCTAATTTAAATAATAACGGCTGAATATATTAAATATGTTTGTAAATTTTGAAGAAATAAAACTTTAACACGATTACATCAAATAATTTTTTTTTGTATTATCTCATATCCTTCCGGCCCTTTAAACCTAAAAATATTGAAAGAATACAAATCTACATCCATCCATCCCTATTTATTTTTTTTTTAATTTTAGAAATGACATTCTTCATTTTTTTTTTGGAATAGATGGTCTTATGAAACCCAAAGTTATTGAACCAAAATAAATAGGAATGAACATAGACGAAGATTATGGAAGGAAAAGCGTTTCGTCAGAGCGAATAAACTCTTAGCTCTTTGGAGCATAGAAACCTTAGAACCTTCGATTTACTGTGAAGATGCATTATATTAACTCATGTTCATCTTTCGAGAAAATGTTCCTTTGGTTAAATACAATATTGACAATATAGAAACTGTCTTTCTAGCATTTTTTATAACCTTTTTATGCAAAATCTATTTAACGGGAATGGCATATTGCTTAAAGTCTTGGCTATAAAATTAAAGTTAATTCGTAAGTTTATAGTTTAGTTTTGATAAATAAGTCTTGCAATTAGCGATCTATAAACAATAAAATAATATTGTCATGGGGTAAATCGAGTATAGCTAAAAACTGGGTTTAAATGGTTAAATGTTAGCAAAATGGAATAATGGGCCGGGGTTAAAAAAATGGCCACGTTCAGAACTCGAGACCGTGCTATAACCGGTTTTAGGGCAAATTCAGATTTATTTTTTTTTTCAAAAAAATTTAAAAATAAATAATATTTTTTAAAAAGGGTTAGAAAATGATAGAATTATTAGTTTACAAAATGTGTAAATAACCATAATGTGAAATTGAGATTTATTTCCTGTAAGCTTTTAGACGTGTTTCAATGCTAAAATTTACTGAGATCGCATGGATTGGTATTTGCTTTGCTTGATTCTCTCTGCCCATTGGCTAGTAACGCAAGATTTATTTATTTTGATTTTTTTTTTTTATAAAATTTTTTATTTAAAAAAAAACAACTTATTTTTCTATTAGAATTTTGAGGAATTCCTTCATAATTAGTGGCGCGTTGTAATTTTTTTATGGTAGTAATGTCGTGAAATGGGCTAGAGAAAATTGTGAATAACAAAATCTTATCAAAATTTAATCTGTATAGATTCCCCTAGCCCCCCCCCCCTATAAATCTTAGCATAAACAACTCTTGGGCATCATATCCAAAATACATTTTTAGATCTTACAATCTATATCTACATTAGCTACATTTGGTATGCGTGATTTAACCTTCTTCAAGGAACCTCAGTTATCTTATTCGTAAAATCTCTAATGAACCCAGGGAAAATTTTTATTTTAGACATAGAATCTCCATCGCTAGTCATAAATCGAATTACATCAGTTTCATTTGGAAGCCTCTAACTTTTATTAAAATTTCTTTTTACATATTTTAATTTTATAATCTTATATTTTATCATGATGATGAATTAAAAATTATGATGAAGTATTTTACATATTATATATAATTTATATATTAACGAGAATAAATTTAAACTAGAATTGTTCAAATTTTGATGTTTTAACATTTAGAGTCAGGGGTCAAATATATATGAATATGAAATATCTAACAAGAAGAATTAATTCATCAAACTGATTACAATAGTGAATAGACTAATTATTTTAAAAAATTTAATAGAATTGCAAGGTTTACATGTAAGGGTATTGTTATTTTTAAAAAATAGTTTGTAAGAGAGTATAAAATACTTATATAATTAAATTTAAATTATATTTAAAAAATTAGCTGTTTTTTATAAATTCATCAACGTATCAAAAAAATATGAACTTTAATATGAAATGATATAATTTTGTATAGTGTACATAGAATATGTATTTCTTATTATCATTATCTTGATCGTGAAATGTGCATCATTTAAATATCATAATATTACACAAAATTTTCTTTTCCACTATACAGCATTTTGCACAATGCTCTCTCTTTAAAAAAAAACCTATTTTTTCAAAAAAATAATTATTCCTAATAACCTATTAAATACTTATACTTATATCAAGCAAAATTCTCATTATAATATTTAAACTCTTGAGGATGTGGATAAATGCGGCAAGGGGGGGGGGGGTGTGGGGGTATCATTTTTTTTCATATAACTAGATGTGTATCAAGCTGTAAATGCTAAGTTTTAATCTAAATTGGATTATTTCAAAACTAGATTTAGAATGATCTGACATCATATTAGAACTTAATCTTAATAATTTAACCGACTAGAAAGCCAGACTTCAAATTCTCCACGAACCAATGCGCCTGCTAGTAAATTTGCGACTCATTGGCCTTTTTTCGTAGACCTTGAAAACATTAATTATTTTTTTAAATATTAAATTGTTTGTAATTTTTGGGGGGAATCAAACCTTAACACATGATTATTATTTAAATAATTGTTATACTGTTATTCTTTTCCTTCCTCACATAAAAAAAATTAGATTGTTGAAAGATCTAAACTCTAATCTACATCCATTCCAATCTTTTTAATTTTAGAGAGGTGTCTTCATTTACGCGTAGAATACTAAAAAAAACCAGAAAAGATAGTTTTATGAAATTGAAACAAACTGAGACGAGATTAGGGGGAGAAAGTGATAAAGCGTGTGAAGTATTAACAATGTAAATAAACGTGAGTATATCTTTGTCCCTCGGTCATAAAGGCCTGAATTTGGTGTGCTGATATATTTTATAATAAAATTTATTGCATATGTTCTTCTTCTGAATAAGGTTCCTGGTAGAATATACATTATACCAAACGTTTTTTTTAACCCTTAAATCATAAAAATTACCTTCTAGTATATTTCTAAGCTTTTAGCAACACACATTTTTCCGAGTGATTTAAAATCTTGCATACATGTTGTTTACAGTAGGAGCTATAAAATAAAGATTATTGGAAGTTTATAGTTTAATCAGGAGGAATCTAATAAATATGTATATAAATAATATTATCTGAGGGGTAAAAGGAGTATGGTAAAAATCTTTAAATGTTTTCATCAGATTAAAGCTGTAAAATAGGGAATTTCGAAAAAATTTAAACGTCTTACCTACTCCATACAAAAATAAATTTTCAAGTTAGATAAGAGGGAGCATTAACAGATATTTTGTATTATGAAATAAAAAAATTTCGAAATTAGTCACTCACAATGTTAAAGAATAATTAAATACATTATTATGCCTAAAATGAACTCAGATGGGCATAACCTTATTGTAATGAAATTTTGTTAAGTTTATCTGCATTTTTATTATCATTTATATTAACAGCGAATTTAAAAAATCATGTCAAAAGTAGTTTTGTTAAACGGCTAACTCGATACTTTGGCCAAAAAAAAATATCGCCTAAACCTCAAAATTTTACCAATATATGCCTACACCTTTGTTGTGCCTTCCATGAACAAAATTTTCAGGCTTGCTTAATATTTTTTCAGAATAAAATATTGTGTTAGCCGTTTTTAAAAATGGGCTCAAAAACGTGCCGTTAGTGAGAAAAGCTGTATTGACATAGTTGGAATCGAGAAGAACCGAGATATGTCACAAAGTTTAGTCGGGAGGAAACTTTTACAAAAGAGAAATCCATTTGAACAGATTAAATTCTTTGATATTTATAAATATATCCTTCAAATCAATGAATAGTCAACATTTTTCCTTTTACATTTAAGAATGGAAAAATTATGACGCTTCATATGTAAATTGATCCCTAATAAAGCTGTTGCCCTTATCAAATTATACCAAGCTTATTACAAAATTAAAATATGTTGAAAATTGTCGATAACCACAGAGATGTGGATAGCCGGCTATCTTATCTTCGTCATACTGTGTTATAATATGACATTATATTGACAACAAATAGAATATTTCATTTTAGATTTATATAAATTACCACATCCAAATTGTGGTGATGATATTCCCGATGCATTGTTAGCATCATCTCTATGCGTTTGGAATTCAAGGTATATTATCAAACACTCACGACAATGCACAAACATATTAAGTGCTGCTGCAAATATGCATTTTTGAATCAAATACAATACAACCTTGTTTAGCCATAGATGTATGTTCAACATCGTTAACGTTATGGTAAAAGAAGAGATATCATCATTAAATTTAAAACTTGGAAAAGTTACTAATTTTGTTTTAAAATAAGTTACATTTATCACCCAAGCTCTTATAAAAATAAATGGAGCTACCTGGGGGGATCAGAATCTCTGGATGTTATCACTATGTGTAACTCAAAATATTTAATATTACCAACCGTAAAAAAAGGTAAGTGTTAGCATAATTATTTTAATTGTGTAATATATTTTATTAGAAAATTTAGATGCCATCAAATTATTTGGAAATAGATGTATTTCCGGATCCCTATAACATCATCAATGATACGGAAGTAAAAATTTTGAAGAATATTCAAATTTTTAATATCATCCGTTATAACGAAGATTGGAACGGCGGTGTTATTTATTGCAAGGATGGACAATATTTTGGAGGAAATTTTCAAAAATCATAATGATGATACTATTAAAAATGCAACCAATATAATGTTGAAAAAAATGAACGGCATATATTAGCTATGAGAGCACATTTTGTAATTATGCGGAAACTATACTTGATCTTAAAATTAAATTTAAATATATGCCTAGCCTCATAGTTAAGGAGGAATGCATTGAAAAATTTTAATTTTAGATTATCTCATAAATCGTATGTCTACGAATTTTCTCTTGATGATATGAATACACAGCTGTATTCTGTTAGTACGAATTGAGATACTAATTAGAAATATTTTATTATTAATTTTCATAATTTTTAGGGAGTTTTTCAATTTCCAGTCATTATGAGAAATGAGATTTAAGATTATCTCATTGAACAAGTTGCATAACCTTCTACTATTACATTATATAGCTGGGGAAAAAAAATAGCTTTATTATCCTACCTTTTCGCTGATTCCAAAAGATTTTTCCTGCTCAACAAAGTTCAAGCGTTGCGTGTGTGAGAGCCTTCAGTGTAGCATTAGACATATTTCCCGAAAAAAAGGCGCCACATCAACTTTAAAGCATTATACATTTGCTATTACTTAATTAAAAACAAAATAAAGTAAATTGTGTATTTGCTGACTTTTTGTAAAAATATTTCTTAATAAATAACATTAGATTATAAATCGTAATAGTTCTTATTATCCACAAAGAATTAACCTATAATACATCACAATTACACTAGTATAGTGTAAAGAATCATTATATTATCTTAAGTAAAATCCAGGTTCCAATTGGGAGTGAGGGGGGGGGGCAACTGTACTTAGATGGGCCAATATTTTTTTTGAAATGGGGCAAATAGTTAGCCACTCATATAAATGTTTACTTATTTTTATTAAAAATTTGTAAACGACGATATTTAAATTTTAACGTAAATAAATTAAAAACTAAATTTTGTAATATTTTTTTCCATAAGCTATTAATTACTAAATTTGGTTTACTTAGATCTTTCATTCTCTTGTGATCGATTGAACTCTATTTAGTGTAGAGAATGAGGCCTCAAAGAAAAAGCAGCTGATACACGTGAATGGCTGCTGAAGTTGCATATATACAATTCTTTATATACAAATGATCAAAATATTTAAGATATTTTTAAAATTTAACTTCTGCAGCCAATAATCTCTTTTACTATTTTCCCTTACGATGTATCGTTTCCATATTTAAGTTTGATAATGATTTTCTAATGATCTGATATAAAATAATCAGCAAGGGGGGTGGGGGGAGTGCAATCTATTAAGATGGAAGATTAAAATCATTTTGAGAAAATCTATCTAAAAAAAAACGATCTACTAGGTAATCAATAATTTTATAATAATTCTTTTTTTAGAACTCCAATTGAAGTCCTATTCACGGTCAAATCGAAATTTGGTTTCGACTTAAAAATTTTGAAGATTTGTATGTGTTTTACGTACCCTTGATGATTTTTGAGAGATTGAGATTAAATTTTGACATAAATCTTTCAGCCTTTAATTCTTATCAAATCAAAATAATTATCACTTCTTTGATTTTTCGATATATTAATTTTGGAATCAATATTTGGCATCCACATATTAATACCTACTGACTGTAGATACCTATTTAGTGGATTTATTGTTATCATTACCCATAAATTAAAATGGCCAATAAAATGTAATTTATATTAACGCGTTTACATAAAAATGGGAGGCTTCGAAAGAATCATGATTGATAATCTCTGAGTTAAGATTTCTATTAAAAAGGTAAAAAAAAATAATATTTCGCCTCAAAGTTCTTATAAATGATCCGAGATGTTTCTAAATGACCATCCACCTCAAGTGTCATGTTTAAAAAGAGTATGGCTTGTATATTTACAGATACGTATGCCTAAAAAATTATAACAATTCAAGATAAATTAAAAAATTATATAATGCAAGTTAAAAAAAAATTAAATAATACAATTTTAAACCATGAGATCTAACTTGTGGTTGTAGCAATATAAAAAATATTTTATATTTACCCCCTCTCCGAGCCCCCTGAGAATGTAGAGGCTAGCGACGCCCCTGATATATCTTGATGGAAACATCTCTAAATATATTTTTTTTATCCATTTGCAGTTTTCTTTTTCTTTCTTTCTTTCTTTCTTTCTTTCTTTCTTAAGAGAAGGGAAGAGAAGAGATGACAATTGTCTCTTCTATGGTACATCTACATTGAAATTTCAATTTAACATCTTTATAATATATATGTTTACCAATTTAGGTAAAAAAAAATCAAAAAAGTTAAAAAATAACGGTTATGTCACTTTTTTTTATCTTACATATTCATGATAATTTTAATTAAACATACTAGCATTATATTTTCCTATTTGATTAAAAAAATTTAAAAAAAATAAAAATTATGAAAATTTTTACTTTTTTATGGCATATCTTCACTGAATTTTTTTTTTATTTAACATGTTTAGAATATATATATTTTACTCATTTAGATAGAAAAAAATCAAGTTATAAAATATCACCCATGACAATTGTTACTTTTCCATGTTACATCTTCATTTTTAATTTAACATATTAACAATATATATTTTTAACCCATTGGCGTCAAATGCAGATAATAAATAACGATTATGATAATTGCCACTTTGGGAACGTCTTCATTCCTATAATTTAGCATGTTTACTATATATATTTTCTTTATAATTATCCCATTAACTTAACTTCAAAAATTAATAAAAATAATAATATACTAAATTCTTAAATAACATTTTATAAGGAAGATCTTTCAAGATTTTTCTCAATATTTTTATTCCAATAAAAATTTTCAAATTTTTTTAAATATGAAAAATTCTTTAAATTTTACGATCAATTTTTTTTTTATTTTGAGTAAATGTATAACTGTATTTTAATCACATAAAATCTAAATATGGGTACAAATAGAAGTTAATAAAATTATTGATATAAATAAAATTATAGTAGTCATTCTTAGTTTTAATGGGCTATATTTCTTTCTATCTTTCTTTCTTTCTTTCTTTCTTTCTTTCTTTCTTTCTTTCTTTCTTTCTTTCTTTCTTTCTTTCTTTCTTTCTTTCTTTCTTTCTTTCTTTCTTGATTTATTTCTTTCTTTCTGAGGGATGGGCGTGGGGAGATTATAAAAAAATTTGGTAACAAATAAATAAAGGTAATAAAAATATCTTTTATTTTAAAACCTTAAAACTTTATTTTATTAGCCTTTTTTTAATATACAATATTTTTTCATAATCAAAATATAGTTTTTCCAAAGTTTTTATGTATGAAAATAATAATAATTATAATTTTCCGAAATCTTTTTATATTTCAAAAAAATATGTATAAAATAAAAAATTTATATTTCTTAAAAACTTTATAAAATAAATAATTATTTTTAACAACATTATACATAAAAAATCAATAAACCCAAAAATAAACATAAAAAAATATAATATTAAAGATAACTGTAATATTAAATATTATTTTAAATGATCGAATCTAAGTGTCGTCAGAATTTTTAAAAAATATATCAACACCTAAAGTAGGAGGATTTAGATCATGAGAGGACATAATTTGTTAAAAAATTTCTACAATATAAAAATTGAATATGGGTATCAAATACTTAGAAAGTCGGTTATTTGCATATATATAAAAATAAAATCAATATAAGCAATCTATTATACACCTATTTCCAGATCTATGTTGTAGATATGGGCGAGCTGACCAGCCGCCTAGGTCCGATTTTTTTTTACCTTTAATTATCCTGAAATATTTTCTAATATCCATGAAAATTATTAAAAGAGTGAAATCAAAATTTTTATCATAGTTGATAATAAAATATTAAATGAAACATTTTGTAAAATGAACCATTTTTGCTTCTTTTTCTTATGGCAATAAAAAGAAGATAAAAAAGAAAAATTTTTTTTTTCTGTTTTTGAAGTATAAAAATGTTAATTTTGATAACAACAAAACAATACATAATGATCTAAAAGGATTCAAATTTAAAACTTTTGAGAACTAATTTTTTAGGTAGGCCTAGTATCAGTACCTCTCCAAAGGTAGGAAAGGGCTAAAAATTTATTAGAACGCCCTCTGTATAGAACCCGGGTTTCATACATAAGTGGAAAATATTAAATATTAATTGAGGACAATGTTTTAATAAGTCGTTTTTTTCTTGTTTTAAAAAAAACTATTAGTTTTTAATATTCAAAAAACAATTATAAAAATTTTTATGTTTTATTTAGTTTGAAAGATTCATTCTAATTAAAGTTTTTTTTATTTTACCTTCATAAACAATTTAAAATTAAATATTTTATTCTAATTATATTATTTTTATTTACATAAGCAACTTTTTTGTTTTATCATTTTTGATCTTTGTGTAATTTTTTTAGCAATAAACTTATCGTGTGAGTCTTAGTTGTTTTCATCGTCTTAAATAGTGTGTTTTATCAAGAATATCATCGTGAGACAAATCACTTCAAAACATTTTTCAGTCCCAATTCCGACAAAAATAGATAAAAAAAATTATTATTGATCAGCGTTATTCGTTTTGGTTAAAATCTAAATAAAACCCTCTTATATCGATTGTAGTAAAGTTCTTTAACATTCAACTTATTTTCATTTAGTTTTGATTGTGATTAATCGCTGTCACATCTAAAGTTATCCGTCAAAACTTTAACAGTCAACATTATCTTAGATGCTAAATATATTAAAAAATTTAAAAATTTTCTCAATGAATGGAATAAGACGTATAATCACTAAATCGCCATGTTCAAAATCGCCAAAACGTCCAATAACATCCTCAAAACATCCCCAAAAAGAGCTTCAAAAAATGGCCGCTAAAATTTAAAAAATAAGCCAAAGTTGTTTAGAAAGGATTATTTTATTTATAATATTTAACAGAAACCTTTTTGCATCAATATGAATTTACAAGATTATTCCCGGATACAAAATATTCAATTTAAAGTAAATTACCATTATTATTACATTATATATTTTTATTAGAAAACCCAAAAAAACAATGATGTAATTGTCTATTTGGGCTATGAATATTTAATCAAGGGCAATGGTCAAAATTACATTTACCTAATATGCCGAGGCAAATGTGGGGGTCGAGCTAAGCTTTCATTAGTAGATGTTGTTGTTACAAAACAACATATTGACACTTGTAAATGTAAGAATATATCTTCTTCATTTATTGTAACAAATTATTATATTATTTATTTTTAAAGATGCAACAGTATCAAGGCTCCCTATTCCTTTGCAATGTATTTTAAATTTTTTATTAAACTTAATATTTTTTAGCGAATAATAATCTTATCCCCCAAATACCTCAAATTAGGACAACAGGAGGTATATTATTACTATATTTTATTTTATATCATTTATTTTTAAAGATGCAACAGTATCAAGACTCCCTATTACTTTGCAATGTATTTTAAAATTTTTATTAAACTTAATATATTTTTTTTAGCCATAGAGTCCTCCAATTTCCTCAAATTAGGGCAACAGGAGGTATATTATTACAATATTTTATTTTATATCATTTATTTTTAAAGATGCTACAGTAACACATTTACAATTGCATTCTTCTTCAAGCCCACCATTAAATTTATTGCCTAATGTAGATGGTAATTAAATATTTTTATTGAATATAATTAAATATAGATGATTTTGAAATAATAGATGTGGCATATGTATGCTTGACATAAATCAAAACATTTATGGTAAAAATATAATATAATGATATAATATATATATGTTATTAAAGGCCAATTTGTTAATGGTCAAAAGGGAAAACCATTCCTCTTTTACCGAGAATATCTCTATCGTTTTCACTATGAAAGGGGGGATGTAGTTCATTACCGTTGCAGGAAACCAGGCTGTCCTGTAAAATGTAAATATGACCATATTTACATTTCATCAGGTGTACATGAACACCAACCTGATGTCGGGTATTTTGAGCTTCTCAAAACAAAAGAGGTTCTTGAAAGAACGATTGCCAAAGATCCTACCGAAACAAGGATGAGGATTTATCAAAAAACTATCGATATTAGATGTTTAGAGACTACTCACATCGAAAATTATCCAGAGGCAATCCCCCCTTTCATATCAATTAGGGGTAATATTGACAGACTTCTAAAGAAATATAGGCCTTGCATGCCTCATTCAATTGAGGATATAATATTAACGCCTATATATGCAACCTCTACCAGATCTCAAAGATTTCACATCCCTACTGAATCTAATAGGATATTGGTCTTTGGGACTACGGACATGTTAAAATTGTTGGGAACTGCTACGACAATATATATGGACAGAAATTTCTACATAGTTCCGAGATTATATTGTCAGCTCTATACCATACACGTGATGTATGAAAACATCATGATACCAGTTATATATGCTCTCCTTCCAGATAAATCAAGGGAGACATATATTCAACTTTTTCGTATAGTCAGAAATTTTTGTACCCTGGAAGGCATCAATTTCAATCCTCCAAATGGTCAAACAGATTTTGAGGCAGCGGCTATATCTGCTCTTCGGTTTGTATTTCCGAATAAAGTGATCAAAGGTTAAATTATAATTTAAAATATTTAGGATGTTTCTTCCATTATTCTCAAGCTTTATGGAGGAAATGTCAAGCTTTGGGTTTAGTTAGGGACTACCTAAACGACTCCCATAGGCGGATGACAACTTTACCATTTTGCAAGGAGGAGCATTTGGCCGAGGTTCTTTTATCTTGCTACTCAATGGCAACTAACAATCCATCCCTACTTCGTTTTATGGAGTATATGGATCATACGTGGCTTGGTGAAACTGGCTTATTCCCCCATACTATATGGACAAGGTATAAAAACTTAAAATAATTGTAATCAATCATTCTAATATTTTTAATATTTATTAGGTATCATGTAGATGGGCCCCGCATAAATAACCATCTCGAGGGGTTCCATCATGCCCTAAAAAGAAAAACAAGCAGTGCACATCCGAATGTGTACGTCCTAATAAAAATATCGATCGAAAATCAGAATTCGAACGATATTAAATTGATACAAATTCGTAATGGATCGATTGTTCGGCGGGCAAATCGCACTTATGAAAGATTGAATCATAAAATAGACAATTTAACGTCTATGTATGATAGAGAAATTTTAAATTTGTTTTCTTTTTTAGATAAAATATCATTTTAGTTAATTTTCAATCATCTAATATATATTCAAGTTATTCTGATTAAATTATATATATATTAAATTGTACATTATTACTTTTGTTTTTTATTATATTTATAATCCGAAAATATTATAAATATTAATACTTTTTTATATTTTTTATTCCTATAGTTTCTAGTAAGACAAGTGAGTTACATTACTTATGAATCAACAAAAAATTATTCATATAGTATCTAGTAAGACAAGTGAGTTACATATACTTATGAAACAATAAAAAAATTTTCCTATAGTATCTGACAAGTGAGTTACATATACTTATGAATCATTATAAACCTTAAAAAAAATTTATTCCTATAGTTTCTAGTAAGACAAGTGAGTTACATATACTTATGAATCAATAAAAAAAATTATTCCTATAGTTTCTAGTAAGATAAGTGAGTTACATATACTTATGAATCAATATAAACCTTAAAAAAATTTATTCCTATAGTTTCTAGTAAGACAAGTGAGTTACATATACTTATGAATCAATATAAACCTTAAAAAAAATTTATTCCTATAGTTTTTAGTAAGACAAGTGAGTTACATATACTTATGAATCAATATAAACCTTAAAAAAAATTTATTCCTATAGTTTCTAGTAAGACAAGTGAGTTACATTACTTATGAATCAACAAAAAATTATTCCTATAGTATCTAGTAAGACAAGTGAGTTACATATACTTATGAAACAATAAAAAAATTATTCCTATAGTATCTAGTAAGACAAGTGAGTTACATATACTTATGAATCAATATAAACCTTAAAAAAAATTTATTCCTATAGTTTCTAGTAAGACAAGTGAGTTACATATACTTATGAATCAATAAAAAAATTTATTCCTATAGTTTCTAGTAAGACAAGTGAGTTACATATACTTATGAATCAAAAAAAAATATTCCTATAGTTTCTAGTAAGACAAGTGTGTTACATATACTTATGAATCAATAAAAAAATTTATTCCTATAGTTTCTAGTAAAACAAGTGAGTAACATATACTTATGAATCAATATAAACCTTAAAAAAATTTATTCCTATAGTTTCTAGTAAGACAAGTGAAAAAAAATTTATTCCTATAGTTTCTAGTAAGACAAGTGAGTTACATATACTTATGAATTAATAAAAAATTATTCCTATAGTTTCTAGTAAGACAAGTGAGTTACATATACTTATGAATCAAAAACAAATTATTCCTATAGTTTATAGTAAGACAAGTGAGTTACATATACTTATTAATCAATATAAAACTTTAAAAAAATTTATTCCTATAGTTTCTAGTAAGACAAGTGAGCTTCATATACTTCTGAATCAATGACCACCATCCACTACATTTCAAATATTATTGAAGACGCCTGATTAAAACATTTATATTATTATTATATATTTTATAATTATATATATTTTACATTATATTACACTTATATTAGGATTTTTTTGTATTATAATATTACAATAAACTAATATTATAGTGTGATACATTATTAGTTATATATATTTTATTATATTATACATATATTAGGATTTTTTTTATATTTTATATTTTATATTATGTATATTTAGAAGATTAATTATAGTATTAGAATGTAGTACCTTTTTAGTATTATATTATTTGTTTTATATTATATTATATTAGTATTATATTATATTAGTATTATATTATATGTATTATATTATATTGGTATTATATTATAATACACATTATAATATTGGTATTATATTATATTTTTATTATATTATTATTATATATCTTATATTAAATTACACATAATAATATTGGTATTATATTATATTGGTATTATATTATATTGGTATTATATTATATTGGTATTATATAATATTGGTATTATATAATATTCGTATTATATTATAATGGTATTATATTATATTGGTTTTATATTATTATTGTATATTTTATATTATATTAACATTATAATATTACATTATTTTAGTATTATAGTGTATTACATTATTAGTTTATATTATTAATTTATATTATTATTTTATATTATTAGTATTATATTATATTATTATTATATATTTTATATTATATTACACTATATTATATATTTGTATTTTATTATATAGGAAATATTATGTTACTTGTGGTGTTTTAAATTACGTACAAATATATTTGGCCATTTTGAACTTGGAGATTTCGTATGCGAACCGAATAAGATAGGTATGATATTTATTTATAAAGCCAAAATTAATTCTTGTTAAAGTTTATAATTTATAAGCCTTTATTAAAATTATAATTTTGACTTATTTTAATCTAAGGGTGGTTTAATTATTTTACTGATAATTGTAATTAAAAATTAAGACACTTGGCCCAATTTTAGGTTTATTGGAGGGGGGGGGGTGCAGAAAAATATTTAAACAGCTTAGTTATACCCCCCCCCCCCTCTCTTTCTCAAAAAAATTTACATCGAAAATACTTTTTAAAAATAAGAAAGGAAAGTAATAGGAGAGAAATAATAGCTGTTTAATGTCTAATACCTAATAGCTCATATTGTAATGAGGAAATATAGAAAATGTAAACATATTTTTGGCAGATTAAGGTGAAAATGAATGTGCCAAGATTTAGATTAAAGAAAATGAGCCTGAGCTTCCAAAACAAAATGGGAGGTTAGATTTAATTTTTCCTATTCCAAATAATTTATGTAAATTAGGTATTGCCAAATAGGCCAACTTTGGGTTGATTTTAAAACATGGCTTGATTAAAATTATAACCAAAATAATATTATATAAGTCTGGATTTGCTCATATATAGGGGAAAGGCTTGGACATATATTTGCCAAATTGGGGCTTACATAATGTTATTTTGGCTAAAATCAAAATCAACTATTTTTAAAAATCGATCCAAATTTGGCTTTTTAATAACAATACCAACATCACTTAAATTGACTGTTACTAACAATGGAAGAGAATTTTCTTTAAAGTTTTATAAATACAAAGAGGATTAAATAATTAATTGAAGCTGATGCAATTTTTTGCCTTCATTGTAGGATCTATAACTTAAACAATTGTGAATCAACTTATACCAAAATGGCTTTAGCCAACTGGAAGAAAGTTCAACTAAAGGGACTTTGGAAAACATAGAAGAGGATAACAAGACTAAAAGATTGTTACAATATTTTTTTATACCCATATAAAAATGCATTTCCAAATATTCTGTATCAGTTATAATTGCCCACATCAAGTTGTGAGTCAATTCATCATTAAAGAGAATTATTAAAAAGTCTTTCAAGATAACTTGGTTTTATTAAAATATGGAAAATACATAAAACTATTACTTTTGGAAATATCTCAACCAAAATAAAATTAACTATTAATCCTTTTATTAATTTTACACTGCTCAATCATTGACCATAATAGCAATTACAATATAGTTATATATATTTTATAATTGAATCCCTAACAAGTATTATTAAAGGATATCAACATTATTTTATATGTGCAAAATCATTAAATCAACTTATTTCTTTCCAGCTATGAGTCAATTCTTATTTTCCATTTAATTTTATAAACATATTTGATCATAATTATATTTATCTCAATTATTCATTCTATGATGTTGAAAAAAATTTATTAACCACCCCTCCAAAACTTCTGTCAGCCCCCCCCAATGGGTGTAGCTAGGCCTGAACCCATGTATGGGTTATTATATTTGACAGACTACCACTGTTAAAATATTAATTAGTTTGATACAATATACTTAGACCTGTGTGAATGTTAAATTCGTTATAGTTTAAATCTGATCAATTTTGCCAGGATTCAAAATCCTAATGATGAAGAGGAATTGATTAGTTATATAGAGCATGGGGAGAGAGGAATAACCAAAGAGAATACAAAGAAATATTTTTGAAATATGACCTATATTATAGAAGCGGGGAAATTATAAATGATTAATAATCTTTTTTGGTTTCTTACTATACTGGTTCATCTTATTTTTGAACACCATTTATGTTTAACCCCAGGCCAAACAAATTTTAAACTAGGGATTCACCCTCATTTGGTTTGTTTTACTCTCCAAAAGCATCTCAAATAGAGTCAATGTTTATCTGAATGTACTGTTTAGTGTTACAAAATCGTGGAGTTGTTAAAAGTTACTTTTTAAATGGATCTAAATACAGATACATTTTTCTAAAATGATATCTAGATATTGATATTTTAATCAAAAAATCTATTTAGATACAGATACAAATACCACATTTTTTTGTATCTAGATCCTTTAACAACTCTGCAAAATCGCTCCGTTTGAACCCGATTTTTAAAAATGGATGACTCATTATTTTATCAAGAAAGATATTACACTTGGCATGAAAACTTTGCTTATCGATGGCATAAAAGGATTGGTAAATTTATTAGTTAAAATCTCTAATACTTACGCAATATTTTACTGGGCTAAAATATTGAGTTAGACGGTTATAAAAAAAAATAGGATTAAGACGAAGCGATTTTTTGTAGTTAAACCGATTTTTACGAAACGTTTTTAAAAAAAATTAATATTACATAACTATCGAAATATGGCCGATAATTTAAAGCCTTCTATCATCTCTGAACCCAAATTTTCGAACTTTGGTTATAAATTGGTAAAATCTCGAGTTAGCTGGCTAATTTCGAAGTTTAACAGCACTAACTAAATACTCGTTTGGATACGTTTAAACCTTTTTCTTGTTGCCAGATAATATAAAAAAAAGAAAATGATACCAAATTTTTTTTAGCATTATCTTTTTAAAGCAATTCGATTTTTCCTTTATAAAAAAAAAATTTTACAAATAAATTGAATTTTTTTGGATCCATTTTTATTATGAAATTATATACAAAATAATCAAAAATATCGGATCGATATTTTTTTTAATGACTAATTAGATACTTTTTCAAAAACGTTACATATGGGGCCCGATTCGATACTTAATAACGGCACAATTCTAATATTATTGTAATTGTATATTTTTAATTCAAAAATTTTAATAATATTTAACTATATCCAACCGCGATATCCTGACATTGTTTAAATCACCATTTAGAATTAGTGGAGGGTTAATCACTGCGAAACCCTTTATTGCCACGATATTTAGTTTATACATTAATAAAAAATCTAAAGGCGTTGAATCAAATACTGTTTGAATCGAGAATTCGGTTGCGGAAGATTTTAAAGGGTATGATGTATGATAGGTGTCTAGCTGTCTTTGTACTGTCAAGAAAATTTTGGAATAACGATGAGGCCCTATATACACATTTTTAAAAAATTCAGCAAATTCTATTAAACAAGTACAAAATTTAACGGGTTGTCCCACCTAGATTATTCTATTTGAATGACAAGAACAATTCTAAACGTCAAAAAATTTATAAGGCCTCGTTTTTAAGGATACGCCTGGTAATTCTATATCTCTTATAATTTTTAAAATGAATATTTATTTTAATAGGAGAAAATGAGAATATCTCAAGAAGCTAAGGAAATAAATAAATATTAGATTAGTAATATTGAAGGAAAATAGAAGGCATTCTGGTATCAAAGAAAAATTCATACATTACTTTCTCAATAGACAATATGTAAAATTTAATACCAATTCCGAATCCTAGTAATTAAAAATACTATGTTCCAACAGACCTTCACATTCTTTATGGGGAAGGGCAAATTAAACCACTTGTTTTTTGACTAAAGCTCAATGTCTATCTTGGAATAAAATTGGAATAAGGAATATATTGAATGATATTAAAAATGAAAGTAATTGAATGCCTCCGTGATTTGAAAAGAGTACAATTCCTTGTTGCCAGTCATATTATAAAACATTCTCCAGTGTAATTATGATAAACGTTGTATGGGGTTTCCTCTCAGTCAGTACAATTCTTCCTATATTAAAAATTGACTAACATGAAGATACAGATCTGCAAAGAGGGGATTAATATTAATTAAAATATTTGAAAAAGATTCGCTATGGTGTTAGCTATTCTGATTTATGCGTAATATTATAATAATATAATTATGAAAATCTAAAAGGTTACGTCATTTTTTTTAGGCAATATATATTTTGAAATACATTTCAATTTTTTTATAGCTTATAAGCTATATATATATAAATACAATGTATTTTATATGAAAAGCTTTGATGTAATCTAATTTTTTTAAGCCTCAAATTCTTGGAATTTAAATAACTTTCTTCTTTTCAGGGTTTACATGAAGCTATACAGACGACTATTTAGAAGACGAATTAGAACACTGTCTGGGTACTTAATTTAGAAATTTTTATTTATAAAAGATGGGAAAAATATTTCCACATGGAGGATGGACATGGCTATAAGAGAACTCCTCGTTGGATAGCAAGGTTTAAGATTCCTTTCCTACCAATGATCTTAGTGAGTTTAAGTGAGCCTATCGAATATTCTTAGGATGTTAGTGGCAAACATGAAGACATTAGTCATTAGACCGATAATAGTTCATGTAATTTTAAAATTTCTAATTTTTCTATCGATAGATATATGTTTGCCTCTTAGTTTATTATAGGCATAGTCATACTCTTACTGAGTCTGTTTGACTAGGCTATGATGATGATAATACCATCGAGAATTTTCTTTTAGAATGCTCACTAACTCGATGATTGATTGAAGAATATTAAATTGCTTTTGTGGGAATTTTGTAAACATGGACCAATTTTAAGAAAACCACTCAAACCCCGAGTATTTCGGGATCAGGGTATATTCGGGCCCATTTGAAAAATCAGCCATTAAATTTTTTTGATAAGATTTCCACCACAAAACTGTCCTATCGTACTAAGGACTGCTTTATATAAATGATATTTCTTTGAAGCACTTTATTTAGGTTAGGAGGTGGTAAAACCTTAGTACTACTTACCACTGATGTCTTTAGCGCAGTAGCCGCCATATAGCGAACATTAAATTATCCCTAAAATATCCATATTAATTCTTGGTTCTTTAAGGCGCATATAAGGAGACTTATATGGGCTTTAACCATAGCTATTAGTTGGTATATAATAGAGTTAATCTATTGTTTGTATATTGGAAGCCATAGATTATGATATACATAGAGGGTTGTTTCTAAACAACCTGGCCAAAACATCATCGGGTGTGCTAAGTGAGCGTAAGCTCTAAATGCCAAGAGACTGCAACGGCCTTGTCTATGTGTGGTACAGTCCGCCTTGTTGTGGGTGACTCATAATAAAAAACAACATACTGCAAATGACTAAGAATGAGATAAAGGAACAGGTTGATCTTAAACCTTCGGGTCAACCTTTAATTAAGGAAGGTAAAACTATAGAGAGAGTGATTATCAAATCACAGGACGTGTCTGTTGGTACGACGGAGCCGCTAAAGTTTAAATCTGGCGATGGTGATAAACCAGGTAAGAATGATAGTGTAAACCCCTCCGAAACGGTCAATCCGGACAAAGAAGGTAAGGAGAGCCGTCGCAAGGGAAGAGACGATAACTCCGAATCTCAGGAAGAGACTTGCATAAAAGCGAAGGAGAAAGAGGAAAGCGGTAGGAAGGAGAGCAAGCTACAAACTACTCTCACGAAGAAGCTAGGGAGTCATAGTATTTCAGGCGCACTGTGGCGCCCAGTTAAAATATTATGTGATCGGCCAACAACAGCCCAACACGTGATTATACCGGTGAGAGAACGTATCAGTTCGAACCCTTCATACATGCATGTGACCACTGGCGAAGACGACCGTACATATGTCGAATTTGTGTCGCGCTTGGTGGTGGCTGATATTAATGGTAAACTACCTTTGTATACCACCTCAGAAAAGATATACCTAACTGCACTTGATGCACCTGGATCATACCAAATTGAAATGAACACTACACAAGTGGTAGATTCAATGGACATGGCATCAGCGGACCGATTCTTTGTAGCTGGTGTCATACAGGGAAATAATATAGCTTCAGCTTTACATGGTAAAGTTTCGGCCTCATTAGGTTTCAAAATATCCCGAAAGCTGAACGACAATCTACTGCGTGTGAATAATGCTAGTTTTTATGGAGTTGGATACATCCTATTTTTCCAAAGATATATATATGAATTAAGAAATATATCACCGTGCATATTAGACGCAACGGCAAGTGCGTTGGTTAAGAGAAGATTAGACGTGACCCCCAATCAGGAGAATGCGCTGGCCGATCGTATGAGCGCTGATATAACGGAAGGTAGATTTGTTTGGTTTGCAGACGAGCTCAATGCTGGAGATATTAACGTGTTGGGATTGATAGCCTCGGGGTTGCCAAGGTTTACGACTCCGGAACGACATGACTGGAAGTTGTGTTCAGAAAGTGTTACTTGCGAGCCGATACGGATGGTATTATATGCATCAGATGCGGCTGAGCTACCTAGACTTAGGGACGCATCATCGTGTCAAATCAGAAGTAGTCTGCACAGATTGGCGGATTTAAGAGGTGACGAGGTGTTTGAAATGGAAGGCTGGTTTCGGGCTTGTATGGTAGTATTTGGTCGGGCCTTGAATAGAACGGAAGAGGGGACAGCCCGGGTACTTTCGGATTATATGGATTCATGGTTACAAATTGGTGGTTGTGATTGGCCGCTACCAATGGATTATAATTGGCTATGGAGAGCGCTCAGCATTGCTTATCCTTTGGCGAAACATTCTGAGCTCAGGCCTGAGATAAATAGTTTGAGAAGTTGTTTTGCGGACGAGTTTCTCAAGTTAAGTGTGACTACTAGTACGCTTCTTTCAATCGGAGTCAGTGTTACCCTGAATATGTTTAACATTACAGGCAAAGTTATGAATGCGATGAGCCCCGGAGTGGATGCTAGCATTTCATTGTGGTTGGGTAGTTTGTTTGATAACTTGAGGGGTAAACCTGAAATACCGTTGATTATGCAATCGGCTATGCAATTTTTAACGGATTTCACTAATTTGACTTTCAATGATTCTTTCTTCATTGGTAGAGGATGGAATCTTAGAAATAAACATGTACTGCACTGGGGTGAAAATGCTAGCTGGCGTGGCACGTGGGGAAATAAGATCCCGTATATTGTAAATCCTTTGTGTTTAAGTTGGATTTGGAATGCGTGGCCTGATATTTGGGGCATTATGGGTGCGCCAATTGAAGTCGATTTGAGAGCAGAATTGTATCTGCAAGGTAACGGGTGGATAGCTGATAAGGGTTCTATGGATTATGCAAGACATGCTAAAGAGAAGCAAGCCTTCAAAATGGTGTCGTACGGATTACATGTTGTTAATGCATTGCGGCAGTGGTCGAGAGCAACTAGAGTTTGGGCGATAACGTGGAGGTGTTTCACCATTAATGCAATGGATGAACTGGTGAAGGTCACTGATAGTGACGAGTTACAACCGACTTGGGTTGATGTTTTGGGTATAGCTGAAATAGGGTCGTGGTTGAGCTATGACTGGTTTACCGGGTATGTATTGGTACCAAGCATAAAAGAGACAGGCTTTGACGCAGCTGTGTGGACGGCAATGATTACAATACAGGTTATTAAGATGATGAACGCCGGTATTAGCCTGCCTCTAAAGGCCATGCCAACAATGCTGTCTAATAAGTTAGGCCCACGTGCACTATTGCGTGTGAGTAGTAAGTTGCACAAATTGGCGCTAGATGAGGATGATGAAAGCGGAAACAAGCCAGGACGAAAAAACTAATGTACTCCAGCATCAATACCATTCATTCATTCAAATCACATCTGTCTCCCATTTGCCCATTACCATTCATCATCATCCCATACCCATCATTCATCATCATCCCCAAATCCCTATTTGATTATTGCAAAAACTGTAAAGATCATATCAAATATAATAACAAATGGGAATATCTTGCATTTAATAAATGAGAATATCTTGTATTTATAATTTCGAATTAATGCTTATTTTATTTTATTGAGATATTAGTGGTATTTCGAATTAATGCTTATTTTATTTTATTGAGATATTAGTGGTATTTCGAATTAATTCTTATGTATAATTAGGTTGAATGAGAATTATCGTGTAAATATTGTTGAGAATGAAAAAATAAAACGTTAAAAAGTGGTAAGAAAGATAGAGCTGTTTTATATTTTTTTTTGTTGATAATATAGGAAAATATTAAAGTATAATTCATAGGGAAAATGTGAATGTTATTTAGATAGAAATAAGATAACGCAACATATAGTATTAAATGTTTTATATTAGTGATAATTGGGGGGGGGGGGGTAATCTTATGTTATTTTTAAAAAGATGTAAAGCAACACATATTGTATTATATTTTTCGTAATGTAATGGTAAGATGAAAAGATATTGATTTTTTTTAGGTTATTCATATAGTATTATGTGTAAATAGAAAAGGGAATAATAGGTTTATTGTAAAGGAAAATTTTTGCTTGGGGTATTAGATCAATTAAGATTGGAAGGAATTTTTGAAGGTTGATTTTGAGTTAATTTGTATAAAATGTGAGTAAATTTTATAGATGATATGTTAATTTCATATTCATAATATGGTAATAAAATTTATTTAAAATGGAAATTATATTCAAATTAGTAAGGGATAAGATTTTGTTGGAGTTGGTTAAAAAGATAAATAATTGGTGGGGGGGGGGTATATTTAATTGTAATTATTGTATAGGAGAAATTCTGTTTTGTAGTTTTGTTATGGTAAAGGTTGTATGATTTTAAATGTAATTTTGGTTTATTTTTGATTGTAATTGGATGTTTTGGAAATGTTTGTTGTGCATTGAAAGTATTGATGAATGTAATTTTGGTTTATTTTTTATTGTAATTGGATGTTTTGGATATGTTGTGCTTTAATTGTATTGATTATTTGTTCGATTGTTTGTTTTTTTTTATTTATGTAAAATAAATTGTCTTATGTAAATTTTGATGGTAATGAGGGGAAAATGGAAGGAATGTATGTTTGTATATATATATATAATTTAATAATATTTAATTGTTAATGAGTGATTGAAAATATATATATATTTAAATAATTTATTTGGTGGTAACCAATTAGAATATGGTGTTTTTAAATATTTTTTTTATGAATGAATGTAGCAAGAAATGATTATATATTTATGTATAGTTTTTGTAAACAATGTTATATATGTATAAAATTATTGATATTGGTATTGTCAAAATGTTGTTTTAAAAAAATAAAGAAAAGAAGAAAAAAATTTAAAAAAAAGAAAGAAAAATTTAAAAAGAAAGAAAGAAAAATTATATAAAAAAAGGAAAAAATTTTTAAAAAAGAAAGAAAAAAAAGAAAAAGATAAAAAAGAAAATTAAAAAAAAAGAATGAAAAATTTTTAAAAAAAAAGAAGAAAATAGAAATGTATTTTGAGGTTAGATGGTTAATGGGTAAAGATGGGAGGTGAAATGTTCAATCAAGATTGGAGGATGAGTAATGAGGAAATCACAATGATAATGATACAATACAGGATCAAAGGAAGGGATGGAGAAGGTTGCGAATGAAACAAGATGGAAAATGATTTGGAGAACAATGGTGAATTAGATGTAGGGATGAAGAATGGTACTGGGCAAATGATTAACAATGGCAATGGTTTTATTTGATTTGTAATGAGCTAGTTTGATTTGAGGAATGATGAAGAATTGTAATGGTAATGGTCAAATGGGGATTTGAGGATGATGATGAATGCTATGGGCGAATGGGAGTCAGATGGGATTTGAATTAATGGAATAGTATGATGCTGGAGTACATTGGTAATGGACAAATGGGATTTGGTTGAATGAATGAAATAGTATGATGCTGGAATACATTGGAATGGTATGAGGAGTACATTGGTAATGGGCAGATGGGATTTGGTTGAATGAATGGAATGGTATGATGCTGGAATACATTGGTAATGGACAAATGGGAGGCTGATGGGATTTGGTTGAATGAATGAAATAGTATGATGATGGAATACATTGGAATGGTGTGAGGAGTACATTGGTAATGGGCAGATGGGATTTGGTTGAATGAATGGAATGGTATGATGCTGGAATACATTGGAATATGATGCTGGAGGGTGAATGTGAGATGGAAAAATGAAAAATTGTTTGTAAAGAGGGAAGGTGTCCTGATGACGTTGAAGAAGTGACGGGCTGTCAATTTATTATTAATTTATAGTTTTATATAAAAATACCTTTATGTGGATTTGGTTTATATGATACAATAGATTTAGATAAAATACAAGATAATCTCATCTGTAATTATATTTGATATGATCTTTACAAAAACAATTTCGAATTTTGGAACCCTGATACCGGGTTCAAAACCATGCCTTGGGTTGATACGAATTCAATTCAATTGTTTATCCACAATAAACGCAGGACGCGACCTCATTGCACCCAAAACTAAACGTAGGGCGATGGATATGTGTAATTGTTCATAATCATAAATATTTGACTAAAATAAAGATTAATTTTGACATCTTTCAGGAACAGTCCTAACCACTTTCAAAATGGAATGGAATATATTATTGGCCGTAATGAAACAGGGATGCAAAAGTGTCCTTTATATATATATATATATAATATATTCTTCTTTAAGGAATACCTGGTTAATAGAAAAAATATCAGAGACCTGCAGGCCCGGGCCGGGCCATATTTTAAATTTTTTAAATATACCCGGGCCGGGCCTAAAAAAAATTTTTTAAATATATCCGGGCCGGGCTTAAAAATTTTTTTTTAAATATATCCGGGCCGGGCCTAAGATTGTTAAACCCGGGCCAGGCTGGGCCTTAATATTTTTTATAAAAATTTTTACATTATGAGTTAATGGTTATAAGAATATATTATATTATAGTTATGATTAATATAATATTGGGTGATGGTTAACACACCTAACACCCACAGATCGATCTAATTATTAATTTCCTGCAAATTTATACAAAGTATTAATATATTTTTTTATAATTCATATCTAAATTTTTACAACATATTTTACCAAAACAATCAAATATAGGAATATCTTAAATAAGCCCCAATATTCAAGTATTAATAATATATATTTTTTATAATTCATATTCAAATTTTTTGAATATTTACCAAAACAATCAAATAAAGGAATATCATGCACAAAATACTAATGATATAATTAATAAAATTATAAATAATATTTATTCTTTTAGAAATACAAATAATAATTTAAAATCTGAAATATGGGCTAAATTTAACATCATCATAGATGAAAATAAAAAAAACATTGGCTACGTACAATGTAAGAATTGTTCAAGTATATTATCTTATAATTATAAACATGGTACATCACATCTAAAAAGACATAAATGTGATGGTAAATCCATGAAAATTAATAAATTTTTTTACACCTGACAAACCAACCTATAAATGTAATATAAAATATTTAAAAATTATAAAATAAATTATATAAATATTGTGCAATTAGATTATATTTTCAAAATACTATTTATTATACATGCATTTTTTTAAATAGCGATTTATTTTTATTTTATAAATTAAATAGTAAATTAATTACAATATATTATATTCTCAAAATATTTTCCATTTTTATAAATTAAATAATAGTTTTATTTTTTTTAAATGCAATATAAAATATAGTATATGCTCAAAATATTACCATTTTTATGAATATTAGTTTTATTTTTATAAATGCAAAAAATATAGTATTTGCTCAAAATATCCATTTTTATAAATAACAGTTTTATAATTTTAATAAATTCAATATAATATACTCAAAATATTAGCTTTTTTCTTATTATTTTTTAAATAATAAGCGATAATACTCGCTGAAAAATATGGTAAAATACCTCATGGCTGAATTTTTGTATATACCAGGTCGAATATAATTTTGGCCGTAAAAAATTTTTTTGAAATTTATCCGGGCCGGGCCGTAAAAAAATTTTTAAAAAAATATCCGGGCCTAAAAAATTTAAAACCGAGCCGGGCCGTGCAAATGGTGCCTCTGCAGGTCTCTGAAAAATATTTAGTATTACAATTCGTTGAAATTTTTGGGGATACTTTATAAAAATGATATTCTTTACTTTTATCAATAGCTTTGTGTAGTTTGTTAATATTAATGAAGGCATATTGAGTCAAAGTATATCTCAGTATGAGTAGTTGTATTACTACACTACTAACCTTCTAGAAATGATATCTTGTAAGTAAAAGTATTCTTATAAATCTTTTTCATCTCTTTATTATATATTGAAAACTGTTTTTAAGTAATTTGATTAATTTAATAGCCACTATATTATTTTCTGAATCAAAAAAAAAATTACAATAATTTTAAAGAATTTCTATTGAGTATTCTTTACTCATGAAAGGGCTAAATAAACACATTAAAATTAAATTTACATTCTTACATATAGGAGTTAATAAATAATTTTTTTATAAGAAGCGCCTGTTAAGAAATTTAAGATACGTTGCATCTCTTCTCCGTTTTATGGCGATTTCCAGGTTTACCCGGGTAGGCCAGTTTTCCCTCTGATTTTTCCTTTCCATTTTTGACGGTCCTGAGCATCAATACTTGTAAGATTCATGCTTCTCATATCCGCCGCTATCACATTTGTCCACATCATCTTGGGTCTTCCTCTAGGTCTTAATCCTCCTACTTCTATCATTGTGCATCTCTTTACCCAGTCATCTTTTGTCATACGTTCCACATGCCCAAACCATCTTAGTCTATTTCGTCGCATTACGATTCCAATCATTTCTATACCCAATCTTGCTCGCAATTCCTTGCTAGTTTTTTTCTCTCTCAGAGATACCCCACACATCCATCTAACCATCCTCATCTCTGTTCTTTCTAATTTGACTTCATGAGTCGCTTTCATTGCCCATGTTTCGCCGCCATAAACTAAACAACTCCTCACACAGCTTACGTAAACTTTCCCCTTTAATTTCAAAGAAACTTTTTTATTTGTAAGAATAGACGACATCTCTCTGAACTTCTTCCATGCTTGTCTGACCCTTGCTACAACGGCAGAATCTACACCCCCATCTGCGTTTAGCATATCACCCAAATAACAAAACTTATTCACTTTTTCTAGGGTTAGCCTATTGCCAATATCCAAACCACCATTTTCTACCTTATCATTATTATGTACCCCTTTCATGCACGATCTACAAATAAAAGTCATACTTGATAACATCAAACTTCCTTTTTTTCCAGCTACATCTATTATGTATCCATTTATGGCATCTGGTGCATTAGATTAAATTTATAGCAACTCTTCCCCACATACACCACAGGGCCACTTACTGGATTCCTCTATCTTTAGATTTTCCCAACCAATCATCACCTTTGTCTTTGCTATATTCATTTTCAGGCCTTTGCTTCCATAGCCATCTTCCATTTACTAATTTTATCCCTCAATTCTTCCTCACTGTTTGCCATTAATACAAGGTCATCTGCATATAATAACTCCCAGGGAAGTCCTTCACGCATTTCTCTAGCCACCACATCCATTACTAAGATAAATAATAATGGACTCAGCACGGGTCCTTGATGATGTCCTACCTTCACCTCAAAGCTGTCACTATCACCATAATCCGTCCGTACTGCTGTTTGTGCTCCAACATACATTGCCATCACTGCGGTAACCAACCATTCCTCCACACCTGATTTTCTCAAGGCCCATCTAGTAATCTCACGCGGCACCCTATCAAATGCTTTCTCCAAATCAACAAACGCATAATAGAGTTTCTTTTCCTTCGCAATATACTTCTCCTGAATTTGTCTCACCACAAAAATTGCATCTGTCGTGCCTTTTCCCGATGTAAAACCAAACTGCATTTCATCAATTTTCATTTGTTCCCTTAACCG
This sequence comes from Gordionus sp. m RMFG-2023, assembly GCF_954871325.1. NCBI lineage: Eukaryota > Metazoa > Nematomorpha > Gordioida > Chordodea > Parachordodidae > Gordionus > Gordionus sp. m RMFG-2023. Next base: position 30,069,013 of record NC_088779.1, on the reverse strand, counting down.
CTTCTCTAACACTCTCAAAAACTTTCATTGCATGTTCTAAGAGTTTAATAGCTCTGTAAGACCCACAATCTAAAGGATCACCTTTCCCCTTGTACACTGGGATAATTATACTTTTTCGCCAGTCCTCGAGAATAGTACCTTCTGTGACAATTTGATTGGCTAAATTCATTAACCATTCAATTTCTAAATCATCAGAACCTTTAAACATCTCTGATACCTCCATCGTTAAACCCGATGCCTTCCCTTTTTTCATTTTTTTCACTGCTCTCTTTATCTCGTCCTTGCTAAATTTACACCCTGGACCTTCTACCTTTGCACAATTAATATTATTATCCCATTCATTTTCTTCATTCAAAAGTCCTTTCATGTAAATCTTCCAGGTGTTCTTAATACCACTACCATCAACCACCATTTTCCCTTCCATATTTTTCAAACACTTTACACCTATCACATCCTGCCTCTTTTTTGACATCTGTTTTGCCATTCGAACTATATTTCCAATTCCATCAGCGCATTCCATTTCTTTAACAAACTCTTATCTTTTTTCTTCTTGAGCCTTCGCTATTAATTTATATTAGCTATCTTGTAAATATCATTTATTTCTTTGCTATTATACTATACTTTGAAACACCTCCGTTTCTCATCCACGGCTCTTGCTACCTCCGGGTTCCACCACCAAGTCTCCTTATGTCTAGGCGGCCCTTTTGGCCTTCCACATATCTCCTCAGTTGTCATCACCCAGGCTTTCTTCGTGACTTCTCACTTGTCATTCACCCCAGATGCTTGTGACATCTCTGCCTCCCTAATCGCCAATGTCTTATTGAATTGACATCTAGCACTCTCCTCCTTCAATTTCCAAATCTTGAGCCTTGGGACAAACTTTCTTTTAGTGACCCTGGCACCTTTTAAAGTGAGATCTCCTACAACTAGTCGATGCTGATTTATACATTCTTCTCCCGGTATTACTTTCACATTTTTTACTATACATCGATCACATCTCCTTAATAACAAGTAATCTACTGCACTTTTGGTACTTTATAAGTCACCAGCTTCTCTGATTCTTTCTTAAACATTGTATTACAGACAATCATATCCATAGCATCACTAAAATCTAAAATCCTCTCTCCTTCCAAATTTCTCATGCCATAACTGAAACCTCCATGTACTCCTTCATAACCCTCACTACTCGCTACCACATGTCCATTTAGATCACCAGCCAGGATAATCCCCTCTTCAATTGCCAGTCTCGATGTCACCCCAAATAGACTGTCCCAAAATATATCTTTCTCTTCTTCACTTCTTCCAACCTGAGGAACATATGCCGAAATAATATTATACAGCTTTCTACCAAAAATCATCTTAATAACCATTATCTGGTTGTCTAGCCTTCTCACTTCGACTACTTTGTCTACCAATTTCTCCGCAACCAATACCCCAACTCCAGCCTTACCATCATTACCTCCCTGTCAAAAGAATTTATACTTTTCGCTAGTCTTGCCAATCATTCTGGTCCCATATCCTTTCCATCTAGTCTCCTGTATGCAGCACACATCTATATGCCTTCTGTGCAATACATCGACGACTTCTCCTGCTCTTCCCGTCATACTCCCAACATTCCATGTCGCAACCTTAACTCGATCACCCGTAAACTGGTTTCTCCACTTTTTATCAGGTCGTTTATGGCCATCATAAGTATCATTTTCATGAATAGTGGTTCCACCAGGTTTTCCATCCTTCTTTTTGTCGTAGGAGGATGAGGAGGCCCACGGGGTACTTTAAGCTGTACCCCGCCCATGCTTTGTTGTAACCATAGGGAAATTTTTGTAACAAGGTTTTACAATCGGATGCCCTTCCTGACATCAATCTCTTTAAGTGGTTTTTACACCCCGTCGAGGAGACGATGATCCTATTCTAGACCCAGATCACAGGGAACCTTTTAGACCTCCATTAGCCGCCAAAAGACGTTGCCACTCCCCCGCCACGATGAGGCTGAAGGTAGGATTTTAATGAGATATATGCTAATTATATTCAACGTACTTGAGAAATAAAGAATAAAGGTACGATGATATAATAGAGATTTTCTCTAATACATCTTAAAATTTTTAAACTGCTATTTAGTCAGACTTGCGTATTATGGTTCAACTAAAAAAATACTTGATCATAGATAAAAGAATATTATTAGTGGGATAATCAAGAAGGATTTTAATATTTTTAGGCATTTTCCAAGGATACATTTAGTTGCGTACAAATTTGTCGTGATAAGAGGGTTTTGGAACACCGACCTTTTTCGAAGGTCGAAATTAACCCAACTTCAATGTTATTTGGCACATATGTTATTACATTAAATATACTTTGAAATTATTCCAAAAATTAATAAACAGGTATTGCAATTATTTTATCCTCAGCTGACAATTTATAAGTTAATTATTTACCAACATCGTTTAGCCTAATTTTAAAATTTTTATGAATTTCATTGTATTTCTTATTATTTTTATCAATTTGTTAGCAACTATTGTATAATCCCATATAAAATAACTAATTTTACATATATTCACTTTTAGCCCCTTTCTAATTCCCAAATGAAGGCTTTTGACGGCCGGATAGCTCATTATCCAGATATATCGGTTGATAATTTTTTCGACCTCAATTTAAGCTCCCAATTATACTTCTTATCTCACAAACATATGGACCATATGAAGGGCCTTGACTCGGCCGAATTCTATACTCGCATTTCCGATATGTCTAAATTTGATTCCTTCAAACAGAAGAGATTGTTTTGCTCACCAGTAACTAAAACCTTGCTCTATAATGACCCCAAGTATGTACATATAAGTGTATTTTTTCAAGCTCTCTCACTGTATCGACCAGTTTTGATCAGGGCTCGTATTTATGATAACAATGCAAACATTTGGGATGACCGATGCGATATAAGTAAAATGCAAGGTATTATTATTAAGGAAGATGAAAATGTTATACCGAATATGGAAAAAGAAAAGGATCATGAAACCATTGGAGTAATCGATCACGAGAAAAAGTTGAGAAGATATTATAACAAAAAAAATGACGATAACGAAACATGCAAGAAATTAAGTGACTCCAATAATAACAAGTCTAGACATTTGACTTTCATGGTGACCCTAATTCCAGCCGGGCATTGCCCCGGTTCGGTAATGTTTAATTTTGAAAGCCCCCTCGCCAACGTGTTATATTCCGGGGATTTTCGATTTGGAGAAAAATTTCTATCTCTTAAACCCGGCACATTATTTGGGCTCGATCAGTTTATAAAACCTGGGATAGACGCTCTCTACTTGGATGCGACGTTCGCCGTACCGGAGGCTTCTTTCATTCCATCTAGAGAAGAAAGTTGTAGAGTAGCGGCTCAACTGGTTAAGGATTGGTTAAATTACGGGACTAATGATTGCGAAGATAAAAAATGTAACATATTTAGCGATGATACAAATAGTGTTAACATTAAGACAAAGCGATTTGTTAGGCTAAATTTACTTTACGACATTGGATATGAACCCCTGTACGCCTCGTTACATGAAGTTACTCATTATAAGGTTCACGTGTCGCCTTATCAATACGAATATTATAGGTCCACTAATGTGGCTTCTTATCTCACGTTGAACCCTACGGTTACGCCTCTTCACGCTTGTCGATTCAGGCCCTCGAATATTAAACAAAGCAACAATAGTAAGGAATGCAAAATCGAGGGTTGTCATGAAAATAATATCAACCAAGATGAGTTAAACCTGCATCTTTGTGACTCAATAAATTCCAGTGAAATCGAGGAATTTAGCTCGAAGGTTTTGATAATCCAGCCTTCCGTCATGTGGTGGAATCAGACTTTGACCACAAAAAAAATATATAGCAAAGTTCGTAACTTTTATCGTCTTTGCTTCTCCATGCATCCATCATATGGGGAAATTTCAAAATTTTTGGCATTCGTCAGGCCTAAAGAGATTTTCCCAATAGCCAAACCCATGAATTGCGATTATTACAGACTTAATCGCATTCTCCATAAATGCGTAGACGATGCCAAGCAATTTGGCTTCGACGAAACAGGCACAAGTAGCAAGTTTTTGCCCCGGTCATTTATCAAGGGAGAACGACGAAAAAGGCGACTATCTAATGATTTATCTTCATCCAAATACTCGCAAGAATCATTTGAGCCAATGAATGAAATTTTACCCTTTTTTTATATTTTCGATGAACTTCCACCAGTTTCTTCACATGATGAAGATATATCAAACGAGAACTCCAGTGCTGAAACGGGAGATGTTCACGGCTCCTTATCCAGTCATGACAATTCTAACGATTCTCTCTTCTTAAACCAAGATAATTTTACAGAAGAAATTAATATTTAAATAAAATTTTAAATTTCAATTTTTTGCAATGATTTCAAAAGGGGTTTTTAAAATTGTAAACGGATATCATTAATAATTATTAAATATGAGAATATTGATAACAATTTATATCTAGATTAAATTATTCAAAGGATCCTACCAGGGATCCAACCTGAACCAAACAGGTATTTTTATCCGAACCTGAACCCGATCTGATATTCGTTTCGGTTCGGATCCCTGAATCCTATTATCAAAAACCTCGTTAAACTCAATTCAGTCTTGCCTGTGAAATATTTTGTTTTATAAAATAAATGAATGAATACCGCAAATAAATCATTTTTCAAAAACGAATACTAATCAAATAATTCACTATTCGTATTTAACGAAAATATATTAGTCAGAATTTTTTTTTTTTTTATTTCACATTAAATAAAAATTAAAATGTATATTAATATTTAATTTTTTATAAAGCAAAAGCCAATTTTTAAGGCTGAATTTTTATTATTGCTTCCTCTTTAAAGACTAAATGCGATTTTTCAGCAAATTTTTTCCATAGGAAAGGGCCTTTCAGTCAATAGAAGTTTGTTAATCACGTCATCTGTCAGATTTACTAGTTATCAATAGATATTAAAAATAAATAAATTTTATCAAAAAAACAGTAATTATTCCGAGGATTTTATTAAAACGAATTGAATAGAATAATTGTTTTTCATAGTAATTTACTATTCGATTTAAATTATTTGAAAAGAATTAAATATTCGATTAGACGTTTTTTTTAACATATACACAAGATTTAACGTTTTATTAAGCTTTAAATTAGATTTTATATAATTTATTATAAAAAAAAATTAAAAAATATTCAATATGAATATAACAAAAAATTAGATTAATGATATCGGTAATCGGCCTCCAAGAAGTGATATCGGCTCACCTTTAAAACCTATTGACTTGAAATATAATAATTGATATAATAAGATTATATTGATTCCTTCCACAATAGGAGGTGAAGTCGAGATAAACTTTGCAACCAATATTTTGCAGAATCAATTTCCTATCGCGTTAAACGAATTGTATGTGGTCCAAGAATAACTCCCCGTTTATAGTAACCGCGATGATAGTAAACATTGCATAATTCCTTTCTTTTTTTAAAAAAATTTCTTATAACCAATTAAATAGTTATACTATATAACAATCAAAACTCTCATGATAATATGTAAACTATTGAGGGTGTGGATAATGGGGCAAGGGGGGGGGGGGGGGTATCATTTTTTTATATATAACTAGATTTGTATCAAGCTAAATGCTAGGTTTTAATCTAATTGGATTATTTCAAAACTAGATTTTTAATTATCTGACGACCTTAATCATACTCTATTTTAATCATTTTAGAACTGAATCTTAAAAAAACCGACTAAAGAGCCAGACTTCAAATTCTTCACCAACCAATGCACCAGCTAGTAAATTTGTGACTCATTGGCTTTTTTCTGGACTCGGAAACATTAGAATTTAAAAAAATATTAAACTGTTTGTTATTTTTTCCAGGAATTAAACTTTAAAAATGATTATTTAAATAAGTGTTATATTGTTATTCTTTTCCTTCCTCCCATAAAATTAGATTGTTGAAAGATCTAAACTCTAATTACATCCATTCCAATCTTTTTAATTTTAGAGAGGTGTCTTTATTTTCGTATATAATACTAAAAACCAGAAAAGATAGTTTTATGAAATTGAAACAAACTGAGACGAGATTAGGGGAGAAAGTGTTAAAGCGTTTGAAGTATTAATAACGTGAGTAATTCTTTAGTCCTGGGGCATAAAGAACTTAAATTTGATGTGCTGATATATATTATAATAAAATTTCTTGCATATTTTCATCTTCTGTATGATGTTCCTTGTAGAATATATAATATACCAAAACGTATTTTTACGCGTAAATTATAAAAATTACCTTCTAGTATATTTTTAAGCTTTTAGCAACATACATTATTTTCGAATGATTCAAAATCTTGTATACATGTTGTTCATAGTCTTAGATATAGAATAAAGGTTATTGGAAGTTTATAGTTTAATCAGGTTCAGGAGTAATCTAATAAAGATGTATATAAATAATTTTATCTTGTTGTAAATAGGGTATGGGTAAAACCTTTAAATGTTTTCATCTGATTAAAGCTGTAAAATTGGGAATTTTGAAAATTTAAACTGTTTAAAAAGAAAACAAATATTTTTTATTACATGAAATAAAAAATAGTCACAATCGTAAAGAATAATTAAATACAATATGCCTTAAATGAATTCAGATGGGCATACCTTATTGTAGATATATTATTAAGATTATCTGTATGAATTTAAAAAATCATGTGAGAAGTAGTGTTGTTAAACGGCTAGTTTTGAGCCGATTTTTAAAAACGTCTAACTCACTTTGGCCAAAATAAATATTGCCTAAACCTCAAAATTTCACTAATATATGCCTATACCTATGTACCTTCCATGAATAAAATCAGAGTTGTACAAAAGATCTTCTTTGAAGATTTTTGAGCCAGATCTAGCTCAAAAATTTGAGCAAGATCTTTGAAGATCGTAAAATTTGAAGATCTTTTATTTTTTAAAAATTTTGTGTAACGATCTTCAAAGATCTAGATCTCTGAAGATCGCTGCCATCAACGATCTTCATGATATTTATTTTTTTACCCCTTTATTAAAAGCCTAGATGTTTTTCAATTTTCATCAAGGCAGGTGGAGAGGTATAAAACATAAAAGAAATATTATATTAATAAAATTGAAAAACATCTGGGCTTTTAAAAAAGGGGTAAAAAAATAAATATCATGAAGATCTTTGAAGATCGTTGATCGCAGCGTACTTCAGATCGTTACACAAAATTTTTAAAAAATAAAAGATCATCAAATTTTACGATCTTCAAAGATCTAGATCTTTTTATTTTGAGCAAATGTACAACTCTGAATAAAATATTCAGGCTTGCTTAAAATTTTTCTGAATGAAATATTGAGTTAGTCGTTTTTAAAAATCGGCTTAAAACGAGTCGTTTAACAACACTAGTTAGAAGACACCATATTGACATAGTTGGAATAGAGAACCAAATATGCCAGAAAATTTAGTCGGTATAAAGACTTTTACCAAGAGTGAACATTCATTTGAACAAATTAATTCTTCGATATTTATAATATATCCTTCAAATCAATGAATAGTCTACATTTTTTCTTTTATATTTATGAATGAAAAAATTTTGGACGCGGCAAACCGCATGTAAAAATAAAAGCAAATTATACCAAGCTTACAAAATTAAAATATGTTGTAAATTATCAATAACCACAGACATGTGGACAGTCGCTAGCTTAACTTAATACTGTGTTATAATATGCCATTATATTGACAATAAATGGAAAATAGAAAGTTTCATATTAGATTTAATTGAATTACCACACCCATGTTGTGGTGATGATATTCTCGTGATAATTGATACAATTTTACTGTAAATCTACGACATATAATATTCCACTGTTTGTATTGTGCTTTAATTCTTTTATTTAATTTATGATTTAATTTTATCAATAGTTATAATTATATTTTACTTTTATTAAGATAAATAAATTAAAATTACTCACTTTACAAAAAATAATATTATATTATTTAGTAATTTTATAGATCTATTATTAATAATTATAATATATTTCACCTTTGTCTTAAGACTTATCTTTGTCTTATATTCCATTTCTTAAAAAACATTTTTGGTTCAATTTTTATATATATAAATGCTTTTTTTCAAAAATATATAAATTATGATGAATTGTTTTATAAAAAAATATCAACTTTTACATTCTTTCTTTCAAAATATTGTTTAAGATATATGCTTACATTTTTAAGGATCAGGAAGTGAGGGGAGGACTATGGGGATATTTTTTATTAGATTAAAATGATATTCACGAAAAATGATAAATTTCTGTTGGGGGGGATTTCCCTTTGCTCACCTCCACCTGGCTACGCCTATTTGTTTCTAAATGACCAGTCCATCTCAAGTTCTAAAAGTAACTTAAGAGTATGGCCTGTATATGTAATAAATTAATAAATGATTATTTATGTATATTGTATATTAAAAATAGAATCGAACATTCGAAAAACAATAAATAAAATTTGATATCAAAAATAAATTGAAATATAAATCAGTGGTCGTATTGTTTATAATTAGTAGTTGGTATTACTACAAATGGCGACGATAAATGGAGAAAATAATTCCTTAAATGGAGATAATAATTCCTTAAATGGAGAAAATAATTCCTTAAATGGAGATTCAAAAAAAATAGCGGATTTATCTACGATTAAATTTGATAAATTCGAGTTGGATACTTCTATTCACAGATATTTTTCTCAATGGGAAGCCAGTTTTCGGTTAAAAAACGTAAGCCCATCTGAATGTCAATATAAAGATATATTTTTAACATTTTTTGGCAATAAGAATATTGAGTTGGTGGACCGTTTTTGTTATCCTGATTCGATCGAAACTTTATCTTTTAAGGAAATTAAGTCAATATGTTTTAAACTATTTAAACCGACGTCAACAGCTTTTGCTTCTAGATTTGATTTCGTTAGATTACGGAGAACAACTGAAACCATAACTGAATTTGCAAATAAAATTAGAACAATTGGAAAGCGTTGTCATTATCTTAATGATATTGACGAGCGTTTACGTGATCAGTTTATGGTTGGCATGGAAATACCGGGATTGGAAAGAGATCTTAGAGCTCTATATCCCGACGGTCTTGATAGAGATAACAATGTACTGACTTTTCAATTTATTCTTGATCTGGCATTAGCTTCTGAGCGAGCAGATAAAGAAATGGCAAATAAAAATATGCCAGTTGTTAATAAGATAAATGTTAATAACAAAAGAAATGATAATGATAGTAATTATAAACATCCAATAAAAACGACGACTACAATTGATAAAGGCTATAATAAAGTCAAGTATAATAATACATTTGATAAAGAGAATAATAACTACAAATATAATAATGATAAAGATTATAATAAACTTAAATGTTATAAATGTGGTTTTATTCATAACCGAGAAGTGAGATGTCCAGCTACAAATGCGGCATGTAATAAATGTAAAAAAATTGGTCATTTTGCAGTTTGCTGTAAATCAAAGAATTTAAACTATATAAGAGTGTCATCAAGTGATTCTATTCATAATATTTGGAAGATTCAACAAAATCGAGAGAATCGAGCAAAACTAACTGCAGAGATAAATGGGTTAGATGTTGAATTTGATTTTGACACTGGTGCACAAGCGTCATTGATAGGAATTGATATATGGACAAGTATTGGGCGACCAAAAATTAGGCCAACCAGTCCATTGACTGCATATGGTGATCATCCGTTAGACGTCAAGGGCGAGACCCAAGTCAATGTTAGGATTGGATCACAGACAAGGACTCTACCAGTGGTAATAATGAATACAACTGGGGTGCCTCTTTTCGGATTACCATGGATTATAGCATTCAATTTAGAAATGCCTCGTCAGGTTATGATTAAACAAGTACGCAATTTGGTCAACAATATTGAAAAAGAAAAATGTTGCATAACACTAGATTCTAGAATTCGAGATTTGATTAATAAAAATCAAGAAATTTTTGATGATAAGATGGGACATATACGTGATTTTGCAGTGCGAATACATTTAAAGGATACCGCTGTACCAAGATCGTTTCCAGCCCGTAGGGTACCATTTCCACTTCGCAAAGCAATTGAAATGGAATTAGACCGATTAGTAGCTGCAGGAATTATTGAAAAGATTGATTCGACTATAACCAGGGTACAGTGGTCAACGCCAACCGTAAATGTACGCAAGAGTAATGGCGATATTCGAATTTGTGCTGATTTCAAAGTTACACTCAATCCGTGTTTATTATATGACCATCATGTTATTCCTACCTTAGACGATTTATTAGAGAAAATCCAAGGTGGTGATAAATTTACCGTGATAGATCTGAAAGATGCGTATTTACAGATGGAAGTAGAATTGGAATCCCAGGAACTACTAACGATAGTGACTCATAAGGGCTATTTCCGTTACCGACGATTGCCATTTGGATTGGCAAGTGCACCAACTATATTTCAAAGATATATGGATGAGTTACTAAAAGATTGCCAAATGACTGGTGTCTATTTAGATGACGTAATTATTTCTGGTCGAAATGATGAGGAGCACTTAAATAATTTGCGAATAGTGTTAGACAGATTAAATGCAGCAGGTCTTAAGGCGAAATTAACAAAAGTGAGATTTTTACAAAAATCGGTTTCATTTTTAGGGGTGATAATTGATAAATTCGGTATACATCCTAACCCGGAAAAGGTGAAGGCTATCCGAAATGCACCAAAACCTAAAAATATACAACAACTTAGATCTTTTCTAGGACTAGTTAATTATCATGAACGTTTTATTCGCAATCTACATTCTAAAGCGGCGCTACTACATAGATTAACGAGCGTGAAAGTACCTTGGCAGTGGTCGAAAGATGAACAAAATTCCTTCGATGAGGTTAAGAAATTATTGTCATCCGAGGAAACGTTAATTCCTTATAACGCGCAGTTGCCTATAATTTTGGAATGCGACGCATCTGATTCAGGATTAGGGGCTGTGTTGTTACATCAATTAGTAGACGGAAGGACAAAACCTATTTCGTTCGCGTCACGTACTTTATTAGAATCAGAGAAACACTACGCTCCGATTGATAAAGAAGCTCGAGCACTTTTATTTGGTATTGAAAAATTTCATTCATTTATTTATGGTAGAAAATTTTTACTTCGAACTGATCATAAACCATTAGAGCGATTATTTGGGGAGAAACGCGATTTACCTAAAATTTCTAATAATCGTTTGACACGTTGGGCCTGGAAGATGGCTTCTTATGATTTTACAATAGAATATAGACCTGGTAATAAAAATGTAATCGCCGACGCATTATCAAGGCTTCCAATATTAGACACGGAAGAGAATCAAGATTCTAAACATGCTTTGGATATACGAAGTATTAATTTGGATGATATGCAATTGTCAGAAAATATTCTACGAAAAGAGTCGAAGCAAGATTTAATATTAAAAAAAGTAGCCATACATATTCAGCAAAGTTGGCGAAACTTTGATCGTTATAAAGATAAAGAAATAGTTAATTTTTATAATCGACGGGAAGAGCTTTCTGTCGATCGTGATATTATAGAATGGAATGGGAGATTGGTTATTCCTAATAAATTAAGAAATGCAGTGTTAGGAATGATTCACCGGGGACATCCTGGGGAAAATGTAATGAAATCTATTTTTAGATTGTATTGCTGGTGGCCCAGATGTGATGTTGATATAGAAAATTTTATCAAAATATGTTCTGGATGCCAGAAAAATAGACCTAGTATTCAAGAAGTACCTCTATATTCTTGGACTGTTGGAAAGGAACCTTGGGAGCGAATCCATATTGATTTTGCTGGACCAGTAGATTCGCGATACTGGCTAATAGGTGTCGATTCCTATTCCAAATGGTTAGAAGTTGATCTAATGCAAAATACCTCTGCTGATGCTATGATAAAACGACTAAAAAAATGGTTTGCTAGGTTTGGAATACCCAAGTACATTGTGTCAGACAATGGACCACAATTCTTATCTGGGGAATTTCGTAGGTATTGTGATTTAAATAACATACGTCATATACGTTCAGCACCCTATCATCCAAAAACTAATGGATTAGCTGAACGTACAGTACGAACTTTGAAAGGTCGGTATTATGCAACGAGAGATTCAATTAGCGATCCCGAAGAAGCTATGACACAGGTTTTAACAACCTACCGATTGGGAGAGCATAGTTCCACAGGGAGATCTCCTGCTAAAATTATGTTTGGGAGGCAATTGAAAACAAGTCTGGATTGGATCCGACCAAATGCCGAACACGAAATAGTAAGGGCTAATGATAAACAAAGCCTTCATCATGATTTACATTCAAAGGAAAGAGAATTTGAAATCTCACAACCTATATGGTTAAATAATGAAAATACCAATGGTTGGAGAGAGGGAGTAATTAAAGAAAGAATAGGACTTTATTCCTATATTGTTGAATCTTCCGGGAAAACATTACGGAAGCATGCAGATCAGTTAAGAAATCGTTTAGTTATCCCAAATCATGAAAGTTCTTTGGAAGTTACAGAAATGGTTGTGCCAGTGAATGAAGCAAATACAAACACAAATACAAATACCACATTACGTTGCTCATCAAGAAACCGTAAACCTACAAAGAGGTTTATTGAAGAAATCTAACTTTAAATTGTTTGAAGAAAATGTAATAAATTAATAAATGATTATTTATGTATATTGTATATTAAAAATAGAATCGAACATTCGAAAAACAATAAATAAAATTTGATATCAAAAATAAATTGAAATATAAATCAGTGGTCGTATTGTTTATAATTAGTAGTTGGTATTACTACAGTATATTTACAGATACGTTAAAACGCCTAGAAAAATTATACAATTAAAGATAAATTACAAAATTATACAATGCAAATATAAAAAAAATTAAACAATAAAATTTTGAACAATGAGATCTAACTTGTGGATGTAGCAATGTATTTATTGAAAATAAGGAAAGAAGACTTTATATTTATCCCCTCCTCCACAATTTTTATGATAAACATCTTGTTGGGATAAAGTTTATGGGTAAATTAAATTGTTATAATGTTTATTCTCAATTCTGATAAAAGTCTTAAATATTATAAAAAATATATTACAAATCTTAGATTAAATTCAATATTGGTCTTGGGCTATAAAATAGTTTTATTTTCCACTTATCCGTTTTTGCTCTGATCTTCCCCATTCATGATATTATTTTATCTGAATGCCTATTATTTGCCCCTTTACTATAAAATATCGAAAGAAATCATCATCATTTATATTTCTATCAACTGTCAATGTGTTATCCCTTTTCTATCATTTGGAAACGTAATTCGTTTTCAATGAGTTATTATTGAAAAATATCATTAATGGTTATACTCTTCAATTTGCTCAATTATATTTTAAAAACCTGTATATAAAATTTAATCCAGAAATATGAATCGCATATATAAATGAGTGGCAATACAAATAGCATATCAATGAAGGAATTATGTTGTCTATTTTGTTGTCCACCTTTGCCGTCACGTATTGCTGCAAAGCTAGCATTTTTACCACCAGAGCCAACATATACATTGACATCAAATTTAGACAAAAAATTATGCAATGATAATAATGAAATAAAGCAATATGACAAAGATTCAGAAAATATAGGCATTCAGGATCAAACCCAAGTTACTATTTTACTTGATGCTACACTAATGGATCAAAATATAACACAAAATAAGGTAAACCTCATATTTAATAAAATAAACATTAATATTTATTTGACTATTAAATTCTCAGTTACTTTATTTTATAATAAATTTAACTATCTATATATCCATCCTAGAACAATTTGATCAAAAAATTTATCACATAAAAATCATTTATTTAAAATCTTATAATATGAGATATATATAATTATGATAATAATATAGCAATAATTAGAATTCAAAATTATGAAAATTTTTATAAAATAGTGCATTAGCATTAAAGCTTGTCTCTTAAGTTCCTTATTCAAACCAAATATATATTATTAACTTATGTTTTTCCTGTATAATTTGGAACCATTTAATTAATTATGAAATTTGTCAATCCAACTGTATATCTATTCATGGGTCATTAATCCCTGCTGACCAAACCTAAATATATTATTTATTTATTTTTTAATTTTCTTTTCTTTTAATTATATATTTTTATATAGAATATAGATAGAAATTTTAATATTCTTTTAATAAATAGTTAAACTTTTAAAAAAAATAAACAACAAAACAATTTTCTATATTAGTTTTCTCTCCACTTTTTTCTCTATATCAGTTGTAAACATTTTTAAAGTGAAATAAACAGGGTGGTCATCATTTGTTGATAAAAATGGAGATGGAGGTATCATATGCTGATTAGTTTTGTTAAACGACTCATTTTGAGCCGATTTTTCAAAATGGCTAACTCAATATTTTATTAGGAAAAATATCGTGCAAAGATTGCTCATAGGTGACACAAAGGTTTGGACATCTATTAACGAAATCTCGAGGCTTAGACAATCTTTTTCTGGCTAAAATATATGAGTTAGCCATTTTTAAAAATCGAGCTGTTTAACAACACCAGAGTTGTTAAAAGATATTTTTTAAATGGATCTAGATACAGATACAACGTCGAAAGTAATATCTAGATACAGATTATTTAATCAAAAATCTATCTAGATACAGATAGAGATACCACATTTTTCATCTAGATCCTTTAACAACTCTGAACAACACTAATGCTGATACCCACTATATAGGTCAAATTGATATTGAATATATAAAAAATAATTTGTGATATGAAATAATATAGAAATAAATTCCCCAAATTTCAAAATTTGATAATAATACATAAAAATTGAAAGAAACAAAGTTCTCTTTTGTGCCTTTTTATTTTTAATATATACATCAATTTGCACTATGCTAAAGAGTTAATTAATGCAAATCACGTGACAACCAAATTTAACTATATTTAACATATTAATGATATATTAAATCAAGAGAAGAAAATAATTAATACCTTAATTTTTTTAAATATACTTGCGACGGGCCTAAAAAAAATTATTTAAAAAAAATAACCGAGCCATACGTTATAAAACCAAAATTTTAAATCCTTGTTATAAAAATTGAAAATAAATGTAATATATTTAAAAAAAATACAGATCGGACCTCGTGACATAATAATAACTAGACTGATGATGCATTCATTTAAAAGTGTACAATCAATAAAAACAGCTGGGGAAGCCATTTTGATTACCTATATCATTATTAAATTTTTTAACAAGAGTTCAATTTATTCCTATAACTGACACAAACTTTGTTAAAGAAGTTCCTGATCATCGAGATAATGAGGAAGCACGTTATCAATTTAATAGTAGTTTTTAACATGAGAATAATTAATATACGGGTTACCAAAATGGCGGGTCCAGCTGATTCTTATTCAACTCACCCTTTTGAATGCATTCTCAATCTAGGTATTTTTATATGTCAATGGTTTAAAAAAAATTTTTTTAATAAAAATCCAGACAGGGCTTGAAAATATAAAACCCAAGTTGGGCCGATAGAAAAAAATCTAGGTGGGGCCATGAAAATGGTACCTTTGCAGATCTCCAAAAAAAAGTAGGAATATTTATTCTAATATGATAAACAACTAATCACTATAATAATGCCACATAAATACCAATCTCGGACTGACACTTTAATTGATACTTTTCAATTTTAACAATACTAGTGGTTCATACACAAAAATTATAAATTTAAAAAAAAATAAATAATAAATCTTAACATTACGCAATGAAAATATTTTTTTTAAAAAATGAATATAAAAATTTTTTAATTAAAAGAAAAAGGTAGTGAAATAGTATTGTTTAAAAAGCCTTTCATTCTATTTTTTTTTAAAATGGACCGATTAAAATTTTAACTAAAATAATATCATGTAAGCCCTTGAAATTTGACAAATAGCTGTCCAAATCATTCTTCCATCTGTGAGCTAAATCTCAGGGCTTGCAAAGTATTATTGTGGCTAAAATAATTGGGCGATTGTATTTTTTAGCATAATGGGTAAGTTAATATGAATATAAAAAAATTTGGTACTAAATCATCATTCTAAATCCTCGAATCAGCTGTTACATGGGGCATTAAGATGTCCACAAAAAGTAATATATGAATAAAAGCTAATTAAGGAAAAATTTTGGCTAAAATAATTGGGCCGTTTTTTGAATAAACCTAAATCAGGATTTTTACAACACTAAGAGTGAAAGAAGGTGGATCACGTTAATCTTTATTTCCTATTTTAAAATTTAATTTGATAAATTAATTATAATAAATGAATAAATAAATAAAGGATAATATTGAGGAAATTAATTATATTTTTTTGCTTTCTTTTTTAAAAAATTAAACCACATTAAGGTTATTATTTTGGTATTGTTATTGCTGGTTTTCTGATGATAACTAGGTAAGTATTAGTGGCATCGATATTAACCAATCAGGTTCTATCAGTGTCATTTCTTACCTGCAAATGTCTCTTTAAATCTTTGAATTCGGTGACCAAAATTGAAATTAACATTTGAACACAATTTTCTTTTTTGGGTACGGAATTTGATCCATTACCCTGATAATAATTTATCGAAAATTCTTCCCAGGGTCATTTCGAATCAATTCGTCGAATCAATTTTTGGATTTCGATGAAATGATTGCGATCAAACAATGTTTATTATTGGCAGCTAAAGTTTCGAATCGAATCCTAACTATTACCTTATTAATCTATATTTTTATTGGTCAAATGTAAAGTAATGAAAAAAACGACCAGGTTCAGTGTTCGTCATAAATACAAGCAACGGCATTCGTGATTTCCCCCCTTTCCCGCTAATGTCTTTCGCGCCAGGTCAATTCAGCGAAATTTTTATCGCGTAGGTTATATTATAGCTAAGCCAATTCCGCGATTATTTATAAGCGCGAACACTTTTTGGAGCGGAACTTTTTTAGCGAACCTTTCTTTTACCCCATAATATATTTTCGCTCTAAGGCCAATATCGCTAGAGCGTTACCGCCAATAAAAAAATGAGTATATTGCTGATGCGTTTATTAAAAGAAATTTAACATAATCATTTTTTTTAAGGATATTGCGAGGATTGGGGTAGGATTTAATTTATCCGATGTGATTAAAAAATAACGATTTTATCTTTCAATCTCGTTCTCGGTCGGATTTACCCGGGGGGGGGATAATTTTGGGTTCAATTTTTACCACGCTAAATTTAACCCCCTCCCCAATATCCAAGAGTTTGGTATCAGGACTTTGCCTGAACCGCGTAGTTGGTAAAACATAACATAAACTTATTGGCTGCTTCACACCTAAATGTGATAGATGTTGGTGCCTGATAAACCATCTAGTGACGAGAATCAAAGTAAGAGATAATAGAGATGAAGGTTGTGGTGTAATAGATAATCTTAGTGGTAGGCAGTTCTAATTTCAGGAAACCACGGAATGCCAAGGAAAATTTTTAGAAAATATTCTGAAATGCTTAGAGTTTTTTTTTTCCACATTTACTTTACTTAGGGTTAGGATTAAAAAAAACATATATTTTGAAAAGCATAAGAATTTTCATTTTATTTGAAATTTCCTGATTTGATTTTTTTTTAAAAAAATGATTTTTCTTAATTATCGTGTAATTTTTTTAAAAAAAATATCTCTTATTTCTCTAGAGAATTGTTGTGCCTTTGGCTAAACCCACCGGGAACCTAAAAACGTGTTACAAAGAGGCAAAATTTTATTTTTTTTGTAATCAGTAAATTTCGATTATTCGTATAACATTTAAGTCTAATATGTAAATTATATATAAAAATATTTTTATTATGATAATATTTTAAAAACTAGTTTCACTGGTATTCCTATAACTATCCAATTTTTAATTTTCAACATGATGCACACATTGCATTCGATATAACTTTCTGATGTGAGTACAATTTATTTGAATATTTTGGTCACCCCATTCTGGCTTCTTCTTTCCGTTCAATTGATAAAAATAACTGCGAAGTTAATATCAAAAATGGAAAAATTTGCAAAATAAATTGACGCTGTTTGGTATTCTTTATATTTCCCATGCTAAATAAAGGTGTGTTATAATATAAATAATTTTTAAGATTTTATACTTTACAAATAATCAGACGATATTGCAGCAAATTTTAATAATATTATTGATTCGTCGAGGTATTCTTTATATTCTCCATGCTAAATAAAGGTGTGTTATAATATAAATAATTTTTAAGATTTTATACTTTACAAATAATCAGACGATAATGTAACAAATTTTAACAATATTATTGATTCGATACTTGTTTGCGCTTCCGGTGTTCTAATATCCGGTTTACACTAAAAAACACAACGCTAAACGTTTCCGCTCAATTTGTAAGGTATTATTACTGATTTTTTTAATTCAAACTGGATAGAATTAACGTAAATCAGAAATTTTTATTAGAAATGAATATATTAATAAATAGGTTTAAAAAAAAATTCAAATAACACCAAAATTTTTTTAAAAATTAAAAAAGTTGGTTTACCCTTAAATGATTGTAATTATTTTTTAGCATAATAGGTAAGTTAATATGAAAAAAAAATTAGTACTAAATCATCATTCGAAATCCTCGAATCAGCTGTTACATGGGGCATTCTTAAGATGTCGACAAGAGTGATATGAATGAAAGCTAATTAAGGAAGAACACTAGTATTAGGATATATCTCCTTAGGGGTACTCTCAGTTCTTCTAAGAGTGGAGTTACAGCTGTTTTAGTAAATTTTGATGCACTTTCCTTCTTGATTAGGCTCTTTTTTCGAAAATCTTATAAACTTTCAAAAAATTAAATATGAATTCGTATCGTTATCAGATTATCTTAAATATAATTTATATTTTTTTAAAAAAAATTAATTATTTATATAAAATAAATCCTTGTTTTTTTGTGGCTTGGTTGCTCAGAGATACGCGTACCGGCTGAGTCACGTAAAGCTGGTTTGATTGACAGGTTTTTTTTCTTTCTTTCTAAAACTAAACTCATGAGAGAGTTGTTTCAAAAGGTTTATTTTTTAGTGCGCTGTTATGAATTTGCTCTAAAGGGTTCGCAATAATCGTTTCGCTTTTAGGCCGTTTTTAAAAATCGACCCGAGGTCGTTTACGCACGCGTTCATTATCGTACTACGTTTATTATATTACGGAAAACTTGTACTTAATTTTAAAATAAATTTTTTTAAAATAAAAAAACAAACAGATTAATACGGATGCCGCTATTACGTCCGCTTCCCCCCTAGTAGCTCACTTCAACCTTCCGAATCCTCAAACTAATCGGGTTCAAAAATTAACGGAACTCATAGCTAACAGATGGGGAAATTTGTCTCGGCCTCTCTTGAACCTGACTACCAACTCCCTGGGCAAAAGATCTAAAGAAAATGTCCTGCCCAATAACACCACCATCAATTCCGCGATGATGAAAGAGTTGGAGATGGAGAAAGAATTCCCCAGTTACGGCATCCACTTGAAAAACAGGGCAGAATGGCAATACTCGGCCCAAGAGTTGGACAGACTCGACGCTTTTACCACGGTCACCAGCCGGGGCTCGGTGATACCGTGTTTGATGGTTTGGTGTGGCAAATCCCTGGGCAAGAAGGTCAAAGAAAACTCAACCATTGTCGCGCCTCCCGAAAATAATGCCCTGGAAAATGAGGGTTATAAAGCACCAAATTACCCCGAAATCGAAGAGAAATGGCGGGATATGTTGGACCTGAAGATGAATTTGATCAACTCGGCCGATCTGCCCATTCATTCCGACCGTGATATATATATTATATATATTTAAATTTTATTAATCTGTGGCCGAAACTGATTTAGTAAGCCATAAGATAAACATACAATTGACCTGTTGGCAGCTCTTAAATTCATTACTGCTCGCTAAATGGTAAATCAGTTTTTTGAAGATAGCCGTAATTAATAGATATTTACAAAAAAACGAAACGTTTTGAATAGTTTTTAACTCCACGATGATGGCATCTCCTTACAACGCCGATCGTAAAGTGGGCAAAACAAAATCCCGCCCGCCACCCGACGCTTCCAATGACCGACCCAACGAATGGGACGGAATCAGGAAAGAACGGCATATAACCCTACCACGAAATCAAAAGTTAGTCTTTAGTATTAATTTTTTTTTGATTGACGCGTGAATTTGATGGGCTACCTTTTTTTTTTTTTACTTAAATCGTTGAAAAAAAAAATTATCGATTTTTAATTAATAATTTTATATTTTCCGATCGAGCGCATTTGTTACGAAGTTAAAATATATAGGGGTAAAATAAATTCGTTATCAATCAAAAACCTGAAGGTAAAAAAAAATATGATTTATTATATATAATCCTTACGAAAGATTAAAAAATAAATATCGAAATATTAAAAAAAATTAGTACAAGGTAATGGTTAAACAATGAAGGAACTAAATATAATTTTATATTTACTCACATAATTCAGAGACCTACAAACCCGGATTAAATAAACCGGGTATTCGGGAGGGCCTTTAAAAACCCGGACTAAATAAACCGGGTATTCGGGCGGGCCTTTAAGAAAATAACCCAGGGTTTAGCTATTCAATCTCTCCTCCTATTTTCAATTTTCCCTTTGGAAAACAATTTTGAAAATTCTGGGCTGATTCATTCATTAAAAGTGTACATTAATTGAAAACAACTGGGGACACCATTTTGATTAACCATATCATTATTAAAAATTTTTAAACGATAAGCCAATGTATTCCTATGTCATGGCGCAAATTAAAGAATTGCCTGATCATTCGAGATGATAAGGATAGCAAGTTATCGATTTAATAGTAATTTTTAACGTGAGAATAATTAACTATAATTGTTACCGAAATGGCGGGTTCCAGCTGATTTGCATTCAACGACGCTTTAAAGTGCATTTATTATCAATGAATCGTCAGTCTATGTATTATGATTATTTTATTTCATTGGCTGAGCCATATAAATTGGAGAATTGTCTTCAATTCATATTTAGACGCGAAATCGTGCTATAACCAATGACTTATATCATTATCCAATATACCATTTTTTCGAAAAATTATCTGTAATCGCGTCAAGATCATAAAGGACCTTGTCCTATACTTTGTACGTTATAAGTCTTACCCCGAATTTACAGTTAGCGCCAATTCTCGGCGGAAGTATACAATATATGCGGTAGTTTTTCGTATTCTCCGCCGCCTATTCGCGTTAATTACAAATTCGTGGTTAGTCGATATTAATCATGGATCCGCATAATGTCGAAATTTTAAAGACCGTCTCAGATTTTTTTTTTGAAAATAAATAGCCCTTTTTCTTGCTTTTGACCCAATTACATTTAATTTGAACCTGGAAACTAAACAATCATCGCCATTTTTGATTTAAAAATACAACTCGTTTTAATTAACATTATAGTTTAAATCAAACGGAATCATTTATTTGGGTAATGAAAGATTTTAATTTTTAATAGTTTAAATGATTTTACCAAGAAAAAATGTTTTATAAATTGGTTAGCTGCTTCATAATTTTTTTTTTTGGTATTTCCTTATATATCGATTAAAAAATTAACAAATTAAATTTGATATTATATTGCAAGTTAAATTTGTAATCATATTACAAATAATTTCCCCTCTTCGATTATATCTCGGACCCGAACTGGACCGGGGAAATTTTCTACCGGATTTTTCAGCCCATGGCCGCGATTATTTATGAACCGACCCGGCATGACCACTTATAGTGGGCACAAAATTGAGCGCTTCAAACGCTGTGCGTTGATAGCGCAAATAACGCATTTCAAATGGCCTCGCGCAAATTGGTAAAATTGCCGTTTGGCGTTAGCAACCATTTAAAAAAAAATGCAAATAAGTTCGCTTTTTCGTTACTTTTTCTTTACGCTTTTCGTAATATTATATATAAAAATGTAATATAAATAACCTACCTATAATCCTAAAATGGAATATATAGAAATTTAAAGAAATACGGACGGCAGACGATAATATAATTTTCAAAGATGTTTGAAATCGACGATATTAATAAAAAGGCAACCTCAATTTTAACAAGGGATGCGTTACGTTTTTTTTATTGACAAAATTTCGGGCAAAACGTAAACGCTCAATTTGTGTGCACTATTAAAATATATTTTGTTTTGTCCAACTTGTCCCGGGAAAGGTAGAAAATATATTTTGAAAAATTTTGTTCTTTCCGGCCAGAAAAAATCTTGTCCCGCGGGTAAGGCTTCGGGCTGCGCTGCGTCGACTTCTAGTTTCAATATACTTTAAACTAGTAGCTTTGAAAGTATCATATCAACACCTCTCTAGGCTAAATTATAATTTAGATCTATAAATTGCTTTCGTTGATGATCGATAGTCTTAACGTAAGGAATATAATTTATTAGCATCGTTTCAAACGAAATGGATTTACACAAAAAAAACGACTGTTTTTTATTTCAAACATAAAAAACGAAGAAAAAAACAGGCCTAAATATTATTTTAACGAAATTTTTAAACTTTCAAAACAAAATGTTTAAATTTTATATTTAAAAAGTTATTTCAAATCAAAAAATACGATTCACAAACTTTTGAAACTTTATAAAAAAATAAAATAAGCCATTTTAAATAGGAAAATCTAAATTTTGACCAAAATCATTTTTTTTTCGATTTTTTTTGAAAGTTTTAAATGTTCAATGTTTTCGAACTTAAATTTTTTAAAACTATACAAATAATTTTTTAATGGCTGATGATGAATATTCGTTTTATTTTATTTTTTCTCCTAAATTGTCCATTTTTGTTAGTTTTTGGATTTTGTCTCAACACATTTATCGGTAATTCTTCACATTCTCCCTGTTAACCAATAACAATAATTCCAGGACTTTTGTCATTATGAAAAATTAACTTATTGATTGCGATAAAATATTGATAGATTACATTATTCTATAGATTTTCAGTTAAACAATAATAAAAAACAGGAAAAAAAACGTTTTTTTTGTTCCTTTTGAGAATGTTGGTTCCAATAACTGAAAAGAAAGACTTTCGCGCAATAATTTAAAAAAAATTGTGTTAAACCAATCGAATCTCGACAAACTGATTCATTAAGTCAAAAAAAAAATTATTATATATAAAGACGCCATTACCATCCCTGCAAGTACACCATCCTTTTCAGCCATGGGAATGCGGTGGATTTGGGTCAAATGTCCGGCTTTTTCCTAGCGCTGGGCTCGAAATTGGGTGCTGACGTTTTTGGATACGATTACACCGGATACGGTTGTTCGACCACTAATCGCGCGAGATCTATTTCCGGTATTAAAAACGGACTCTTGGGGTTGAATGATAGCGGACCCAACCGAAAACGTATACGATAAATATTATACGTTAAAAAATTAGCCTGCGCATACGCTTTTTGTAAAATGTAGCTTCTCCTTACCCTGAGGCCTAATATATGATAAACGCGTTTTGCTCAAGCGGTGCGGTATTTATCGCTGCCTTATTTACAAAAATACAGCCAATAAATTAGGTATAATTAATAAATATTAAGCGAAATGATAACAAAATTTGAAAAACATATGTTGCGATGATAAAATATAACTATTATTAAAATAATTTGCGAAATTCGATAAAAAGGTATTGTACGTAAAATAATTATCTCCATTTTTATATCAAAAATTATTAATACTATGAAGAATAAACATTAAATACCGCACCGCTTGAACATAACATGTTTGCCATAAATTCAGCATAAGGTCATACCAGAGCGTTTTCAAAATTAAGCTAGTTTAATATATTATATAATTATCTAGATAAGAATATAATAATTACTTTTAAAAAATAATGTGAAAATTATTCTCAATTAATACAATTGGTATAAGCAGACGATAAATTTTTTTTAATATGCAAATGCTCGAAAATATCCAAATTTTTGAAAGCGCTATTTTGAATTTGGCTCGCTATTGCTACCCTATTTAACATTGTACACTCAACACGTTAGAACGTTCTGGTTTATAGCTTTAACCTTGGTCAGAATTGATATTGTTTTTTTAGGGGTTTAACTAGTGGAATTATATTTTATCGGATTTTATTTATTAAATGTAAATAAATCTCAATTTATCTCTTTAACTGATTATTATTATTAGAAGGTTTTAACTCCACTTTTGGTCAAAATAAATTAGGGTCCACCCTTTATTAAATTTAAAAAAAAAATATATATTCTTTTTTATTGTTGCACATGTTTTTTATGTGCGGTTCTAACTATTTTGTCCTAGTGTTTTAATTATCAAAATATGTACTATTTGTTCAACCATTCGTGAACCATTTTATCACGTAATATCAGTGGTGGTCGAGTAAATTTTTCATATATATTATACATTTAGGTAGGTATAGCGGATTCTGTGGTGGTAAAGTTGTCAGACCTTCCGAAGCAGATCTATATTCCGATGCCGAAGCAGCTTGGCGTGCGTTGCTGATTCGGTACAACTTATTTATATAGTATTCGTAATAACCAAGTTAATTATGCATTTTAAAATAAATAATGTTGGTCTACTACCGACACCAGACTGAAAACCGTTTTTAACGGGTAATTCGGTCCCTTTGGGCGGAACAGTTAATAAATAGACATCGTGCAGGAAAAATAATTTTCAAGTTGTCTTTTAAAAAAAATGAAAACCCTGTAATTACTACGTCCATTTTAAAAAATATATATAATAAATCTAAGCCTAACCCTAAATGATATTGATTTTAGTTTAATCAAGTATGCCATTTTTTGCTCAAACATATGATATTTGACGAGGTCGATTAACCTGTCAAAACAACTCTTTTTTTCGAAGCGGTTTCCTAGTCACGTTTCAGGGGATTTTTTTAATTTATTTATTTCTAACAAAGGGGATAATAATCTGTCGAATTAATTTTTTTGCATATTATAAATACGCAACCATTCATCATCTTTATTAACAAATGGCGTCCGAGTTGCGGTTCCTAACAATTAAATGACGTCAGAGTGGCGGTTCCTTACAAAATTTTTTTTAAAATATTTTATTATGCAAAAAAAAATTAATTCGAATTATTTTATACTCATGTTTAAAAATTGCCTAGAAAACCGCTTCGTAAAACAAACGACTTCGAGTGAACTGCGTATAACGTGAAGCGGGGAGCATGCTCGTGATATAAACTTATAGAATGGAATTATCAATCAAATTATTTATATTTGATTCGAATCAAATATTTATGTTATTTGTTAATAAAATCATTATGTGGTTAGATTTGTCTAATATTCGATTCGGAAATTAATTTTTTTTTAAAGGTGAAGGAATGGGGAAAAAATAATTATAGAAATAATAGAAAACAAATAGCTTCATAAGGACTACTTTAAATAACTTTACAAATAATTTCGAATATTTTCGAATACCAAATAATTCTATAGAATAATGGGTCGGTTATTATTCCACTAATAAATTTTTTAATTCATATTCGATTTGAATCGAATAACTTTCTTATTCGTCTTTACTGACTGACTGACTGTTACTCAAAGTAAATATAGCGCCGCTACTATATCGCGCTACTTTCAATAACTACTTTAACAGCATTGATATTAATGTCACCTGAACGTTCTTATCTAACTATGCAATAAAGAAAAAAGCCCGTCAAATAATGACAGGTGAATCGAAGATTCCGTCTTTTGATTAAGAAGGGTGAATCAAAAACTTGTCATTTTGCAACCCTCATAATAAATGCATCTGACCTGATAGAAATATAGGTCGTGATATAATGTACACTTTAAACAAATAATAATTTATAATATTTTTTTGCATACATTTTCTTGTTCCTTGAGTTATTTATATTAAATACATTCTTCCAGCTATGACTTGACCCCTCAGCAGGTAGTTCTGTACGGCCAAAGCATAGGTACCGTCCCTACCATCCATCTAGCCGGTTTGCCTCCTTCTCCTACATCCAGCCCTTCAGATCTCCTCACATCATCTAGGTTCGCGGCCGGAGTTGTCCTTCATTCACCCTTGGTTTCTGGGCTCAGAGTAGCTTTCCCTTTCCTCACTCAAATCAACCAAAATTCGCAGCACGCTAATCATGTTGGTAACGAAGATAATCTTGGCGGTCAAAATCACCTCATAGATGGTGCACCACATGCTCAAGGTTCGGTTTTATAAGATTTATCTTTATTTTCATTGGCTGGTGTGATTATTTGTATATTGGATTATAATAAATTCATTATTTTTTTTGGTATATACGTTGGCTTATCCAATCCCCGTTTTTCTTACTATTGAGCAGCTTATATTTCAAATCACAACTAAATTTTCTAGACATCAGAATAATCATGAAAACAATTTTTTTATTCAATCGAATTTTATAATCATCTATATCGCCATAGGGTGATTTTAACTATTTTCGGCATTCCCCACTCTAGCCAAGATCACTTCCATAATATCTTTAATAATGAAAAAAAATTTTACTTTAAGAAATTATGGAATCAAAAAGATTGTATAATTTTATTTTTTACAACACCTGACAATCGCCCCTATCCCAATTAATTACTCTATTTGTACATTAATTGCCTCACCAGACAACCCTCAGGATCCTTCCGCTACCATCGCCGATATCCTCCGCCCGCTTCCCAAATGGGCCTCGCGGCTTGACGCTTTTTACACTCCTGACCATGCACGCCGAGTGGCGTCCCGTCACGTGCTCATCATACACGGAACAGCCGATGACGTTATCGATTGCGGTCATGGCCGAGCTCTTCACTCCTTGCTGCCCCGACCCGCCCTGCCCCCACTTTGGGTTCCTGGGGCCGGTCACAATGATATAGAAAGCCGACCGGAGTACCTGAACAGACTCAAGAAGTTTTTTAGCGAGGAGCTCGGGTGAACATGTGACAATAACCACCCCTCTCCCACCAATTTTGATTCATAATCCCTTCCTTTTATTATACCCCGTCGAATATCCCGCACTGTTCAGTACGTAATCTTAAACCTACAAGGACTAGGCTCAATTGATTCTAATGGGTGAAATTGAAAACATGATACCATTGTACACCACCTGATAATATGAAATTTTATATAAAACTATTATTGGATACATAAAATATCGCACAATATGTGAGACTACACATTTTTCTGGCCCTTGGTCTTTATTATGCAGATTATGACACATGGCGAGAATATATCATAAAGCTTGGGAAGGGGTTAAGATTTATTATCATGTTTTTTTTTAAATTATCTTTCCGCATCACAGATGCAATTTGACATTATTTATCTATTGATTTTTCAATCATTCAAAATGCGTGATAATAAATCAAATCAATTTATTGATTTGTACATAAATTTATCTTATTTTTCTAATTTTTTTATTGTTCTTATACTTTTACATTTTCTTTGTGCCTAGTTTTAGAGAAAAAAAATTCATTGTATTTTTAAATTGTAATTGAGGGCCTGAAATTTTTTTTTACAGAAATTTAAAAACGTTAAGGGTCCAATCTTCCCAGTTCCAAATTTTCAGAAATTCTAAAACCCTTTACCCATAAAAATATATATATTTTTAAAAAAATTTTTTCCAGATTTATAAAAGTTGAAATCATTAAATTAAATTACTTTTATTGATTAATAAAATATTTGTTTAATTTTAGTATTATTCGACAAGATCTAATGTATCGCATTTTTTTTCAATAGAGTTTAAGAATTTTAATTATTTTTTTTGTATGTAATATATTCAAAATATGTCAACAAAACCATTATAATTTATTTTTCTTTTAAAAAAAATTATATTCCCTAGTGTTTTTTTACTATGCAGATTGCCTTGTTTATAAAATGTAATTTATCGAATATTCGATTAACTTAATGAAGTGAAGAATTCATGTGAATAAATGCTTTAAATATCACTAATTCCCTCCTCCTCACTCAATGAATGCAAACTCTAGAATGTATAATAAATTAAAGTATTTTTATACTTTTTAAAATGCATTTTATAAATCTCAACCATAAAAATAATAATGATATTTTGATATATTTTTATTCTTGATTATTATTTTATTCCGCGTGAATGTGTTGATATATTTCTATATGATCCGAATTTCATGCTAGCAAATAAAATTATTGAGAATATGTATTACTTTATCTTACTTTTTTTTCTATATTGAAAAATTAATATAGTTTAATTTTTTTATAAGTAGTTTTTATAAAATTTATTTTAGATTTTTTATAGAATGATATATTTACTTTAGGATTTAAATTTTATCAAACTTGTAGTTTTGTAAATTAACATTTTTTGTATAATATATTGAAATCGAATAGATTTATCCCTAATGATTTGCTGAGTTTTTACAGTGCCACGAATGCTTGTATCGAGTACTTTATCTTTTGACATTTTTAATGAGATACTTGTATAAAATTCAATAATAATGCCTTTTTATTTTAATTATATATATATGATATTATCAAAATTATCATTTATAGTCGTCGAAATATCTTGTAATTTCTAATGGATTTGAATTTCGGTTAATTCCTGAGGAATATAATATAGAATTTGATTTCCGCTTGTCTGGCTATTTTTCTTCGTATTTCTGTTGGTTGATTATACATCTTTCCATACCCACTCTTATTTTTTGGTCACGCAACTTCAGTTATAACAGTTGAAATAATGGATTTTTTTGTCCACGAAATTTTCTGACAACCTTATGTAAAGGAATTCGTTATTTATGAAAAGTAACTTTAATGCTACTTTTTTTGAATCATAATTGGAATTTGTTTTGGATCAATTTAATTTACTAGATAAATATTAAATTATCACTATTTCTGAATATTTATCAGAGTGATTTAAATGAAAATAAATACAATTTAAATAAATATAATTTTATTATACCACAATATTTACAATTATAGTATAACATAGCAAAAGATAGTAAAATATATTTTTTAAACATGTTTTCATATCCTTTTTATAAAAATATGGGCTACAAGACGGGCCATCCACTCCGATATCTAATTTGAATGATTTTATAGGAATTATTTAATATATATTTAAAATAACTCGTCTTTTCCTGATCTACAAATTTATTTAAAAATATTTTAAGTCATAGGGGGGAAAATTAAATAAATTAGCCTATACAGCGTCTACATGAGGGGGAAGAGTTAGGAAATTTGCATCCTATTTATTGAGGGGGTAGAGGGTAAGCTGCTTTAATGGGGGTAGGTTAAATTTTTTGGGGGATTATCTATTAAATTTTGAGATTAAATAGGACAATTTATTGCTGTAAAAATTAATACTTTTATTATAGAATTATTATAATACAATTATCGACCAAATCTATATATTGCAAACAATCATGCACATTGTTTTCCAAATAAAACTTTCTGCTATCCTTTTAAATTACATTTAAAAGGTTTAGATATATCAGCAAGCTCATAATGTTATAATAATTAATTCATTGTAAATAATGTAGATTTTGATTGAATTTACTATAAAAAATAAATTCTTTATAATCACAAAATTAGTTGGTAGAGATAGATTAATTTAAGTTATCTTTATAAATTCTCTGAAAAGATTATCAATATAATTATAAAGGTCAAAATAAAAAAGGTATGCAAAAGTTTTTTAAGGGGGTTTGCATCCAATAAAAAAAGTATCATGAAGACGCTGAGCCTATATATAGGGTTTCTAGATCAAAATTTTTAAACTGCGAGTAAACATTTCTGAACCTTCTGTCTGCAAAGGCCCTAGCTTTTGCCGAGGAAGAGATAGGGCTTAGGCGTATTCAAATTTTTTTATATTCCTAGTTATTTTATTATACTTTACAAAATGTCCTTTTACTTTAGTACTTCCAAATTAAGGTGTTGGTTGTATTTTAATATATATATATATATAGAAAAGTTAATTAATTAATCTACATTAAGTAAATTTCGCGTTATCAAATTTTATAAAATAAGATATCTTCTAAATTTAACAGCATAAAATTAAAAATATTAGGTAGATTCCTTGTCATTTATATAAAATGGATATTTATAAATTAAACTTTGAAGATCTCTATTAAATAATACTTGATTAAAACCTATATCATAATAATTTTAAAACTAACTTTCAATAAATAGAGCATGATTTTGGTTTTTTTTATCATTTCTTTGCCAATTTTTTCTTATAAATATGCTAAAAATTGTTATCTACCATTGTAAAAATTATTTAATGTCTGAGAATTTTAAAAATGATTGCAGGAGATTTCTATGCGTATTAAGGAAAATATTATGGGAGTATCTTGCTAATGGGAAGTCTACTCAAAAATTAATACATTAATATTGCCCTCCATTATAATTTTCTTTTACAGGAGGATGTTAAAAATTAATTGGGAACATGTGGATTGCGTTTGCATTGATTTTGACTCAACTCTTTGTGAAACTGAATCACTAGATGATTTAGCTGAATTTTTAGGAAAAAGGAATGAAGTTGAACAAATTACTAAAAGGGGAATGGAGGGCGAACTTAAGTTTGAAGATTCTCTGGAAAAAAGAATGAATATTCTATCAATAAATCAAAATCTATACAATCAATTTTTGAAACAAAATAAACTAAAATTAACCATTAATAGTCAAAAATTTATACAATTTTTAAAAGAGCACGATATTCCAGTATATATTATCTCCGGTGGATTCAGTGATATTATACACTCTTTAGTCAAATCTTTAGGAATAAAGAAGGAAATGATTTTTGCTAATAATATAATCTTTGATAAATATGGTAAAAATTTTTTACATAGTTTTAAAAATATAATATAGGTAACTATCTTGATTTTGATCGCACAAAAATGACATCTTATAGTGGAGGAAAGGGAAAAGTTATTCAATATTTAAAAGATGAATTCAGATATCAGAATATTTACATTATAGGAGATGGAGTTACAGATTTAGAAGCATGCCCACCTGCTGTATCATTTTGATGCTAAATACCAATTTATATTTTACTTATAGAATGGATTTATTGGATTTGGTGGCAATGTGATTAGAGAAAATGTTAAAAATAGAAGCAAGTGGTTTATATATGATTTCCAAGAATTGTTAGAAGAATGAAAATGATTTTATAGATTAATATATTGATAATAAAATTAAAAAGCCATATACCTATATAAATTATTTTAATTATATTTATATTAAGAAAAGCATTAAATAATTTAAATAACCATTTTTCTTTTTTTTTATGTGATACAAAAATTAAGATTATATTATATTTAAAGTTAACTAATTTGTTTAAATATTTTATCTCATCTGCATATATTTTGAACTTTTTCAGTAACAGTTTTAATCTAATTAACCCATATTCAGGGCAGTTACAAGAATTTTCTTGGAAGGGGGGAGGGGAATTTTGAAAATTTAACATTTATCTTGAAGATATTATTAAATATTTATTAAAACTAGTGTCAAAAATAAAAGTCAGCTCAACTGAGCCTGCTAACTGACCAATAAGATTTTAGATAGATTGTTTTGTAAATTATATTTAGGCTAGGGCTGAAAATTGTGAACAAATTTCAAATTTATGCCTTCTCTCATCATAAAAAATTATTAAAGGCCAGGACAGAAAACTTTTTAGCTTGGCCAGTTAGGCAAATAAATATGGACTAGGTAACCTGATTGAAAAAAAACAGGTCCCAACCTTGCAAATTTAATTTAAAATATTTTTCAAGTGTGGACCCAAATCAGCTGATATTTTTAACCTCACTCAACCTGCATTCCTTATATTAAAAAAATTTCAAGCTCAGGCTGGGCTTCGAGAAACTTGTGTGGCTCTAGTGCCAACTTTAAGAACTTAAGAATTAACTTTAAAACAACTTGAACCAACAGAAAAATTAGTTTTCAAGAAAAAAGAATTTGATGTATTTTTTGTATCAACTTTATATATTAGAAGTATGATGCAGCCTGTTCCATGCCAATTCAGCATAATTTATCCTAAAACACATTTTTACTTTATCGGGACAGGATTTTATAGCGAAACCCTTATGAATCAATAATCACGAAAGTTTTTATGGCGATGTCATGTTTTTATTGCGAAACATATGTCGCAAAGATATTGTGGCGATGTCAATATCGGCAATAATTGCTAACAGTTATTTAATATTTTTTTTGAAAAATAGGTACATACAAGATTGATTCATTGGACTTTTGTTATAAATTTAGGTATGGATTGACATAATAATTCCTAGACTGATGCTGCATTTGAAACATCGTTGAATGCAAATCAGCTGGACATGTCTTTTCGGTAACCCACATAGTAATTATTCTCATGCTAAAAAACTACTGTTAAATTGATAAACTTGCTTCCTTATTATCTCGATGGTCAGACACTTTAATAAAGTTTGCGTCAGACATAGAAATAAATTGGCCCTCTCGTTTAAAATTATGGATAACCAAAATGGCGTCCCCAGCTGTTTTTCATTGATGTACACTTTTAATATATGCATCATCAGTCTAGGTATTATATCTATGCCATTAGTATGGATCAAAATTTTTATTATATAATAATCCTTATTTTTAATGTCATGATTGGGTTTTTTTTTGTTTACGCGCAATAATTTTGTTTTGTAACAATTGCGCGAGAATCTGGTTACATTAATTATAAGACACATGGTGAGTCCTGTTAGTTTATTTTAAAGCATTATATATCGATGTTTAACATAATTATTATTTATTTGTAAAAATATCTAATTCATAATTTCTTTAAATATGACAATCGATTAATTTTCCGAGAAAATAAAAAATAAACATTAAAATATATATAATAAATTCTTGGGGAAGAAAGGTATCTTTTATCGAGATATTAATTGTAAAATAATATTCTTCGGCAATGTAAAATATAAAAATCGATATTTTTCAAAGACCCGCGGATGTACTATATGCACCACCGGGCTCGGATTTTTTCAGCCCGGGTAACGTTTTACAATTTCCGGCCCGGACCGGATTTTTTTAAAAATATATTTATTTTTATAGCTAATAATGGCAATTTCAGATATTTGTTTTTAAAATATGCGGCCGGGTCTGAGTATATTTTTAAAAAAATAATTAGGATCCGGCACTGGTATTATTTAAAACAGGCCAGACCCGTGTAACCGAGCCCGTCCTGAACCTCTGATTTTATCGATAATAATATTGTTCACAAAATAAAAAATTAAATAAATAATTCAATATTTATCATATCTCTTAGATATAAAATTGAGATGATCGAATTTGTATTTTTTTCGAAAAAATTTTGGATTTACAATGATAGAAATAATGTTATAAGAATAAAAATTAATTTTTTAATAATTAAGTATAAGAAATTAGGTGGAAACAAAAGCAATATTTAATATAAAACCAAGAGACTAAATGTATATTTATTATATAAATCTATTTTTTTTATTTAGTAATTTTAAATTGGAAATAAATATATATTTACTTAGTTTTGTATAAATCAAATTATACTTTAAAATTTATTTAATATATCTCCATAAGGGGGCGTTAAATGCACATATTTTAAAATATAAAACAAGAATGATTATTGGTTAACTTCACGCCCAACTCCTGGTGGGTGATGAAATTGCACTTCTTGCAATTTCTAGGCCTGGTAATGAATGAATGATTATTGGTTAACTCTTTTTTTTTAAACTTTAGGGTAGTTATTGTTAAACGGCTGATTCAAGCCGGTTTTTAAAAATGGCTAATATCACGTTGTGCCGTCCGCTTACTCAAGTTTTTCTTATTCGATTGTTGATATCTTCCCAAAATGATTTAACGCCAAAATTCGATTAATTTCAACTTTATTTAAATCAAATAATAAAAAAAAAATTAATTAAAAACAAAATAAAATAGTAGTTTAAAAAAAATGAATTCAAAAAAAATGAATTGATAATTTACAATTTTCGCTTCCCTTTTATAGGGAAGCAATAATCATCACAAATAAATAATTAAATCCCATCATCATAATGACTTTACAATAAATAACTTTTATAAATCTAAAAATAAAATGTTAACGCGATTAAACTAAAACATAAAATTATAAAAATAACAATGACTCACCAATTTAACTAAAACATAAAATTATAAAAATAAAAATGACTCATCAAACGCAATACATTCTGACTTTACCAAAAATCGAATTTTACAAATCAAAGTCTCCCAATTATGACAGCTAACTCAATATTTTATCCAGAAAAATATTACGCAAGGATATTTTGCTCCATAGATGGTACGAAGGTTTAAACATTTATTAGCCAAATCTCTAAGCACAGGCAACATTTTTCTTGACTAAAATATTTAGTTAACTGTTTTTAAAAAATCCCTCTAAAAACGAGGCGTTTATCGACATTACTTTAGGGTATAGATTACGCGCTAAAAAAAATTTTAAAAAAAATGATAGGTTTCTTTGACATTTAATGAGTAAGACAGAAAATCGAAAAATAACCCCATATTTGTAAAGACGCACATTGCTGGCGTTAATGATAGAAATCTCAGTATTTTTGTTTTCTATTACCACAAAAAATATTTTTTAAAATATTGCGATTTGATCGATTTCAGACTCAAAACTGGACCGATGATTAAATTCTGCATTGATGGGTGATATCCATTGAAAAATGTTCAATTTTGTTTTATGCATCTATAAATTGCGTGTAAAACATTATCTCCCCCCAATAAAATGTTTTAAAAATATCGTGAGTATACCTATAATGACCCTATGTCCAATGAATTGCTGGCTTTGCTCATGGAAAAATCTTCAATTTTTGTTCCTATGCGTATACTTCCGTGTTGAGCATTATTCTAAATAATACTGTGATTTGGACCGATTGCCCCATCAAAAACCATCATTCAATAAATATTTGATTGGCTAGTAGTATCCAATGAATACAGTTCATTTTTTTGATGTCGCTACACGATAAACATTATCCCAAAAAAAAATTGTGATTTGATCTATAACCGACCCCGTGACTAAATATACTGTATTTGCTGATGATATCTATTTTTGGTGTAAATGCGTATAAGTTTACGAGTAAACATATTTCTAAAAGATATTTGAATTTGATTGGTCAACCATGTTGGTAATATCCATTTTTTATGTCGCCATAATTACGTGATAAACATTTGTACCAAGAAAAATAATGTGATTTGACCGATAACAACCATAATAACTCCTGCTATGAGTCATTGCATCAAAACTTTACTCTCTAAAAACAAAACTCCCCTAAAATTGTGTCTATAGAATTTACTCCTCGAAAAAAAGGGTTATACATAAATAGATAATTTTATTAAATTAGTTCAAACTAAAATACATTTTGAATTCGATAAATATAGCAAAAATAATTAATTACTACAAAGGCCAATAAAGATGTATGTATGTCAGCGTCAATGTATTACTTTTTTTTCGACATTAAATCATTCTTAGAGAGTGATTTTTTTTAAGATTTAAATATCGGATTTTACCGATTGGTGTTAAATGACAAAGTGTTCTAGTCTAGACTTTCAAGCTCTTATCTGGAATCGTTTTCGTCTTCATATGAAGTTAACTAAATAAAGTCATCAAAGTTATATGATATTTGTTTAAACAATATATGTTAATAGTCTATAATTTCTCGCTAAAACGTGGACAGATACTTTTTCTTGAAAGGAAATATCTCGTATTTCCTTATTTTTCCCGTTATTCGTATCTTTTTTCCCAAATTTTCCTAGAAATTTCTTCCAATAATTGTTTCTTGGGAAATTTTCAACCCCGTAAGTTTAGCTTCCATTTTTATTGCACAATCCATTTTTAATGTAAATAGAATTTATAAAATATTTTTGGCAAAAACAATGTAAGCCTACTTTTTTTTTTATCCTTACTTGTTCACACCAATACTCCCTGGTATTTTTATTTATCACATTATTAGGGAGAAAATTAAGCCAAATAGGTTAGCGATTGTAATTAAGCCTACTATTTTAAAACAAGCCATTACAAAGTAATTGTATTATTATTCATGGTTCCATATAATATATAGTAACAATGATCGGTCTCTTAATTTGTTGAATGAAGGATTAGAAATGTAAGCAGGGGTTTTCTATGTATTTACTAAATATTTATTCATAAGTTACTCCAACGGAGTATAGCTATCGAGACCATTGTATCTTGATCTCACACCGAAGTATCTTCGGTGTATACGTAAAAATTTAACTGGATTTTAAATAAATTAAAATTTTAATATGGTTAAATATAACAATATATATCAATTATAATTCATTAAGATAACAAAGAATTAAAAGTATTTCTATTCTATCACAAATTTTGGTCACTATTAGTAAAATATATAAAAAAAAATTTTTGATCAAATTCCTCAAATAATCATTTAATAAAATTATTAATTAACACAGGGCGAGTTGTATAATAATTTACCTAATTGAATAAAAAATAATGTTAGTATATGTGAAATAAATTCTTTCTAAAATGTTAATGTTTTGACGCTGTTTTCCATGTGTCTTTTAACAGCTCTCCATAGAGCTGGAATATTTCCAGCTCCGAACCCATCTGTTTTGTGTCTTTCTATGAGTTCCAGGAAAAAAGTACCCTCCTGGAAAATTGGTTTGCTAAAAATTTGCAGTACCTGGTTATTTTGGAAACAAAAAAAAAATAAGTTTATTAAGTTGCTATATAATAAATTATGCCAATTTTTTTCACCTATTCACTATTTTCTGTAGATTAGAAAATATTTTACCCGCGATTAATTTTATTACCTATAAAACTAAGGATAACTATATCTTAAGAGAATGCGTCTGAATCGACTCTAACTGGAATTGTTAAACATTTCTTTTTGATCATGTAATAAGGGACGTGTGGAATTTATCATTTCTTTATATGAAATGTATGAGCTAGAAGATATGCAAAATTAGGCCCGGCCTGAACGGGCTTCGGACCGGGCCGGGCCGAATATTTTTTAAGAAAGTTCGGGCCGGGTCGGACAAAACTTTATAAAAAAATTTACAAGCCGGGCTTGATTAGGACCCGATGCAGATCACTAATATGAGCATAGGTATCAGACAAGTCAAATTTTGTTTGGAAAAACCAATTTAATAATAGACGCGTGCAACTCCCTATATTTCCAAAAAAAATGCTCTGACAGATGCTCAAACCTGACCTCGGCTGGTTGATCCTGACCTTTTGGAGGTCTGTCCACATTTTTCATTGACTTGTGAGAAATCTGTTTGCATTGATTGAAAAGGCATCTGTCATTGTTTTTAATTTACCCCATTTGATGCATGGTTCAAGTTTTATCTTATTTTGAGTGGTGTAAATCCATGACTAGTAGCTTGTGTTGCGCGGCGATATCTTCTCCTGGGATGACTTTGCAGTCTATTACATCTTTTAATCTTGAGCATGTAATCTATCTGTGTTTTCCTTGTACCACTTATGCTATTAAATGACTGTCTTTTTTTCTATAATAGGTGTTGACTAAGCCAACGTTGAAGGCTTACGCAAATTTCAGTATATGCTCTCCTTCATCATTTCTTTCTCCATATCCAAAACCACCATGATGCCTTTTGTAGATGTCTCTTGCTTTTCCCACATGCGCATTTAAGTCACCACCTATTGTGACTAGGTCATCCTTAGGGATTTCTATTACAGCTTCATCAAGGATAGCTCTTGTCATCTTTCTCTTCTTCCTTGCAACCCGTTTGAGGAGCATATACTGTAAGGATGTGTAGTATTGATTGACCAATGCAGAGTTTTAATAATTAACTTTGTATTAAAGTTTAAGAAAAATATATGATGAAGTGTTCTTATAACTTAACTTCGCCATTTTCACACCTATTCTAATGAATTTTATATCCCATTTAAATTCCATTGATAACCTCGCTTCAGATTATTACCATCCGAGGAACTATGCTAAACAGAATAGGTTAAATCTTTTCATATTTTATTTCACTAATGAATTAAAGATAAAATAACTCTAGACATTTGCGTCTTTTATTGCTTATAATATGTAAATCAGTTTTAAGCTAAGATTCAGACAATTAGACAGGGGGGAAAGGCCAGGGGAGGGTAGACCCTCAGAATTTTCTATACCAAACAAGCTCCTTATATAAAATTATGGCCTCCACAAATATCCCAGAAAAGTATTCCTACAAAATGAAAATTGAGGTTTTATCGAGCTAAGAGAATCTATGAAAGTGAGAATAAAACGAAATTTTGTTTTAATGGCTTATGGGAAAAAAAATAAAGGCCAAAATTTAATTTTTTATTTATTTATGTTAAAATTTTAAAATATAAATGGTCATATTACATTTATGCATGATTTTATATATTTATAATTATATGTGTATACAAATTTTTAAAATAATAAATAGCAATTTTGAAAAATGACCCAATTCTAATAATTGGGCCAGCCAGTCTATTTAATCTTAGTGAGATTCATTCTATAATTGTTTAATATTTTTATAAAATTTTAAGTATTAATATTACTATAGTTACAAGAGGTCCAATGATGAATCAGAACAAGAGCTATATGAGGGTAAGGTATATATCCTTGCCCAAATCAAATTTTCCTAATATTCTCTGTTCTATCTAAATATGTCAAAATCATATGGTACCTTGGTAAGAAATGATGATGAGTGTATATTTATAGTATATCATATATTCTTGTTTCTGTTCAATAATGTTGAGGGTAATAAAGTAACAAGAACCTACTCCCTTTCTTATGTGCCATCTATGAGCAAAATCTCTTAGGCTTGCATAATATTTTTCCGGAAATCGGCTCAAATTGAGTCGTTTAACAACACTAGTCATATGGTCATACAAAAGAGTACACATCTGTTTGAAAAGAAAAGTTTTATTTTTTTTTATTTCTTTGGTCTGGTTATTATCATTGTATATCAAATGAAAAAGTAATTATGTATCGGTAGTTAAAAAAAAATTTTTTTTACCGGCAATGTCTACAGATGTTTTATTTTTTTGTGTTAGTTTATCTTTCTGTAAATTTCTTATAGTAAGTGTCTACAGATGTTTTATTTTTTTGTGTTAGTATCTTTCTGTAAATTTCTTATAGTAAGTGTCGGAAGACAACTGCAGTAGGGAAAAAAAAGAAAAAGGAGTTATGTTGAGATATTCTCGTAGAACTGTATGAGGCACATGTTGGGATTAATTTTTTGTCGATGATTAAAAAATATTTTTTTTCTTTTTGCCTGGTTCTAGGTTGTATATTTATGATAGACATGTTGGAAATAATTTTTATTTTGTTGGTGATAAAAAAAAATTTTCTTTTTGCCTCATCTTGGTTATATTACCCATCAGCGGGAGACTCCAGCAATTTTTACGCAGACATCTCACTCCCACAATTAAAAATCTCCCGTAATTTTTTATTTCTACCGCAATTTTTTATTTAGCATTCTAAATGTTTTTAATATATAAATTTTTGAGAGACAGTATTTGATTATTTTTATATTTAATATGTCTAGTGTTGTTAAAATAACGCGCTACAAGTAGCGCGCTACTTTTTTCTAGAGGTAGCTAAGCGGGCTATAGAAAATAGCGATAGCGGTAACTCGCTAATTTCAATTTTACATAATAAATACATCTAAAAAATTTTAAAATATATTTTTTATTAAATCTAAAAATGATAATCCTTTTATTTAATTTAATTTTGAAATTTAAATTCATATTTAAAAATATACATTTCAAAAGTTTTGGGGTAATGGAAGGAGATACATCCACTTCCAAATCAAATTTAATTCAAACAAAATTAAGCAATTTGGATTCATCAACACCAGATGTATCTCTAAAATTGGCTGACAAAGTCATAATGAACTTTATAATAGATACTGTTCAACCATTGGTTCTTTTATAAAGATGATAAACACTTTTTCTCCACGTACCAAGATATTTTGCCGGCAGACATTGATGGCAAGAATTTTGGATAGCTTTATAGAAAGAAAGAATCTAATATTAAATCTATCAGATGTCTCCTACATCTGTATAACATCAGATTGCTGTACGCACAATAGAAGGTAAAAATGTTTATTTTCTGATTTATAATATGATATTCATATTTTTAGAGCTTATTTAGGAGTGACCACACATTGGATTGATCCAATAAATCTAAAACTGATAAAGGGCAACTTGATAGGCTGATGGTAACGTTAAAAAATGTCATGCCTAACCACGATACTAATACTATAGCAAGATCGAAACAGCGGCCTTCCATAGACGATTTTTTTGAAATAAATAATAATATTAATATTATTGAACCTCTAGGTTTTTTAAATCTAAAAATACTCATTTTTGATAATTTTTTTCATATAAAAAGTGT
Source organism: Gordionus sp. m RMFG-2023 (assembly GCF_954871325.1). Lineage (NCBI taxonomy): Eukaryota > Metazoa > Nematomorpha > Gordioida > Chordodea > Parachordodidae > Gordionus > Gordionus sp. m RMFG-2023. The sequence continues at coordinate 30,028,674 of NC_088779.1, read as the reverse complement.
GTTTATTATATTTAATACTGCGTTGCGCTAGTGCTGAACGATTATTTAGTATGGCAAAACTTATACTTTCTGAATCGTCGCTCTAGACTGGGGATGACAGTACCGAAATGTTATTATTATTAAAGGGCAATAATAAATAAATTATATATATATGAAACAAAGTTATAGTCATGTTTTTATACCAATATTTTATTTGTGGAAATAAAGTTGCGTAAAAAATATTTTAAAAAAAAATCAAAATAGCGTAAAAAGTAGCTCCTAGCGCGCTACTCATTTGAAAACGATAGCGGTAGCAATAGCGGTAGCGGTAACGATAGCTGTAGCGATAGCGCGCTACTATTAAAAGTAGCGTTTAACAACACGTAGTATGTAAATTTCTTGTTTAATTTTTGATCAATAATAAGTCAACATCAATTTTATCATAATTTCATTGTAAATATTTATAAAAGCAAGCTATGTGTGAATATTTTATAATATGAAAAAAATTCCAATTAAAATTTCAAATTTTTAAGAACTTTACATCTACTGTACTGGTTCTGCAACTGCAAACGAAATTCCTTTTACATAGTATAAATTTATATTATGTTTTTTATTTAGTAAGGAAATATATGATTCGCCTAACTATGATCGTAAAGTCATTTGTTCTTAAATTTGGGTCCATTTTTTTTTGATTGGTTTATTTCATACATTATGCTTTCTGATTGGTCTATTTCATACATTATGCTTAATACTGTAGTTGGTAATATAGGACTATTTGTTAAAAGAAGAAAATGAATCATTGCAAAGTTATGATATATTATATTAAATTTAAATTGATTTTTAAAAAAAATGTTTTTTTAGACAACCCAATAAAATATATCAAATCTAATAAATGTAAGGGATATACTCTCCTATAGCCTTTTATAATATACCATACATAGAATATTATTATATATATATATCAACAAACAAAGTGCAATATATTTATAAAAAACCATTTTTATACTAGAGGTTATACATATGTGTGTGTGTAATTAATGTATAAATCTATCTATTTGATATTAATGGGGATAAGGGAAGGGGGGGGGGGGTGGAATAAAAAATATATTTACTAGTTTTATACCTATCACTATTTTATTTTTTTTACTTTAAAATTTAATAAATAAATCTCCTAAAGAGGGCGTTAAATGCCCAAATATTAAAATTTCTATATTTAAGAAGCCCGAATGATTATTGGTTTTGGGTGTAGTACCTGGAAAACTTAAAAAATGAAAAGAAAAAAATGATAGGTTTTTTTGATATGAGTGGTAAAAATAATTACAATAATACCTTTTAACACTCTAAAGAAGTTTTTTATGCATTGGATCCTTAAAATGAACTTCTATGATCACTGCGTAAAATGAAAGAGAAATTTTTATATAAACATAAAATTTATTAGGGATCTATATTAAATTAAACTAATAAAAAAAAATATATATTTTTTAACCTTGATAAAGAGCTATGATAATATTTTTTTAAACAAAATATAAATATATATAAATGTTAATTTAGAAATATTAGATTTGGTGATAATATATTTGTATAAAAGACTTGGTTTGATTTTTTTCTGAAATTTTATTCAATTCTTATAAAACCTTATAATTACTTGTTTTGCGATAAACAACTTGAAATTATATAATCAATTGTTCGCCAAGGATAAGTTATATATCTCAACATAGGTCCTTTTATAATGTAATATTTTATATTTGTAATAAAAATTTTCAAATAATATATATTGTGAGTTAATACGTAGCATAGGGTCAGGCGCGTACGAAGAGGGGGAGGGGGACATATAGGTATTAAAAAATGTGAAAGTCGTAGAGAACTTTTCCGTTAAATTTTTAACGGGTGCCTGGAAATTTATACATAAAAGAATTAACAGGCCCGACCCTGCAACTAGTAAAAAAAATTCTTAACAGGCTGGGCTTTGCATTCTCCTAACTATTAATAAATTTTTAACCTTTAAAAAAAAAAGGATTTTAAATTTTCGCGGGGTGAATTGAGACAATGTAACTCAGATTAGAGAATTAAAATAAACTATTTTTTTTATATATTAGTGCAATTAGATAAAATTTATTAGAGTTGACAAAAAATTCTTCATATTTTAAAATAAAATATTTTATAAAAAATTATATGCTCGGAAAATTAGAATTTATAAAAAACTTCATCTTGAATTAACTAAATATTTATTTTAAAAAAAAAGGGGGGGGGGGAATACATATTTTTATTTCCCTTTAATTTTATAACAAAAGCGATTTTCATATAGGCGTTTTTATACCAAAATAATAAATTCTTACATCATTTATTAACAAAATTTAGCAATTAATATTAAAAATAATATGCAAAAAAATAGTAAAATTTCTAACTTGAAAGCTAATAATTATTGAAATGTAAGCAAAAAATAAAAATCAAATTAATTTAAAAAAAATTTTTTATTTCATAAAAAACGTCGCCTATTTAAATCAATTTAATTATAATAATCGTCTCAAATTCGAAACTACTACATTGGTACAAAAATTGGTACATACATCATTTTTAGTTTAGCCATTTTGTCAGAATAAATACTAAGTGCCCACTTATAAAAGATTATGAATACCTAGAATTATTTATCAATGCTCAGTTGCTAAGGAAGAATGATTATTCAGGTGAAGCTAGAGTTGGCATGATTAACTCCAAGTTGATTTAAATCATATAATTTCTTTATAGTGTTAATTCTAGAATTATATTATTCTTTTTGTATAATTATAAATTCGACGATATTTAAGAGAAGACAAAATTACTAATGGTAGGGGGGTCCTTGTGCCGCCCATGGTTACACTTATAATTAGGAATGCTAATGGTTCAACTTACCAAATAATTTTGAAAATGTATTTCTAAATTGAAATCTTGCTAATGATATAATCTTGTTCTTTCAAAATACTCCGTGTTAAACAAAAGTAGGTTTAATTTTTTTGTATAGTTTTCACATTTTCCTGGTGGTGAACGCCTTCAATATCTCTCTCCACTTTATTCCTCACGCTATCCTCTTTTTATCTAATTTAAATTTCTGATATCACCCACCGAAGTCTCTTTCCTATTTGGATCTTCAATCGGAGTATCGCTATCGAGACCACTGTATCTTGATTTCGCACCGAAGTATCTTAGGAATACTCCGGTGGGATTATCTGTCGATATATACTTCGGTGTACACGTAAAAATTTAACTGGATTTAAAATTTTAATATGGTTAAATATAACAATATATATATTAAATATAAAAATAACAAAGAATTTAAAGTATTTCCATTCTATCACAAATTTTGGTCACTATTAGTAAAATATATAAAAAAAATTATTTATCAAATTCCTCTAAAATATTAATTTAATAAAATTATAAATTATCACAAGGGGAGTTGTATAATAATTTACCTAATTGAATAAAAAATTATGTTTGTATATATGAAATAAATTCTTTCTAAAATGTTAGTGTTTTGACGCTGTTTTCCATGTGTCTTTTAACAGCTCTCCATAGAGCTGGAATATTTCCAGCTCCGAACCCATCTGTTTTGTGTCTTTCTATGAGTTCCAGGAAAAAAGTACCCTCCTGGAAAATTGGTTTGCTAAAAATTTGCAGTAGATACCTGGTTATTTTTTTGAAACAAAAAAACTGAAGATAGAAGTGATTTGTTAAGTCACTATATAATATATTATGCCTATTTTTTCCCCACCCCTATTCACTATTTTCTGTAGATTAGAAAATATTTTACCCGCGATTAATTTTATTACATATAAAACTAAGGATAACTGTATCTCAAGAGAATGTGTCTGAATCAACCTAACTGGAGATGGATGCTCATAATAGGGGTGTGTGGATTATCATCTCTTTAAATGGAATATATGAGCAAAGGGATTAGGGAATTCAAATTTTCTTCGATAAAAAATCAGATTAATAATAGACTCTCGCAACTCCTATATTAAATTCATAGCAAAATAATAAAAAAAGCGATGACAGATGCTCAAACCTGATATCTCGGCTGGTGGATCGTCTTGACTTTTCAGAAATTCTCAATTGATGTTTGTTTAAATTTGATTTATTTAATATATGGATTTAACCTTTTATCAGAATCGATTATTTCGTTGTTATTTATGTCAACGGGGTTGTCATCTGTGTCGATCAATATTCCAGTTCCATAAATTTTGGCCCAATCAATCTCGACATCTTTGATTCTTTTAACGATAACATCCTTAAAAGTTTAATAGATTTTTTTATTTTTTTATTTTTTTTCTAAGGATTAGCTTTTTTTTTATATTGGTGGTAGAATTAAAAATCTAATTTATAATTTAGGGAAATTTTAGAGAGCACTTTCCAAATCCTGTCATCAACCCAATCTTTATAAATGAATAATAATAAAAAATGCATAAGGTCCTTGTAGCGTAGGGGTAGGGATCTCTCTGCTGAACATATATAGAGCTCTCTTAGCGACAAAATTTGTTGAATGAACGTAATCACGTTTTAAAGACTTATGAAATATATATTTTGTTTTCCCTTTACATCTTTGTAATAAGCTTCAGGGGTGACCAAAAACTCCAAACCGCATTCGTTCAAAATATTCCTCGCGGTAAAAATGTCTGGGCAAGACAAGGCGATGTGTTGTATACCTGGTCCACCGTGAGCCGATATGAAGGAACTTATTTGATCCGAAACTGGAAAAATAATATATTTTAAATTAAAATTAAAATGCAAGATTTTTAGGAGGGATCTTTAAATTGATGGAAATAAATACTCCTATTTAATAAATTTACTTCGTTTAACATAACTTATTAACTTCTTTATATTAACATCGATTTAAAAAAAAAGATATATATATATATGTTTTGTATAGGGTTGGCTAACCGTTAGGCATCAACGATTCCGCCAGAACTAAATGAAAAGGCAGAGATTTCTTGGAAAATCCGTTAACCTGGCCAGGGGCCGAGGATAGAATACTGTGTTCGCGACATTTCCAGTATTCCATGGCCAACAGCCTGACACCCAAATCTTGATCATTCTTGATGACGAAACCTTCTTCTGATTCTTTGCTTATTTTTTTTTGTCAAGATTTTTATATATATACTATACCTTGGTAGTACTCCATTTTTAAAACTACTATTGTTGTCCATTTAGGGAGCAAAATTAATAAAAAAATTTGTTTTTCTTAAAAAAAATACAATTTCCTCTTCAATGTGTTTAGTAATGCCGACACGGTGGGTTGAAAAGTTATATTTAATTATTAACAGATCAACCTATTTGCATGGCGGTAACAGGAATATTTACAGCTCAATTAAGCATGAGATTTTAATAAACCTGTTTAACTTGAAACGGTGAAAGTCCAAACAGTAACTGTACCAGGCTATAATGGAACTGTATTGTTCGGTGTGACAAGCAATTGCCACGTGATCTATTTCGGTAAACAAGTTTATTGACGCCTGTCGAAATTTCACGTTTTCTCTTTGATATTCATCGGGATTCTCGGATGATTCTGATTCATAGTTGTTTTTGCCTGGAATGGTTCTGCTGAAAAAAAAATTTCTTTCAAGATTTTATTACACATATTTATACAATGTATAGCCCGGTTCGGATTTTTTTCAAAAAATTTTTCCGGTCCTGCCCGGGTTTTTTTTTAAAAAATATATTTTATCTATTTTTGATTTTTACGGCTAATAATGTCGATCTCAAATATTTATACGGCCCGGCTCTGGTACCCGGACCGGGCTTAGGACCGGGCCCGTAGGTATCTTGATTTATATAGTTGTCAACTCCCTCACAAGGTTAAGAAAAAAATGGGACTGGATAGATGTCTAGGTTACTCCTCCCATACTGTTTTATCTCAATTTTTATATTATTGATTTGATATTTTTAACACCTTAAGATGATTACATATGTTGTAAGGGTTTATCAAACTCGGACCATACTGACCCCGGTTTATAGCAAATTTGCGTTTTTTTTTTATTTTGAAAAACCATAAGATTGTACCTATCCCGCGAAATCTAGTCAATTTGTGACCAAAATAATTTTTGTTTATTTTTTTTTTAGAAAAATTTATATGAAAAAATCTATAAACATAAAATTAATAAACTGAAAAATAGATCAAAAATAATTTGGTAAAATTCAGACACGAGAGAGAGAAGAGAAGAGAAGAGAAGAGAAGAGAAGAAGAAGAGAAGAGAAGAGAAGAAGAAGAAGGAAGAGAAGAGAAGAGAAGAGAAGAGAAGAGAAGAGAAGAGAAGAGAAGAGAAGAGAAGAGAAGAGAAGAGAAGAGAAGAACGGGTGGGTCTTCGCGCCCATTACGGACTTCTACTTTGTAATATATTTGGATAGCTGCAAATTAATCTACAATTCTTTCTGTAACAAATTTCTTTAGAAGCTGTGGGGTGGGTCAAGACCACCCTATTTGACCTCTCGTGGGGGGAGAGGGGGGGGGGTAACGAAACAATAGATATTTATTAAAACTTGCTTAACTAAAGCGTTTTAAATTAAAATATCTAACAAGACCTTGAGCGTTTATGCCCCAATTCTATCCTCGTTCTTTTTTTAAATATTATATATCTGAGCACATATATATATTCTAAACTAACTTTGTAATAGCAACAAATTTTTTAAAAAAAATCTTAAATTCTATAATAAAATATTTACGAACTTTTTGTTTGGGAACTCTCTCATCACGTAATTGGGCAGGAAAGGACCCCCATACTCTGAATCGTCTATGAGAGTATGCACCACGTTCCCCACACACGATCTAATTATGGCGTATTTTAGGCATCCAAATTCATCGCTAATCTCTGTCACGGGTTGTACGATACAAGCCATATTATTAAATGGAGAATCCGGAGATTGGCCATCATTCATGTCCTCTTCTTCCCCGCTCATCGAACTATCCGACCGAACATCGTTACTTCCGTTAATAAATGACGATACCTTTTGGGGGATGTCGATATTCGGAAAATTATTTTGGGTAGAATTGACTTCGAAATGACAACAGCGGTCCAAAATTTCTGTAAGGTTATCGACTCGCAGAGCTACGTTAAAAACCGAATCAGCTCCGCCATTTAAATGATAACTCGGGTCGTTGCAGCAGAAAGCTACGAAATCGTCCGAATCCTCGTCTAAAGGGTTCTCATTCAGAGAGAATTCGTCAATGTCATAATCACCATTTGTCGTGACTCTCCTCTCCCGTTTTACCAAAAAATCTTTGGGACATTCAGTCGAGTCCTGACGTTGAATCACTACAAAAATTAGCTGGCCACTCTTTAGCACCCACCGGTAGCATGATCTAGTTTTCTTGGTGGCCCAGAGTTCGAGTTTCAATTGTTTCATCAACTTCGTGGTTACCTTCAATCCATCCTTGCAACAAATTTGAACGTGGTGTAAGGAAGAGCCTCCCATTTAATTTTGCCGAGCTAAATAAATAGGAATTCTGAGGGGGGTTTGGAATATGTATTTCATTTCATTCTCAATTATAAGTTGCCATAAGAAAATTAATCTATATAAATTAACATTCTCCGTTGGTCTCATTGGTACATAAAATTAGGGGATCCGCAAACCCGACCCAAGTTCGGGCCCGATATTTTTAAAATAAAGCGGGTTCGGGCCGGGTCGGGCCGGGTCGGGTCGGGTCGAGACGGGCGTTTAAAAAATGTTACGTTGCTTTATAAACGATCGAACAAAGATGTAATACGTTTAATAATATTGTAAAATATTTTTAAAAAAAAATACATACACGGTTGGTTTTTAAAGGAATCGATTATAAAGAAATTTTTGATAAATTCTTCCTGTGTATAAAAAAAAAGAGAAATTAGAAGAATATACAATTGAAAAATTATCGAAAAATTATCGCTATAAAAATGTTTTCCCATTGGCTGGGTTAGTGTAATTTGATATATTTTGTAAATACAAATACAATTAAAATAGATATAAAAATTCTTTTTTTTTTTATTTTTAAAATAATATATCGAACGTTAAAAGTAAAACATATATATTACGTAATTTAAAAATATATATTAAAAATATGATTGTAAACTATTAAGTTTAAAATCAAAGGTCAGATAATTAACGTATATAGTCCTATCATTGTTGTTGTCTCTTATTGTAAAACTAAAGCCTTTGGCTGCTTGTATTACATAAATTTAGATACGTCAAAATTTTGAAAAAATGCTATTGCAAATTTTGAAATTAAAAAAAAACGATTTCTTAAATTTTCTGAAGATTCAAACATATTTTACCCGTTAATTTATCGAAAATCCATTTAAAAATATAGTGTTTTTTCCAAAAAAAAATTTAAAAATCTTTAAAAGTTTCGTTTCGAGTTACAAAAAATTACAAAAAAATAGAGTAAATTTTTTTGCTCAATTAATTTTAAAAGTGAGAATTGTTATTAAGGGAAATATAACTACTGTGTGAATAATGATAATAAAAATATTTGGCCTAGTTCTTACATAACTAAAATTTGTAATGAATAGAAAATATACAATACTTTATATTATCAATATATATATATATATATAATTGAATTATGGAAAATTTTTTTTACCTAAAACAAAAAATCGCCCCATATAAATACCTAGGAAGAACATGAATTCCTCGGCTAAACAAAGATCAAAAAGCAAATATTAATCAGGAATAAAGTGGTGTGTGTTAGAGTAGCTTCGATAAAGTTGATTACATCTGTGAACAGATTCAGGAAGTAAATTAGAATATATGAGATATGAAACCAAAATATTCTCATAGGAAAATGTTTGGTGAAAGGGTATTTTAAAGGCAGATTGGGGGGGGGGGGTTGAGCTTAACAGGTTATTTCTGTCCTTTAAATGTGATAAAAGTTAAGTGGACCATCATTAGGACTAGTAAAATAAATGATAAAATAAAATTTAGTGAAAAGAATCCGTTTAGTTGTAGGATCCCCTACATTAAACCCACCAATCAGATTACTGCAGGTTTTCCTAAAATGGGGATGGGGGGAGGGGGGGGGGGTTAGCAGAGATTATATTTGCAATAAATGTCGTAGGAATATTTGTCCTCAGGGGTTTGACATATCCCAAAAATACTGTTATCATAGTTAGATGAGAGAGAAATTGCTACTGAAGATCAAACTATATAATTCATAACAGACGTCCCGAAAAATATGTATTTATTAGTTTCTGGGTTGCAATGCATCGAAATAAATGATCCTGTAATATATTGGGATATGGATGAATACTCCTGTGATTGATCCTTATGATTCCATCAGTAGTTAATATTAGGCGGGGAGGGTGGGAAGGTCTATAATAGATTATATCAATATTTCTTTAAACATTTCTGACTTTTTAGAAAATAGATTCATCATTTATCATTATATATAAAGGCGAGTAGTTGGTTCATATTTTGTGGGTTGAAGACGAAATTACCATGAATATAAAAAAAATTAATGTAACACCCCTGTTATAAGTTGTTTACAATAATCAAGATAAACAAGGTGGAAGGTTAATCGCTATAGTCGTCACTCTTATAAGAACCGGAAGTTCCCTCCTAAACCCTATATGGTGGGAGATATATGTTCTAATATATATTTTACTAGTTCAATATTATTCTAAAAAAATATTTGGACCTGATGGATTGCCGACTAGAACCCTACTCCTTACTAAATATTTGATTGGTCACAATTTCCCAGTTAATATCCATTGAAAAATTGTTTCATTTTTGTTTTATGATGTCGTCATAAATTACGTGATAAACATTTGTACCAAGAAAATATTTTGATTTTGACAACCACCGATAACAGATGACTAAATACTTTCTATGACAAGTCTATGCATCATAACTTACTCTCTAACTCAGGACTCCGTAATGTGTTGTGTCTATGAAATTTACTCCTTGAAGATATAGATATTATATGAATAGATAATGCGATCAAAATAGCTTAATTCAATTTTTTGGAGCTAAAAGCTTGACCACAAGCCACAGTAGAGATGGTCAAATTTAGGTAAAATTTAAGAACACTAACATATATAATTAAATTGAGGATCAAATATTTCTTAGCATTTTTTATCTCTCTCTATTTGATATCATCATTTTCCTCATATGTATTTTTTTTAAAAAAATATTTAACAAAATATAAAGTATGAATGATAAAATTAAAATGCAATGATATTGGTATATAGCATGTAGTTTTGTTAAATTAACCTAACTTCAGCCAACTATAAGACAGCGTACCAATGTTTCTAACCAAAAATATTCCGATCAATCTTCAAGTTGAGACTCACCTTAGAGGCTTAAATATCAATTTTTTTAAGCTAAAAGCTTAAGTTAGTTAATTTAACAACACTAATAGCGTGCGATGTGAATAAAAATCAATAAACAAAATTTGGTTGAATAGCTCTCATCCGAGATCGTTTTCGTGTTCAAATGAAGATAACTAATAAAATCATTTTAAAAAAAATTATATGATATATGTTTAGATGATATTGTCAACAGTTCCATAATTTTCGATAAAAAACGTAAAAAGATACTTTTTTTTTTAATTTTTAAAGTAAATAACTCGTATTTCCTGATTATTTACCCGTTACTTCCTGTTTGTTATTCCGCATCTTTTTCCCCTCAAATTTTCCCCTAGAAATTTCTTCAAAATAATAATTTTCCCGGGAAATTTACATCCCTTAAGTTCTCACTTCCATTTTTCTGATACTTTTTTTTTATCGCATTATTTAGGAAGAAAAATTAAGCGCCAAATGAGAAATCGATTGTAATGAAATCCTAATATTTCAAACTGAGCCTAATTTTTAAAGCCCGACCCGGCCCGACCAAGCCCGACCCGACCAAGCCCGAACCCGGTTTTGTTTGGGTCGGGCCGTGTACGGATCGGGCCCACTCTCGCGGATTTCTACTTACGTTTTCTTTAATATATGCATTTGCTATTCAAGGTTCCGTTCCATAAAGATAAAACAATAATCCGTTCCCATAATATTGTTTTAATTCAATTTAAAATTTTTAAATTCAGTTCATTTGAGCGTCTAAATTGGTTCATTCATTCATTACAATCTTTTTGTTTAATTATTACTGTTAAAATTTGTAAAAATACTGGGAAATACAGTAATATAGTATCTGTTGGAGCGTTAGTAATATTATTAACGTTAGTAATACGGATATGTCGAATTTGAGGCGAGAGAATGAGAAAATCTCGTAACGTAAAATATAAATGGGGTAGACTTTGACCATTGAGGGACATAATGGGTAGAAAGGATAACGTAGTTACCGGTTTAGGAGTTAATCGAGAGGCGGACGCATAGTGACGTAAGTAAAAATACGTTATTTGGGTTCTGATAAGTAGAATTCTGATAATAATCAGCCAAGAGAGAAACTGCCGGGGAAGGAGAATAGAAATAATACAGAATTTTGAGTCTCGAGGGAGGGGGGGGGAGTGGTGAATTGTTATAATAGCGGTAAACCATGTCATATTGCTCAGAGATCGCCGTGAGACAAAATGTTTTGTTTGTTGAAAATTTGGACATATAGCCTTTCATTGTCCAATGAAACAGGAGAGATTAAGATCTGTGGAACTATGGCCGCTTTGGTCATAATAAAGAGGAATGTAATACGCGCAATCACAACCCACAGAGAGAGATGCGTCAGAAATGCTACAAAAAGAATAATGTTAGAAAAATAAATTGTTTATGTCATATGTATTTTAAATTGATTATATTATTTTAATAAAATAAGTTATAAAAATAAGTAAATTTTTTTTTTAATATATAAATTAATCAAAATTATAAAATTAAACATAAAAGAAAAAAAAAATTAACAAATATTAAAAAGAAAAAGTAAAAAAATAAATAAAATAAAATAAAATAAAATAAAATAAAATAAAAATTAATTTATATATCTTTCTTTTTTTTTTTTCATAACAAACATTCATTTATAGGTGTTTAAGCAACAAACTTAAATAATCTTGAACTTAACCTAATCTGAATTAGAAATTTACAAAAGTAGGCCCGGCCCGTACCCGGTCCGTACCCGGCCGGTATCCGACCCGTACCCGGCCACCCGACCCGTACCCGGCCCAAACGGGTTTCGGGTCGAGCTCAGGCCTAATTTTTTTTAAAAATTCGGGTTCGGGTCGGATCGGGCCTTGGAAATTTTTTTTTTTTAAATATATTTAAATTTATCAATTTTATATTTTTATTTTTTTTAATGTAAAATAAAAAAATTTTGATTTTATTTATCGAAACTAAACGCCATATATAATACGTATGTCTTTTATTTCGAGTAATTATAAAAGTTAATTTCTATATTTAAATAAGCCTCGGGCCGCCAGGTTGGGCCGGTAAATTTTCTTTAGAAAAAATTTAGAGTGCGAAAAATAATTACGATAATACCTTTTAATTTTAACACGGTAAAAGGAAATAGAAATTTTTTTATTAAAAACATGAATTTATTAGGGATCTAATTTTTTTATTTTACCAAAATTTTGTGATTATTTATTAAGTTTTAGGGTGAAAATTTTACAAAAGGGAATTTAAAAATTCAGAAAAAAAATATAATAAACAGTTATTTTAAACCTTGATAAGCCCATGATAATTATTTTTAAAAATAAATACAAGTTACTTTATATTGTAATATTTTATATTTGTAATAAAAAAATTTTCAAGTAATATCATATTGTCAGTCATTACATAGTATAGGGTCAGTTAATAATCATGTTTTGACTGGCCAGAAAGAAAAAAACCTTTCACTTAACCTCATTTAGCTCAAAAACTATCATAGATTGAGGAGTATTGATTCAAATTATATTTTAAAGATCAAGATTTGTGTTACACATTGATTCTAAATTTGTTTGGTTGAAGACAATCCTTAATCCCTTCTTAGCAGAATCATGGCCAGTCATACCACATCGCCCCTACTAATCATCGTGGACACTGTTTTAACAACTTGATGGGATTAGCTTTCACTATGTGATAGGTTAAAAATCAGCTATTGTAATCTTTTCCATTTTATACCGTAACAAGTGCTTGATAATAGTTTTATTACTTAATTTGTATTTCTACTCACCTTACTAAATTATATAAAAGTATCAAAGCTACTTCCACAGACACAAGATACATTCCTATATCACTGAGTGTCTCAAATTTCGAAATACGATAAAAAAAAGTTTATTTTATATTATTGTTTGATAGTAAAAAAAAAATTTATATATTAACTTAATTCAATCTAATGTTGTATAACGTATTTAAAATGGTCACTTATGAAATGAATATAATTTATTTATTTTAGATAAAATAAGTCAATTTTAAGAAAATTAAGATTTTTAAAAAAAAATATGACAACGTTTTTTTTTCTTTCAATTATATAATGTTAACTTCTATATTATTTTATATATAAAGCGTATAAAATTTTAGAGGATATCGTCATAGATGTACTCCTATAAATATATTCCAGCAAAGTGTGGAGTAATCGCAAATGCAAATTTAATAAACTTTTGCCGATATTTTGAATCGCATAGATATTGTAACTTTACATCAATAACATATTATAATACTAAGACTAGTAAGGATGCATTCATTAGTAAAATGTACATCAAGAAAAACAGCTGGGAACGCTATTCCCATATCATCATTTAAAAATGAGATGCCAATTTTTCCCTATATCCCGACGCAAACTCTATTAAAAAATTTCCCGATCATCGAGATAATAAAGGAGGAGGCAAGTTATCAATATAATAGTAGTTTTTTTAACACGATAATAATTTACTATATGGGTTTACCAAAATGGCGCGTCCAGCTGATTTGAATTCAACGACGCCTTCAGATGCATTATTATGAACGCGTCGTCAATCTAGGTGTTATTATATGTCACTGCTCTACTTACGCCGGGATACATTTCTGGTCAAAACAGATGTTTTTTTTTAAATTTTTAAAAAATTCGCCCCTCAATAAAATGATTTTTTAAAAAAGTTTCAATCCCAGTGGATTGTATATTCCAATAAAAAAATTTAAAAAAGACTTTGGAAACATTTATTAATAATTTTTCAATGGTTTTTAAACTTTTTAAATATTACTGCCCATGGTAATGAAATAAAATAACCTTATTTCCACCATGCACCTAATGATTTTTAAACCGCCCATTTAGCGATATTTATAAACGATTAGGGTTAATTTTTTTAAAAACTTATCCGATTAAGGTTTTTAGCTAAAATAATACTATGTAGTAAACCTGGAGATTTTGCGTGGCCGAAAGGTTTAGACCTTTATCCGCTAAATTTCGAGGCTTACGGTGACGATATTATTTTGGCTAAGAATCTACCGACCCCAATTGGGCCTTTATTTTAACCAACCTTGGGCCCGTTTCACTTAAAACGCTCTTTATTCCTTAAATTTTTTTTTAAGGTGTGCCAAAGAATAGCAAACATAGTAAATCAACTTTGGGAGTAGTATACGATACGAAGTAACGATTCGAAATGTAGACACTTTATTTTTTAATCCAAGTTACTTTTTTAGCACTTAAGACGGGGCTTTAGCTCGTCTCAGAATTCTTGAATGACTGTTCTAAATATAGTATGACTACGTTATGTATGGGCTAAAAAGGTTTTGTAGATGCATATCTAGTATAACTGGCAAAAAAAAATTGATATGAGTTTTATCATTTATTAATTAATATTAAACATTATCCCCGGCAAGGATTGGCCAATTTACCTATGTTAGTCATGGTTTGAATGGCGCGAAATCAAATTGAAAGGAAACAAAACTTGGTAAGTTAAAAAGAGAAGCAATCATTTGTTTCTTTTAATGAGGATGGAAAAAAAATGATCGGGCGTCGTTTAAAATTGATCATAACATATAATTCATTCATTCATTCATCTATTTAGCACGTGATTAGGATAAAAAAAATATATTTTTCGTTGTTTGATATGAAATATAAATATTTATTTTTTTTGCAAAAAAAATAAAATATATATTATGCAAAAGGGAATTTAAGATTTAGATTAAAGTTTTAAAATGGAGTATTATAAAATTCTATCTTTTTTAAAAAAAAAAAATATATAAATATTCCCCCCCCCCCAAAGGTTAAAGTTTTACGTGTTTAAGATACAAATTTTTATCATTTTATTATTTTATGAAAAATTAGAAAAATAAGGATAAACAATTTTCGCCCATAGGTCATGCATTTGCCAGGGACAATTTTTTTATCATTTATCATAAATTTATTCGTAGAAAAATTAGATATTAATTTTGTCGCGTTTCTTAATTTCTTCGAAATTCGACCTATTTTTTTTGTCCCTTCTGGAAAGTTTTATAAACAAAAAAATAATAAAAGGGGGGGGGCTATAAAAAATATTTTATATTGATATATATATATATATAAAAGATTAAAAAATTTTATTGATTGATTGATAAATTATTTCGTGAATTTTTTTTTCCGGATATCCAATATTCCAACAGATGGTGCGCACACTTAAAATCATTCTGCCTATTTTGGTAAGTAAAAAAAATTTATTTTTTACTTATATGAATAAAGTATTTAGTAATATTTTTGAATAAAAAAAATGTATCAATTCAGAGGTTAGTGTTGTGTTAAAAAAGCCATCTGGGGCCGGTTAAGATTTTTAGCTAAAATAATACTAATGTTAAGCAATAGAGATTTGGAGAATTAGATTGTCCAAGCATATGAGTAAAAAAAATCTTTAGAGCCTTACATCATGTTATTCTAGGGGTTCCAAAATGGGTTTTTTAACAAAACTTAATCATGCTCTTAAAAAATTATTATTATTATTTTGGTTTCCTTTCTTTCTGTCTTTCTTTCTTTCTTTCTTTCTTTCTTTCTTTCTTTCTTTCTTTCTTTCTTTCTTTCTTTCTTTCTTTCTTTCTTTCTTTCTTTCTTTCTTTCTTTCTTTTCTTTCTTTCTTTCTTACCACAATTGATTTATTTACAATTCCAATCGCTAATATTTTAATTTATTATATATATATTTTTTTTTTCAGAACATTTTGCTTTTAGACTGTATATGGTATAGTAATTGCCTTATATTAACGACAGAGATAATAAATGGAGGACAAACGATGACAAGTAATGTATAAATTAAATAAGTATAATAAGATTTTAGTTATGTTTAAAATCTTTGAATAACCTTTTCCCACTTATGACACAGGGGGTTTAAACACCCCCCTCCCCCGAACTCTATGAATCGGGAGTGTTTATATAAAACCGGAAACCAGTAAATCTTCTCCTAAGATTTTCGTAGTGGAATCAAAGTCAATTTTATAAAATTTTGAGACCTGTTTTAACACAATTTACAAATAATTTATAATTCGTTCAAAATTATTTAAATGTTAACATTATATTTTTTTTTTCCTCATACAATAAACTTCGAAACCGAACTTGAATTCCAGGGAACCGTGCTTTCTAAAGATCATTCTAAGAAATTCAAGAACTCTGAACCAGAATCACTTCCGTTTAAAAAAATTATAGTATCCAGGGCTAAGAACTTTTTACTAGTTTGCGTTTTTTTTATTATTTACTACGAATTTATTAATTTCTTTAAAAAAAAAAATTTTTTTCCCAATTTTGAGAATTGAATTTTTTTTTTATTAAAAACTCTTTAACCAAATTTGACTAGTATAACATATACCTAGTTTGCCGTGGTTTTCTAATAAAAACTCATAATATGAGAGCATAGGTAAACAACACTGCACTACCCCCCCCCCCACAACCACTCCACCCTTCCAAATCCTTCACCCCCCCCCCATCCTTTAAAAAAAATTAGAAAAGTAAATTGTATTCAAAAAAAAACAAAATACCTTTTTTAAAAAAAAAAGAGTATTATTTCCCAAGTTAAATCAGCTTGACCACCAATCACCCTATTGTTATCGCTCACTATGTCTTGGATGATTAGTTCTGCACCGAGACATTAGCTCTATGGAGATCTCGAATACATGTTGACACCCCTTTACCTGCCATTTGCAAACAAAAGGATTGGGATATCCTGGTCGTTACATGAATTTATCGAAGCTATCCCTTCTCTCAATCTTTAATTGGAACTCATTAAAATGAGCTTAACATGTCATTGATATACATCTTCAATGGCTCAATTAACTAACGGCACCTTTGATCTGGTAGTAATGTTCTGGTTGACTCTAATGGACGACATAGCCTGCCCTGCCCCTCATGACGCGTATCCCTATTATACACAATCATTCCCTTAATTCTGCCAAAATTCCATCTATTCTAGAACTAGCTATCCTTTAGATATGATGAAAAAACGCCCAAAATGGCATTACCCAAATTCCTTGGAAAAAAAGGGATCAAATTTTCTAATTTTTAGGACTATTTCCTGTACAGATTTCCTAAGGCGCTTATCTAACATAATTTTTTAATCTACATATTTTATTTATTTTTTTTGTGTATACATTATTATTAAAATAACATTTATAGTTTTTATTATTATTATTACATGTTTTGATTCGAATTTATTAATATATAATATAATATAATTGTTAATTACTTCATTTTTAAAAAAAAAAAACTTATTAGGCACAACAAAGACAATTGAGGATATGAGAATTACCAGTTTCATTATTGGTAATTTATTTTTGAACATTTATCATCTAAATCTTTAATCTCAGTATCTCTGTAATTACTAACATTTAATTAGAAAAATTATTTAATTTTTTGAAATTATAAGTTTTTTTTTTATTTGAAAAAAACCTAATAACCGTTTTTTTAAAAGCTTTACAGAACACTTTACAAGGTAAAAACAGTATTTTGTTTACTTTTAAAATCATTTATATTATAGGGAAAAAATTTATTAAACTAAATCCTTTAAATTGATTTTATATATTTATATTAAAACAAGATCATTTAAATGAAACCAAAGATAGTATGTATATTTTATTTTATAAATTTTATTTTGTGGAAAAAGTAAATTTGTAAAAAATTATACATTCGATTTTTCTTATAAACCAGTAACTTGAATTTCATGCATCTCGTTTCGGTTCAGTTATTTAACTTTAATTTCGCCTTAGAAATTCTACGTCTTAGTATCTCCATTGTTATACAATAAAATGCTTAGAAATTTTTTATATTCCTTAAAAAATATGTTTTACATATAATTTCTGTGGAACACCCCCTTATCACGTACCTAAGTAAAGTTTCAGGTATGCAGTGAAGATGGGATGGAAGGAAGGGGGGGGGGTGGAGTGAGGTTAATGTTAACAGATATTAGAACAATATAATAGTTTTGATGATAATTCCATATTAGGGTTTCGTATCGAAATATCATTATCAGTAATCATTTTAAGCATTTTATACAATAAACTCTATTTTTCCAATTAATTTTCATATTAGGGCATGATGATAGAATCGTTTTAAGTAACAAGAAAAAAAATAAAACAATATTTAATAATTCTCTATCATATTTATATTTTATAAGTTATTATGAACAAGTAACTAACAAACGTTAAAAAAAATTTATAACCTCTGCACAATAATTTAGCATTGAATTACCGAAACAAGACCATATACAAATTCGAAAGTATGTTTATAATATAATTTCGTTATATCGCTTTGTTATGAAATAAAATGCATATATTATAATTATTTTATTTTATTTTTTAAAAACGAAATTTATTCAAAATCGCCCATGGCAAATTGTCTTGTCTATCACGTTTTCACAAATGACCCAAAAAATTCAACCAATTAGAAATTAGCCCAATTTTTTTAATTTAAACAAATTTAAAAAAGTTATCAGGAAAAATATCATTTTTTTTAAAAATAAACTCTATGTTTCCCTTCTTATCACGTGTTCCTTTTCCTATCACGTGTTTCCTTTCCTATCACGTGTTTCCTTTCCTATCACGTGTTTCCTTTCCTATCACGTGTTCGATTTAGAATATCTTCGTACTATAATTCACCTATTTTTTTCCTGTACTTTTTTTTATTTTATCAAAAACCATAGTTTAAAAATGCTCTTCTTCAGAATCAAAAAAAAAATCTTCAAAGATTTTGATCTCTGAAGATTTCTTTTTAGAAGAACATTTTTTTTTTGAAAATACTCAAACAAAAGTCTTTTTGATCAAATTTTTTTTTTTTACCTAAAAATTTTATTGGTTATCTTTTTGACAACCAACTTTTCCTTATTTATTTCTTAATTTGGTTGAGGAATCATTCTTCCTGGTGGTATAAAATTTAATATATTTTTTTTTTCTCTTTAAAAATAATCTATAGCACATGCCAAGTATGGACTAACCGAAACCAGTAAAATATTTTATATATATCTATATATTTTTTTCTATTCAAAAACGTTTTTATGTTTAAAATCGTTTAAAGGCTCATAATATTCCATAACTTCTTCTAAAGGAGAGAACAGACAATTTTTCTGCAATTAGAAACTTGGGACACCTGTCTTTGAGATGTGTCATACAATGTTTCTCAAAAAAAAATTGATTGACTAAAAAATTATATAATAATTTTAAAAATTAGAATTCATGAGTGAATATAACCATTAGTCATTCTTAAAGAAAGTTTTTCCTGTCATTTAAAAAAAACTTAGTGTCAACGATTCTAATAATTTTGGCAAATGTAATTTTTTGACTTAAGATACTGAAAACTCTATGTATATCTATAATTTTAAGGATTATCTTATATGTATATAAGTAATAATAATATAATGACAATTGTTTTTTTTATTTATAAGGAATCAATTTCAAGGGACTCAAAGAAGGTAAAAGTTATCAATACTATAAATTTTAATGTCCCTTTTGGGAACTTTACAAGGTCTTGAAAGGATAATCAGAGAAAATGAAGATATAACCGATTTGAAAAGTAAAATTTTTTTTAAAAATAAAAATAAAAATTAAATTTATATTTAATATTTTTCTAATTATATTTTTCTAATTATTTTTTATTATTATTAATTTTAGATTTAGCCCTCGGTGAGTTTTTCTCTTTAATAACTATTTGTTTTATCCTAACTTTCTTTTTTGTATTTAATATTTTTAATTTTATTTTTAAAATTCTAGTAACATTTGATCATATCCCATCTCAACCAACATACAAACCCGATGTAAAGACAAACGAGATAACTTATAAGATAGATTATCTTTTTACCACGCCCAGGAAAATGGATTATATTATTACCACGCCCTGGAAAATAAATTTTCCCTCAAATATGGGACCAAGGAAAATAGATTTTGCTAATATTCAAAGAGTCATTGAGAATATACGAAATAAAAGTATAGTAATAAAATGAAAATATTTCTTTCCCTTTTTTTTGCAAGAGAAGTTTAGAAAGAAAGAAAGAAAGAAAGAAAGAAAGAAAGAAAGAAAGAAAGAAAGAAAGAAAGAAAGAAAGAAAGAAAGAAAGAAAGAAAGAAAGAAAGAAAGAGAAAGAGAAAGAGAAAGGGAGAAATTTATAAGTGTATTTATACATTAGAAGAATATAATATAATTCAAATACAGTAAAACCTGTATAATTTGGAAACCGCTGGAGGGGGGGGGGCCAAGATTCTGCATCAACTTATACAGTTGTTTGATCAATCAAAACTAACAGTAGTTCAATAGAAATTTGATTGGAATTCAAAATTTTGATTAAAAAAATATGAGGGGTTGCCTGAATTATCGGGAACCCCAAATCAAAGACCTGCGCAGAGGTACCCAAACCACGGTTATGGTTTTAAAAAAATTCGCTCCCTCCCCTGCAGTCTCGCTTTGAGTCGACTTTTAAAAATGGTAAACTCACTATTTCATCCAGTATAATATTGCCCAAGCCTGAATATTTTGAACATAGATAACATGACGTCTAGTTTCTATGAATAAAATCGAATATTTTTATTTTACACAAAAAAATTCAATTATAAAATTGATAAATTTAGATATATTTTTTAAAAAAAAATTCCAAGACCTGACTAATCCGGCCCGAA
The DNA here is from genome assembly GCF_954871325.1 of Gordionus sp. m RMFG-2023. Taxonomy (NCBI): domain Eukaryota; kingdom Metazoa; phylum Nematomorpha; class Gordioida; order Chordodea; family Parachordodidae; genus Gordionus; species Gordionus sp. m RMFG-2023. The sequence continues at coordinate 30,007,760 of NC_088779.1, read as the reverse complement.
TTTTTTTAAAAATATATTAAGCCCGACCCGGCCTGAACTCAACGGGCCGGTTTTGGGCCGCCTGGCCTACTTTTGCAGATCTCTAATATAATATATTATATATATTATTTATTTTTTTTTAAAACACACACACAACTTTATAGAAAAGGAAGAGAAAATGAATGGTATAAATAATATCATAGGATTATTTTTATTCGTTATATATGTTTCAGCGTCAATGTGTTTATTTCCGACAACGTGTCAATCTTTCTACTTTTTAAATATATTTTACCGGAAATACAATTCCGTTATATGTTTGGAATAGCCTATCTTACGATGAATTGTAGATAATCTTTGCTGTTAAACCTTTGAGGGTGATTTATAATTTATATAAAAAAAATACTTTGGGAAAAATCGAATATAAATTTTTCATTAAGTTCAAAAGTTTCGTGGCAAAATTGTTCCGAAATTTATAGGGTAAGGTATTCCAAAACATAATGGATCCATTTCCGGGTAAAATTAAATCTTTAAATTATAAGTTAAAAAAAGCGCTTCAAAATAGTGATTCAAAGTTGAAAAAAAAATAAGACTATTACCGGGAAAAACACATTGACGCCAACACATATATATTCACCAATGACATATACAATACCTAGACTGACGATTCATTCATTCATTAAAATGCATTTTTAAGAGTCGTTGAAGGCAAATCAGCTGGACCCGCCATTTTGGTAACACGTATAGTAATTATTCTCATGTTAAAAACTACTATTAAATTGATAACTTGTATTCCTTATTATCTCGATGACCAGGCAATTCTTTTAATAAAGTTTGCGTCAGATGGCTCTCGTTTAAAATTTTAATAATGATTAGTGTAACCAAGATGGCGTCCCCAGCTGATTTGCATTGATGTACACTTTTAATGAATGAATCGTCAGTCTAGGTATTATTAATATAATACATTATATATATATTTTTTTAAATAAACATCTTTATAGAAAGGATTGCAAAATTATTAGGTAATATATCATAAAGCCAAATAATATTTTTCCAATTTTTTTTAAAATATTCTCAAAAAAAAATAAAATAATATTTCTACTAAATAACTCTAACAGATGCTCCTAATCGCTAGAATGTTATCATTTAGCGTGCGAATTTATAGTGACACGCGGCGACATCGTATCTCCATAATGAGGAGAATAATACGATATCCGGCGGAACTCGCAATTGCGTCACACAATTAACGCCTCCATTCGAGCCGATTTTTAAAAAAAAACGGGCTAGCTCAATATTTTATTCCAGAAAAAATAACTAATATTTGCTTAAATCGTCAAAATTTTGCTAAATAGATGCCCAAAACATTTGCGCCCTCTATGATCAAAATAAATATTATTTTTTTCCGGATAAAATATCGAGTTGGCTATTTACAAAAAGAAGATCGGCCCTAAATCCGGGTCGTTTAACAGCACTATCCGAATCTAACCGAACCCGTATAAATAACGTAATGTCTATCAATTCGTTTTGTGTCATTAGCTTTTACATATAATTTTTCAATTTTATTTATATAAATATATAGATGTCAGGGTACCCGATATTAAGAAAAAATATATTATTATATAAGAAAAATATAAATCCATTTGTTAAAATTATTATAACTATATATATATATAGACTAGCATTATTTTAAAAATAATAAAAAAATTTTAGAAAGAAAATGAAGCCATTTATAAAGTTAATATATATATATCAAAAAAATAATAATCGTAAGATTAAAATTATTTAAGGCATATAAGAATAGGACCTAAGAAGGAAGCGGCGTACTGCGTAGCCTTTCTGGTTTAGAAAAAAAAATTATGGGCTTTCAACCGATATGCCAATCTAATTAGTGACGAACATCTTCTTTTTTTTATCCCTTAAGCAAATCATTGAGGTATTATAAGTGGAAGGGCAATTAGAAATATTACAAGATTTTTCTGTAAAACCTTGCAGAAGGCTTAGAATTACTAAAATCATTTAGAATTATCCACATTCAGAATGAGCTCACAATTCGTAATCGAGAATATTATGATAAATAAACTATTCAAAGAAATCGATAATGCTTGTTTAATAATTTCCAGAAATAACCTTTAAGCAAAAAAAAAAAATTTTTTTTTTCCTAGTTGATTAATCTGCATTTCTGACAACTCTTACATTTGTGTTCTTTTTATATTTCAAAGAAAACTGATTAAAATAAATATAATTATAATTGTTTATTACGGGGTCAAGTAGGGAGAACAGGGGCAGAGTGGTCCACTTTTTTTTGCTTAAACCTCAATAAACTTAATAATATTTTCAAACTAATCATCGATAAACTGATCAAATTCGCAAATTCGCAAATTCGCAAAGTATATGCTATTCGAAATAGGTTATTACTTATTTTATACGAAAGAAATATTAAGACATTGTTTCCGTAATTAGGGTAAGTGGTTATAACGATAAGTTATAGCTGGTTCCATCTTAAAGGATAAAATATAAAAAATTAATCGATATTTTTATGACACTAAGATAAGGCGCTTTGAAGTATATTGATTTGATGGTAATATAATCGTGATATTCAATAATCAAGTTAATTTAATTTTAATTTTAATTAATTAAAGGTGATAATATATTTCACTCAAAATTAATAATTTAGATTGATAAATGTTTCATTTTAGAATACTATTTTTCGTTCGTTTAAAAATGAATAAATTATATAAATACGCGATAAACATAATAATAATAACCTAATTTGACGATGGCATTCATTAAAAGTGTACATTAAATTTTAAAAAAACACAGCTGGGGATGCCATTTTGATTACCCATTCTTTTCTAAATAACATATTTTCGAATAAAATCAATCTACATCTTAAAATTAGGATAATACATCTATTTAAAAGAATATATATATAGTAGTTATGTGAGAATATAATTACTGTATGGGGGGTTACCAAAATGGCGGGCCCAGCTGATTTGCATTCAACAACGCTTGCAAATGCAGGTCTCATTTAACCACCAACATTTCCTCTCTATTTTATAAATGTAATTTGAAAATAATTGATTCATATTTTAATTCTTAAAAATTATCGGACCTCAAACACATTTTGCTCTATAAAAACAATTAAGATGTTTAAAAATTTTCAGCCAAATTATGTATCGCATAAGTAATCTGTATTAAGTTCAAATTTTCCCCTCTCATAAAGCAAAAGTTCCAATTTTAATTGTAGTAGAACTCAACCCCTTTGTACTTAAAGTTTCACAGTGTTTTACCCAATACATCTTTCGATTAAATATTATTTCCTTCTTTAGATAATTTCATGCTCGTTACAGATCACTATTCATGTGGTTATTTATATTACAATTAAAATGGCTAACGAAATTTCTAGAAAAAATAAACTCTGGTTTTTTTTTTAAGGTATTACAACCAAGTGACAAAAATCCAGTATTATAAAAGATATAAAATTTCCAAATATAGCAGGATATTTTTCTTTAGATATACTAAATGGTCAGTATTTACTATATTCAAGATTTTTTTTTAGAGCTTTTATCGTAGTATTTTTTTTTCAGGGTTCCAATCCTTTCTTTCTTTCTTTCTTCAAAATTATATTTATTTTTTTAACCTATGGTCTTAATGAGATGGGCTAGTAGGCAATAATTACATTTTCTGTAAACCTTGACTCACCTAAATCAGGTGTTGATAATTGGCAGCTTGTCAGATTTTGTCTTATTCAAGTAAAACATAGTTATTTTTATACCGATGTTCCAATATGGTAACAGAAATGATTACGAAAACAAAAGATGCCTATATTATAATACAAATAATTAATTAAATAGTGTTTAAACAAAATATTTAACAAAAAGGAAATTTGATTCATTTACTCCCTACTATATTATATTTTTACTTGAGGATCTTATATATAGGTTAAGGATATAAGTTCTTTTTTAAATAATGGAGTTTTAAGGAATTACTCTAAGTCTACGAATCTTGATCGTGTGCTAGGAATGGGGGCTAAAAAATATTTTCCAATTCTCGAAAAGAGTATTTAAATGAAAAAAAAAACCAATGAGAATTAATAATAATACAAAAGGTAATTGTATATGTCGGAAATCATTTTAAATCTTCAAAAATTAAAAAATGTGAATTTAAAAAAAAAACAAATTTTAAATTTGCTATCATATTTATTTTCATATTTTGTCCAAAAAAAAAACAAAAATTGTTTAAAATCCTTGTTTTTTAGGAAAAGCATGGGATAGGATAGCCCAGAAATTTCATAATCATGTAATAATTTTTTATTTTAAACCAATTTCTAAGTTCAAAGTATTATTATTTAAGGTTTACCTGTTATCGAATTGATCTTTCAAAATCAATTTTTTTTAAAAAATATCATTATAAAATATATTCACTATTAACCATTATCCTAGCGGTGCTTTCCCGCTTTAGTTCCCCGCCATAATATTATTATCGCAAATTTTGGGTTTGAGCGATAGTTTGACTTCGTTTATAAAAACGAAATGCTAGAATAAAAAAAACGGTATAAGCATATGTTTGGTTTCAACAATTTTTTTGCCCCCCCCCACCTCATATTTTAGATAATTTATCTCGAATATTTGTCAACTATTAGAAATTGTTAAAATAGTTTTTTAGGGATACCAGGGGATAAGTGGCCAACTTTTTAGCTCGCGACAGATAAAAGAATCGAAGATAGCTTGATAATGCAACATGTAACCCAAATATACATAACCGAATATTAGTGTTGTTAAAACGGTTCGGTTTGAGCCGATTTTTTATAAACCGCTAACTCGATATTTCATCAAGAAAAGTATTACGCAAAGCTTGAAGATTTTGCTCATAAGAAGGAACAAAGGTCTAGACATATATTGTCGAAATCTTGAAGTTTAGGAAAATATTTTTCCGGCTAAAATATCGAGTTAGCCGTTTTAAAAGGTCGGTTCAAAATGATCCGTTTAACAATATCACCGATTATATAGATGTATATTTCTAAAAACATTTGAGGTAAAAGTTGAGGGTGGCCATTCATCCCACCAGTTTTTCACTTGACATTTTTTTTTTAAAGTTTAATCATAAATTTAGAAATTTTATGCCTTTAAACTCCCCGGATAATAAATTAAGGTGCTAATTCTTCTTTAATTCGCTTTTCAAAAAAAAAAAATCCCGAAAATTGGCATTTCACACTAAAGATGTATTATAGGATGATAGGAATTGATTATCTTAAAATAATTAAAATTCTTTAAATTTCCCGAAATTTATTAAAATATTTTAAATTTAATTGGTAAGAAAAAGTTTTGAGCTAAAATAACTTTGTAAAAAATTTTCATCAGCTGCTGCTACTTATAATTACTTACTTATTAACAAAGGTTAAACCCAAATAAAGAGGAATATGATATGGCCATGAGTTATAAATGGGTTATACATAAGTTGGTGACGTATCACAAAAGATTATAAATCCCAAATATGTCCTAATAAAATGGAAATCAAATAAGTTTAAGATGAGACTCTTTAAAAAAAAAAATTCATTTTCAACTTCTTTATAGGTGGTCAGGAATTATAAATCAAGTAGAGTGAGATCTAATATCCATGCTTCTTAATTCCCAATTTCCCTTTTTTCACTGTCCTTGCAACGCAAAATATTATTAGAACACATAACATAAATTTGTAAAACAACCAATTGTCAATAAATGTATTTTTTTAATAAAAAAACTGCATAATTGTTATAGTTTAGTTCCCCAATATATATAATATATAATTCAAACACAAGCGCACCTTTTTGCCGACGCGTTATTCATCCTAAACTTATGAACAGTGTTATTACTATCTATCCATAGTGTATCGAAGGAATCGTATTCCACGGTGGCACAGCACATTTGGAATTGAGCTAACATTTATTTTTTTCTTATCCCTGTCAGAGAGAGTTTGATATTTTATAAATTCTCCTTGAATTATTTGACTATTAAAATTAAACATCCCCTTATCATCTGAAAGAATATTGATGTGTGCCACGTCGCGTGATCCTTTTAAAACCAATATATATCAATAAAATGCATTTTTCTTTCTTTATCTTTAAAATTATAATAAACATGGATCTGCAAACCAAACATTATACAATACACTATTAAACTAATGTGGGGGGAGGGGGTTATTCAATCAACACTTATGGTGCTGATTGGCATTGTCAGCGTCTAATTGACACAATATTCACTAGAAGCAAATTCCCCGCATAAAATGATAATCTAATACTCTAAAAGAAATTTCGTAGCATTCAGTTTTCCGTATTCCCACGTTATTATTTACAAGTTTTTAATATTAATGGAAAATAATCCTTTCATATATTTTAACAAGAATAGCTTAAATTTATCACAGAGTATATCATTTATTAAACATTATATATATATAAAATTAGCGCAGTTTGTATTTTCAGATAATTCATTACTTTATTTATCCTTCAAAAAATGATATGAATTCCTACTCCCTATTTACGTATTGTCAATCATTCCATCTACTAATTAACCTATATAGCATAAAATTTCTAACCAAGGCTCCAAATTTTATGTATCGGGATTAACTTTAAGGGCATTGGAAAATGAAAATATATTGTTCTTTTTACCTAACTCAAGAAATTATCTTACCTTCATATCTTTAAAATTATATATAATCTCAAAAAACAAGGTTAATTTAAAAAAAATAAATAACAACCCGATAAAGATAAAAATTGTAACTTGAAACTAATATCTGGCCCATTCATTAGCAATCTATCTGACGGGAATTTAAAGATTAACTCGTGCAATACTGGTGGAGTTATATTAAATGTCCAGGTATCGAACGAATCTCCCTTCCGATGTCTCCTTTCTTTAAATTTTCGAAAAATAGTTTATATATATAAATTTAATAAAATATCCGAAAATTATGCCATAAAATAAATTTTCTAAGAACATACTCATCACATATTATTATTTAAGTTAAAGATACATATCATTTTCTAGTGTTGCTTTTCTACCTATCTTTAGTCAAACTATAAACCAGCGCAGCCAAATCTTTATTCAGAAGAAATATTCTAATCGATCTTCTAGTTGAGACTCAGCTTAGAAGCTAAATTCAACAATTTTTAGGGTCTAAGAGCTTTACTAAGAATTTAGGCAATTTAAAAAAACTGATCGTTTCGAGTAAAAACACCGTATCATCAAATTGATTTATTACTTTTTTCGGGGTATCTTAAGTTGCTTAGGATTCGCTAATATTTTTGCAAAATGGAATCGTAAAATGGTGACGTATCTAAATTTCGATTTCGAAACCATGTCAACATCTCTTATTAAAAAATAATAATCATTTCAAAGAACCGATTTTTATCCAATAAAATGAACCCAAAAAAATAAGTTTAATTTAATTGGCGCGGAAGATTATTTGTAAATGGATGCCATATTATTCTAGCAAGTTCTAAGGAGTTAACTTAAACGCGATTTGAAACGAACGGAGATTTCAGTGTCGTTTATAAAATATAAAATAAAACGATAACAAAAGAGCGATTTAACTCACACAGACACAGGGCCTCGAATTCCCAGATTGACATTGACAGACTGGGGAAATATTTAAAATTAGTTCTCACCTAAGACCTATTTATATTTCTTTTATGTTTAAATTTCATTAATACTAAAAAAAAATTTAATTTTAAAGGAATATTTATTTTTACAATTTAAAAGTTTTTTATTAGAGTCCTGAAAGTATGTTGGATTTGGACCAGCCAGTCATAATTTTCATAGATATAATTTTTGGGAAGAATAATAATTTTTTTTTCCACTCCTCCTTTGTTCCTGTGCTATGTTCCTGCTTTGTTCCTGGTTGAAAATCGCATGTAATCATATATATAATCAAAAACGTAAAATAAGTTTTAAAAAACTGAGTGAAGCTGTCTAAAATTTAGCATATTTTTTGCTATACTAGCTTTTACAATAAGCAGAGAAGAACAGAAAGAAGACATTTCTAATAGCTTAGCCTAGCCGTATTCTAAGAATAAATAAATAACTCGTTTAAAAATAACTAATATATGAATTTTTTATATAGTCGCTACGCTTGAATATTCATTTTTTTAGAAGTAAATTAATGAAAATACTATTCTATTCTGGCAAAAAATTATTGACAATTTTGTTTATTATTATATATTGTAAGTAAATTTTTCAAAATATTATATACTGATAATTTCGAATGAAATTACTGGGAGAAATGTATAAAGATGGGAAATTGGATAAAATTTTTGATAGGTTATTAGGAATATGAATATGCAAAGAATATTAAAATAATAAAATAGAAAGCCTTGAATCTCGTTATTTAATTGTATAAAATTGCATAAGAAAAAGAAAGAAAGAAAGAAAGAAAGAAAGAAAGAAAGAAAGAAAGAAAGAAAGAAAGAAAGAAAGAAAGAAAGAAAGAAAGAAAGAAAGAAAGAAAGAAAGAAAGAAAGAAAGAAAGAAAGAAAGAAAGAAAGAAAGAAAGAAAGAAAGAAAGAAAGAAAGAAAGAAGAAAGAAAGAAAGAAAGAAAGAAAGAAAGATAGAAAGTAATTAATTAATTAATTAATTAATTTGCATATGTTTATTCCTAATTTCCCATAAAGAATACTAAAATATAAATTTGAACAAGATGATATCGGTTAAAAGATTTGAATCTTAAAAATCTCTCCAAATGTTTTTTTATAATTAAAAATGATAATTGTTGTAAATTGTGTATTTTTACATTATAAAATATATGTATGTATATAACTTTATATAATATTTATTATTTAATGTCAATGTGGTTTAAAATGTAGATTATAGATTATTATTAAATGCAATTATATACCTATTATTTTCAAATTTTAGGGGCGTAATATTTATCTAAATTTCTAGTCAAATAATAATTATCTCTGAAACTCCTTCCAACAGGGAGAAAGAAATTGCAAGCTTGTCCAACGAGATCGAATCTCCGCCATCAAGCAGTAACAGCTTTTATGGAGTTAGAAGAGCCCATTATTAATGCTATTACTGAAATATCACAATGGCTTGAAAGAAATATTTCCTCCGAAGCAAGAAAATTATTGGATTCAATGCTTATTCCAAATTTTTTTTCTCATTAGAATGTATTATTTAATTATACAACTATTTTATGTAATACTTTTCAAAAACGTAACATTGACTTGATTAAGAAGATGAGAATAGCGGAGAGCATTTTATTAGAACTCAAGGAAATTAGAGCTAATGTTGATGAAGAATTTCATATTTTATATGTTATTGTTGAGTCAAAAGCAGAGCTATACGTGTTTAATATTTGTCTCCCTCGACTTGCAGCAAGCCTCGTTAAAACATTAATATAGGATCAATAGAAGAGTATTATAAAACAAATGACCCCTCTCCCAACCTTTTTCATATGGTGATAGAAAAAAGAAATAAATATTTGTTAGATTTTTATCATGAAGATGTTAAAATATCTTATGATGCCTTAGTAGCTGAATAACTATGATTTAAAGATTAACTATGGTTGATACAATCCCAAAAAATGCTATGGATGCTTTGCATTATCACAAACACATTTTAGATTATACTTCCAATGTATTAAAATGGTTATATATATATATTAGCAGCTCTTTAGTAAACTAATAAGAGAACATTCTCTTTTTTAAGAAGAATAACAGAGCCTTGCAGAGGTACCATTTGCAGGACACGGCCCAGATTTTTTTTTAAAAATTTTTTCCGGCCCCGGTTTTTTTTAAAAAAAAATTTCAGGCCTGGCCCATAATGCATTTTTTTGAAAAATAATGGCAATTTCTAGAACTCCAGCCGCCGGGTGTTTTTTTTTATAAAAAATTATTTTTTATAAAAATGCACCTCATTTAGTTTGAAATATATCTCGAGAAATAATCATGTTAAAAAAATAATTTAAATTTTATTTTGTAGCTTAATAAAAGTTCTTTAAAATGACATAAAAATAAATATGATGGACATTTTATTAATATCGAAAACCGGATGTGTAAAACCGGAAATGGGCCCGGCCCGGGTATATTATAAAAAATTAAAATACGGTCCGGCTCGGGGAGCGGCCCTGTAAGTCTGTGAAAGACAACCATATGAAATACAACATCTGAAAGTAGATTGAATGATTTGGATCTTTTGAATATTCATAGGCATTTAAAGACAAGCAAGGATGAGTAATTGAAAAATTAGCTCAAAACATACAAAATACAATTATTCCCTAAGAAACTCTTTGTGCATTAATTTATATTTCCAACATTTAAATTTTTTATACTTTATATATTTTAAAAGCTAAAAAAATTCAAATTTCAATTTTGGGTAATTTAAAGTGATTCATATCGTGGGTTATATTCACTTTATATTTTATAATTCACATTTATTTTATAGTTTTTCAATGCCGGTTCATATATATAATTTTTTTAATTCACATTAGTTTAAAATTGTGTATTAGAAATAGTTATGAGTCCTAATAAATTTATGCTTAGTATTTTTAATTAACAATAATATTTCTTAAAAAAATTTTATTATCCCCCCCCCCAGACCAAATCTTATGACAATATTATATGATATGCATGTAAGACATCAGTCAATCACTATGGATTAGTGAGAGAGAAAAATGATGATCGAATAACCAAATCCATCGTTTAAAATTTATTTTGTTATAATGATAAATTAAATATATATGGAAGTTATTTTAGAAATTTCCGACATTTTTTATTTACCACATAAACTATGAAAAATTTGTATAAAAAAAAACAAATCAATATAAATTTAAGAGTAGTTTTCTAAAGTTCCGAGGCAAAATTGTTTCGAAATTTACATTTTCTTAGCGTGCTGCTATCCATTTCCGGTCGAATCGAATTTCAAAATTTTTAAAAATGGCTCTCGAAAAAAATGATTTAAAACCTAAATATTCCCTTAATCCCCATGGATTCCGCAATATTCCTACTTCCTCTATACTATTCATTTACATAGTGTTTAAACAACAAACAAACTCAAAAACTTGAACTTTATTTAATCTGAATAATAAATCTTTATTTTTATTCATTCTTCTAATTTGGATATTACAACAAAGACCAGTTACTATATTTTTAGAATTTGTTTAGCCAGGCTTGGGATCCAGACCTTGCGACTTTTGACAGGACCCAGCCGAGCTTTGCAGATCTTTCCAATCAAAATATACTGAAAAAAAAATATGACAAATAATATACGACATTTTATCCCGATAAAATGTTTCAGTTTAACAATTTATAATCAAACAATGGAAAATTTGGAATTAAATTAATAATAAATAATGTAAACTTCTAAGATTATATATATTTTATTAATTCCTTATGTTTTCTATAAGATTTAAAAGAGCTTATAATGCTTTATATTCGAGTATGAAACATAGCGCAAATGTACATCACCTTACGACTTTTCCGAATGGGAGGTCGGTCTAATAATTCACGGATTTTCTTGAGAAAAATATATATATTGGTTACATACATATTTACACTATTTCAAGCGAGGTTAATTGATGATTTGACATATTACGAAATAGCCCACGTGACTATTAAAACAAATGAGGAGATGTCAAAGAGAATGATTTCTATCATATCTAATATACATGTCGAAAATGACACTTCGGCTAGGTTAAATTACAAGATACCTAATACAGGCCGGAATGTTTATTGGAATAATAATACGGATAGTGTAAACAAATTTATAACTAACCATAGAAATAGCATAAAGGGGATCATAAAAGCTTATAACCAAACATTTAAAATAAGACTGAAGCATTCGATCAAAATCTTATCACCGGAATCCTTCATTAATGTGTATCAAGGAAATGAATTTACTACACATCTGTTGTCATCCCTACAGAATGCTCATATATATACTGGAATTGTTTTTGGAGACTCCAAATCTAGCATAATTGGCAGTTTATTAGGATCAAGATTTTCTGCAGTTATTATATACAAAAACGTTACGTATAATATAGAGCCTATCACAAATAATCTAAAATTTTCTACCAAAACGTATAGTCCAAACCAGAAAGGTAGTTCTTCGAGTGTTATTATTTATCGTGATACTGATTTAAAAAACATCGAATTATCAAATGCATACACTAACAATGATGTATTCACAAAATTAAAAAGGCGCCAAGCGTCTTTGATTTATAAACCAAAATATATTTTACACCCTATGTTTAATCAACCATATGTGAAAGGTATTTTTCAAAATGAAAGCATTTCAAACAAAAAAAACAAAATCCTTCAAGAAAAAAATGACATAATTTGGATGTTTAAATCCATTAACCAGGCTTTAAAGTCTAATAGTTATAGTAAAACATGCAGCCTAAATTTGGTAGCTGATCATAAGTATGTACAATGTATGAAGGAAGCAGGGAAAAATCCTGTAGATGAAATGATATTCCACATACTTGCAGCAGATAGCCTGTATCGGACTGTCGATTTTGATGGCGATAACGCTGCCGATAATTTTGGATTTATGGTTAAGAATGTTACTCTATTTAAAGATGATAATATTACAGGCTATAAATTAAATAATCATCTCATCAACGCTAGCGATTATCTTAACTCTTTTTCAGAGTATGATTGGTCAGGTTATTGTTTGTCATTAGCTTTTACATGTAGAACATTAGCAGAAGGAATCCTAGGTTTAACGTGGATAGCTGACCCTAATATAAACGGAAGAGCAGGAGGTATTTGTCAGATTAGAGGATGTTTGGAAAAGAATGGGAAAGAATATAGTTTCAACACTGGAATATTTACGATCATGCATAATGGCAAGCTAGTAGCTCAGCACACATCGTTGATAACTGTTACGCATGAGTTAGGACACGCGCTGGGCAGTTATCACGATAATGTAACCAAATGCATGGGAGGTGGACCCAACAACGGTACGTATCTAATGTTTAGCGATGCTTCAATAGGCGGAAGGAGAATTAACTGGCTTTTTTCGGAATGCAGCAAAGAGCAAATAACCAAAGTGTTAAGAATAAAAGGAACTTGCTTAGATATCTCAGGGTGTGGTAACGGTGTAATCGATTTTGGAGAAGAATGCGATTGTGGACCTGCTGAGACATGCGAAAAGTGGGATCCATGTTGCAACCCTCCTACTCCGACGAACTTCGATAATGGGCACCTGTTATCGAGCCTTCAAGATTCGAATAATTATTACGAACCTACCAAATTACCCCTCGCAAATACATCCGATCCCGATTTAATCAAGTTTAAAGACACACCTTTGTATCATCCGCGGGGCATATCTGATGTTTCCAAACAAAAGAATGAAAATAAAAACAAACAAGGCAGAGGTTGCACATTGAGGAGGGAAAAGGGATATGTATGCACTCCCTTAAATGACGAATGTTGTAACGAATTTTGTCAAAATAGTGGTTATGGTTACAATACGATTTCTAATGATAGTGACTCCTATAATTGCAAGTTAAATTTTAATAAAAGAAATAATGAACGGTTAAGCAAATTTTTATTTCAAGAAAACCGGGAAAATCGTTCATATGCTACGAAATCATATACAATTAATTTTTGTTTAATATCGATGGTCATTTTGAAATATTTTTTTTACACCGTATTTTGCTTATATTTTTAGCTTTGTTCATTTATAATTAAAATCTTCATTTTCTAATTTCAATATTAATAAAAATAAGATATATATTTGATTATTTTACGAAAAAAAAATGTATATAAATATCCACCCATACCTATAGAAAATGTATCAATTTTGTTTAAATATAAAATGCTATTATACAATTTATAAGGTCAATTCGATATAAGAGTTTTCTGTTAGCTTCTGTTCAAAATTAACAATTGCTTACTCTACCGATCATTTCCCATATTCTCACATGATTGGTTTGTTTAAAATCAGTCATTTTATTTTATAAAAAATAGGTCAAAAGCTATTACGATTCTCAATAAAATTTTGAAAATATTTTTCTAAAATATTATTTATAACTTGTACAAAATTTAGGCCCCATAATTTAGGCCAGAGCCTAATGCTTAAAAAAAATCATTAAATTATCAAAGTTATCGCGTATTTAATTTCAGTGCATGGAATTAAAAGAAAATTAATGTAAAATAAAAGACATTTCTAGGATTGGAAGACCATTGTCAAATTTTAGTATTTTAAGTAGACTGAATATGTCCATAGAACATCATGTTCGGCCAACAATTATAATGGTTGAGAGAATTTAGAGAATAAAATAAATAGTATAAATAAATTAACTACTAATACTTTATTAATTAATATAAATACCAATTACATAATTATAAATAAAATAAGAAATTAAAATAATATAAAAAAAAATTAAAATTAAAAGATTAAAAATTAAGTTCGTAAAATCATGATTATTTAACAAGAAAAATATCCTCGATTATATATACACTTTTCTATAATATTCAAAACCAATAATATTATCTTTAGTTTAAAGTTCATTTCACCATAATATTTTCCATAAAATAACATTCAAATTTATAAAATAAAATAAATATTTCATTTGAATACAACAATTAATACTTCAGTTTCTGGCAGGGACAGGCCTAGATTTTAACAAAGGTTTAACCTGAAAGCAAGCAAGCTCAAGAGCCAAATAATTTATTTTTTTCGGATTTTATTAAAAGAAAGCGTGATTTTTTTTTACTTATAAATCATTATGAAGCTCATTGTGCAAAGGAGGGACTAAAAGTGGTTATAAACTTAATAAACTATATTAATAAAGAAGAAATTATGCAGGCGATAATTTTCCCCCCCCCAGTATAGTCACACTCTTGGGCTAGAGACTAATTGAAGTGTTTGAGAGATCGAATGGCATCGTCCTTTCATTGTTAATTTTCAGAGTTGTTAAAGGTTCTAAGATACAAGTATCTAGATTCTGAATCTAGATATAAAAATGTGGTATCTGTATCTAGATAGATTTTTGATCAAAATATCTGTACCTAGATATTATTTTAGACGATGTACCTGTATCTAGATCCATTTAAAAAGTATCTTTTAACAACTCTGTTAATTTTCATTAATTTTAAAATATTTGTTTAAATTAACATAAAAACACTATCGCTGAAACGCTTCTGTTAGGACACATATATCCTATACGAGAAATTAGATATGGCAAAATAATTTGTGAACGATAGCCATAATAAGCAATAAAATTGTTCATTCCTAGCCCTAAATGAACAAAAAAGCATAGTTGTAAATTATACTAAAGTGTGTAATAAAGTGTAAAATTAAATTGTAGCTTATTAAATATTTTTTTAAATCTTATCCATTATAATTTCATTTTTTATATATAAAAAACCTTAATTCATTTATTTTTTTCCAGTTTAGTTTAAAAGGTTTATATACTTTTACACGTTATAAATAGACTCCAGTTGAAATAATTAATAGAAATATATAATTTAGAAAAATAAAATAAAATAAAATAAAATAAATATCTAAAAATAGTTGGCTAATAAAATACTAAATTTGGTTTATGTATGTATGTAATTTTAAATTTATCTCATTTTATAATTTAGGAGTTCACTGTAGGAGTTATATCAACCGATCGTATTTTACAGATACCTTTTGAGTTACATTTTATTAATTGATATAGCATTTTATGTTTTAGTGGATAAGGGTCTAAAATAGGCGTTAAATTGCCAATATTCCAACATTCATTTTTTAATAAATGTTTTATTTACTTTTTGGTTGTAAAAAAATAATACATTTATTTTGTTCTCTCTCTATCGTTTTATATAATTTAATTTTGAAGTTGTAATAGGGTGTGAGGTGAAGTGGGGGGGGGGGTGTCAAATATCAGATTGACAGCCCCTTAAATATGTCAATGCATTATTTTTTAATTATATTTGTGACAACGGAGATAAAATATAGCAATATTTCTTTTTAAGTGTGTTCTGCGAGAACTGATGCTAAAAATGATAATTATTAAATATTCCCGACAAATATATGCTCTCGTACTCTCATATTATCATTGTCACTGATAACATCATTGTTGATCTACCTTGTTAATTATTATTTTTTTAATCTATGAATTGAGTCGGAAAAAAAAACAAAAGTTACTTTTTCAGTTACTTTCCAAATCCGTTAGAATTTAGTGAATCCTATCTAATTAAAAATGGACCCGATCCTTATGAGAAAAAAAAAAGATATTTTCATTTTAACTCCACAAAAAAAAAATAAAAATAAACATGAGATATGAAAAGATATAATTAATCAAAGAATGAGAATATAATGAAATGATAAATAAATAAATATTTACGAATGAATATAATAATGAATGCCATTTTATTTAGTTTAATATTTTTTTCTTCAAATTATATTGGTACCCTTAGAAGGGATTTAAAATTGAACTGTCTCCAACTCGTTCGAATGTCGATTCGACTCTCTGAGTCTCAAGTCCTGAATTTTTATTCGGGCCCAACTAAGCCGCTTAGGGAAAAATCTCATCTTAACTCCTTTGTTATTGATTATATTCCTTTTTTGGCGCTTATAATTTTAATCATTTTCCTAGAAATATTTATTCTTTTTTTTTTCAAAAAATCCTACATTTTCTTTCAATTATTCTCCGGATCTTAATCTTATCGCGGATCCAATCTATTTTTTTTTAAAAAAATAAAATTTGAAATTTGAAAGTAATTCATATAAATAAAAATATATAAAAACAAATTTAATTGCATGAAAATGTAGACAAATGCAGCAATCTTCTAGAATAAGATGCCTCAACATGTTCAAGCACCTATTTCTGTAAGTGGGGAGGGGGGGGGGGTTTAATGGTATTCATTTTTAATTTTATTTAATTAGGCACTATATTCGAAAATATCAATCTTCCCTGTGAACAAATTTCTTCATCCATTTATATCTTGTTATGTGTCCAGGAACTTCTATAAGAGACAGTCTTCATTTATATAGGGTTTTGGTACAAAGGTATTTATCGGAAAAAATGGTAAAATTATATCTATAAAATTTGTCAATAAGTTTGTTTTTTGAGGGGGTATGCTAATATTTAGAAAAATTCGCTGACATGCCCAGGCATGTGTGAGTGATAGAATGAGATGAATTCCATGTATACTTTGAAAAAGGAAAAATAAGACAGGGAGAATTCTTAAAATCAAAATACCATTTGGGTTTGTAAGATGGGATAACAAGGAATGATGGAAATTTTTTTATTGCTGAAAAACTGAAAAAAAAAAGGGATGAAGAAACCTTTTAATCAGTAAACACATTTCAAAAAGGCTAACAACTCGATATATTAGCCAGAAAAATATTGCTTCCAGGCCTGGAGATTCCGATAATATATGTCTAGACTCTTGTTTCCTTCTTCTATGAGCAAAATTTTCAGGCTTTGCGTAATATTTTTTCTGGGAGTCGTTTAGATTCTACTATAATGGCGGATAAATGGTGGGGGGGGGTTAAATTAAATATTGATAAATTCTAAAAAATTTAATATCTTTTTCTTTTCTAGTTATAACAAATCTTAATGAAAATGGATATGATCGTTACTCGGCCAATCACAGCCAGAAACTTTATAGACCCATACTCAACGTATTGAGCGTTTATGGAGGGAATCTTAAGGCAAACATCCTCAGAACTGGATAGAAAATATTCCTCTCATTTATATATATGTGTGAATGAATATTCTTTAATTTGGTAATATATAAAAAAAAAGACGTCAAATTTAAAGTAAATTAAATTAAATTTTTAAATAATCGTAATTTAATATAAATTACCTTCTTTGTAGGCTGCATTAAAAAAAATTTTTTTACATATTATTATTTATATAAGAAAAGAAAGAAAGAAAGAAAGAAAGAAAGAAAGAAAGAAAGAAAGAAAGAAAGAAAGAAAGAAAGAAAGAAAGAAAGAAAGAAAGAAAGAAAGAAAGAAAGAAAGAAAGAAAGAAAGAAAGAAAGAAAGAAAGAAAGAAAGAAAGAAAGAAAGAAAGAAAGAAAGAAAGAAAGAAAAAAAAAAGATTACCCATATTTTTTTTTAAAAAAACACGCAAATATTTTACGCAAGTCATCTTGCTCGGCCCTTAGAAACTTTTTTTCTGCGCTTTGCATTTGCAGATCTCTGTTCAAGAATCATTTGAAACCTTTTAACTGTCAAACAAGCTTAAATTTAATAGAAAATATTGCAAAAAAAAAAAATATTGTCGATGCTAAACAATTACAGAGACCTGAAAAATTCCAGAGACCTGAACAATTACAGAGACCCGAACAATTACAGAGACCCGAACAATTACAGAGACCCGAACAATTACAGAGACCCGAACAATTACAGAGACCTGA
Organism: Gordionus sp. m RMFG-2023; assembly: GCF_954871325.1. Taxonomy (NCBI): domain Eukaryota; kingdom Metazoa; phylum Nematomorpha; class Gordioida; order Chordodea; family Parachordodidae; genus Gordionus; species Gordionus sp. m RMFG-2023. Next base: position 29,989,446 of record NC_088779.1, on the reverse strand, counting down.
ACAATTACAGAGACCCGAACAATTACAGAGACCCGAACAATTACAGAGACCTGCCTGCAGAGGTTACTTTTTGTACGGCTCCGGCCCAGGTAAATTTTAAAAAAAAATTTAAATACGGGCCGGACCCGTGTACCCGGGTCGAGCTTAGGGCCGGCCCGTGTACCCGGGTCGAGCTTAGGGCCCGTACAGGTCTCTGAAACAATATTCAAATTAAAAATAAATAAAATAAAAATATTTTAACTCACCAATCAACTCGACACCCGAGAAATCCATCGTGGAAAAAAAAGCGGTATGAGGAATTTTATCACCATTTTTTCTTTTTATATAAAAAAAATTAATCCATCTTTTTTTTTATAAACGTATTTTTCTGATAGAAAAAGTTTTAAAAATTATGAAAAAAAAATTTTTTAAATTGGAGTTTTAATTAGCAAGTTCGGGTCGGGTCGGGTCGGGTCGGGTCGGGCCGGGTTGGGTCGGGTCGGGTCGGGCCGAGTGGTGCAAATGATACATCTTGAAGGGAGCGCGTTTGGGGTGGAGTTTTTGCAAATTATCACCCTTCACTGTAAGATAATCGAGATATGTCATTCTCGTATATAAGGAAGTATTTAAAAAAAATATAAATATTAAGTAACACGAATTAAAAATTGAAAGAAAAAAAAGAAGTATTTCCTTAGAAATGGAAAATGATTGAAAGAAAGATGTGATATGGATTGAATCAAAAAATTATCAATTTTTTTTTAGTTTTTTTTTTTGATATGGGGTAATATTCCTTATTGTTTTTATAAACCAAGGCACATTTGGGAAAAGGGGTGGGGATTTTTATTTCCCACTCCCCCCTTCCTTCTCTATTTTATACGCTAGAAGATAAATTACTAATTCCTTTTACGGCTAAATTTTATGTTACGCTATATTATTTAACAGCTGGTAGCAAGCCTTCCCTATTAAAATCTTTCAAGATTTTATTTTTTTTTTATTTTCATTTTAAAATATAAATATAGTCATATATTTTGACACATAGTATTTGTAAAGACAATGAGAATTGCAAGATACGCTAAGATGCCATTGCATTCACATCTATTCATAGCGCAATTTTGTTCTCTATGTCAGCTTTAAATCCTTGCTCAGATCCTATTGAAGACATTTCAAACCATTGTTTCTAAGGATAAATCACTTGGTGGCACATCTCCCAACGTTAATGAAATTATTTTTTTTTTGCTAGCTCAAACTACTGTGACTAAGCATAATGACTAGATAAATGACCACGACTAGTTCCCAATTTATAAAATCCATCTGTGCATTTATCCCTAATTTTTGCCAGCAACATTTTGTGATAATGTCTTCCCATGATCGCCAGGTGGAATTGGCAATAATCCGGAAATACCTATTTCTTCGGGTTTTAGTTTTTTTTTAAGCTTGTAAGATTAGGCAATCTTACAAAATTTGCCAAATAATATATTTAGAAAACGGATACTTGATATATAGCGCTTTTGCCCTCTAACGTTGAAGGTTCAACAGAGCTACGCTAGGTTTTCCTCATTTCCATCTGATTGGAACTAATTTAATTTGGGTATAAAAGTGAAAATATGAGGAGCCCTCCACACGTTTGTGGGCAGGCCGAACGTACTTGTAGGCGCAACATTTCGAAAAATGTAACTTAAACCTCTATAGGCTTATTAAAAAAAAGGAGTGGGCAGAAAAAGAGCCTATACCCGAGAACACAGTATAATTTAATTACTTTAAGGGTGTGTGGTGGCTGATTTTAAGTTTAAATTCTGTGTAAGTCATAAAGATTACTATCAATATTGAGATTTAATGTTCATGGAATCTGTAAAATAAAGATATTTAAATAAAAAAAATTTACCTGATCAGTATGATATAGTATTATTTTATTTATTTTGTTAATGATTTAACCCATACAATACAGTACTATCACTTCGAAATTTTTGAACCTGATGAAACCGCCTGAAATATATATTTAGAAAAAAATATATTTCGATAAAATAAAAAAAATATTTAGAAAAAATCTATTTAAACAAAATTAGCGATCGAAAGATATACCAGAAAAAAAGTATGTAAAAAAATATGTATATAAAAAATCATCCTATAAAAAATATTATATTTAAAATACATTATATTACAGTGTTGTGATGATTTAAATGAAACATGTTGACGATTAAATCAAAACCCATCCATATAAAAGTATTTTGTTGGCAGTTTAAAATATTCTCTTTTAAAATTTATTTTTATATATAAACTGGAAGACTTTTTGAACGATTTAAAAAAAATACACATTTTATCTTTGGGGTAAAACTTAAGGTCAAATTATGATAATTTTTAACTTCCTTTTTCAATGTTTATTTTGGTATCACGTAATTCGGCGCGGAAAACTCGGCGCACGACAATTCGGCGCACGACAATTCGGCGCATCGTCAATTCAGCGCAGCGACAATTCGGCGCAACGTCAATTCAGCGCGGCGACAACTCGGCGCAACGTCAATTCGGCGCAACGTCAATTCGGCGCAACGTCAATTCGGCGCAACGTCAATTCGGCGCAACGTCAATTCGGCGCAACGTTAATTCAGCGCGGCGACAACTCGGCGCAACGTCAATTCGGCGCAGCGATAATTCGGCGCAACGTCAATTCGGCGCGGCGTCAATTCGGCGCGTATCTAATACAGTCGCAATTTATTATAAATTTATTAGTATAAAAAAAGGATGATTAAATAGAAATGATTTTGAATGTTGGTCATATTAATTATTTATTCGTATTTTTTTTTACAAAAATCTCAATTTTATTCACTAAATGTGGAATATCAATAAAAAAAAATTAACAACCAATATTTATACCGATTTCCTTACTGGACCAATTTACCACATTATAAGGTAGGGGATACTGGGGTTAGTCGGACCGATTTTTACAAAATTTAGCTCCTGATTTTTTTAGATAATATAAAAAATAATATATGATTAGATACCTCCTAAAACTATACTCTATAAAGGTACCTTATAAAAATTTTTACTTTATGAAAAAGTAAAAATAATATCCAAAAAGCCCCAATAGCGAGGTGAGGCAAATTCAAGGGGCTTCCTAAATCATTGGTTTTTTTAGCCATAATAAATTGAAATGCATTTTTATTTATTAATAATGATACGTATAGAATAATTTTATTGTTTTATTGTTAAAAATATCATAATACTTATAAATTGAAGCAAATTATATATAAAAATTGAAACTTAATTTAGGTTAATTTAATAAACATTTTGGACATAAAGGAGATATTATGATTTCTTAGCATAAATCCTAAATACCAATCATAAACAGCCATGAAATTGCCTTTTCAAGATTTTGTAATTTTTTTATTAACTGCCATAATTGACATATATGGTTTAGCAAGCCCTGCTAGCTCTAAATTTCTAGATATAATAAATACTCATAAAACTTTCCCAAATTATAGAGTGTTTAAACTTTGCTATAAAATTTAATTTACATATAAATGATTATATATTTTAATAAAATTTCTGTCATATAAAAATCTTTTAAAATATCAATATTTTATTTCTTAAATAAAATTATATTTTTTTATTTTGGCCCGGATTCATAAATTAATACCAATTTTTGACCCCTGCACTACTTTAATTAAATTAAAATGTTTTTTAAATTCAAATTCCCTAGAAAATTTGAGGTTTTAAATAATAAAAAGAAGTTAAATAAATCTAGTTCACCTATTTTCATCAACTTTTAGATATTATTATTGAAAATCAAATTTTTATTTTAAAAAAATATTTATTTTTATACAAATTATTAATCATTTCCATGAAGTTTTTAGAAATATATCAAATCATTGCCTTCAAAAATAGTTGGCCATTTTTTCAATTTTGTTTCTTTTGCTGATAATTTTTAGAATATAAAATATTTTGTGTTCTATGCACAAACTTGATATTTGTCATTAGTTGGCATAAATAATAGCATATTTTTTTTATATTATCTAAAAAACCAGGAGCTATAGCCAATTTTATAAAAATCGGTTCGACTAACCCCAGTCTCCCCTACCTTATAATGTGGTAAATTGGTCCAGCAAGGAAATCGGTATAAATATTGGTTGTTAATTTTTTTTTTTATTGATTTTGTAAAAAAAATATGAAGAAATAATTAATATGATCAACATTCAAAATCATTTCTATTTAATCATCCTTTTTTTTTATACTAATAAATTTATAATAAATGGCAACTGTATTAGATACGCGCCGAATTGTCCGCCGAATTGACGTTGCGCCGATTTGTCGCCGCGCCGAGTTGACGTTGCGCCGAATTGTCGCCGCGCCGAGTTTTCTGCGCTGAATTGTCGTGCGCCGAATTTTCCGCGCCGAATTGACGTGGAACCGTTTATTTTATTTTCTATCAAATTTACCTTTCTTATATTATAGTTTCGAAAATGACTTGTGAACTCTTTATTTTAATGTATATATATTTTAATTATAAAAAAAAATATTTATTGTCCTATTTGTATAGCACATAATATAAAAAAAAAATATATCTATATAAAATCCTCGACAAATATTGCAGATAGAAATCCTAAAATCCCTATTTCCCAAACCTCATAGGATTTTCCATCCTATGCTTATCATTCTTTTCTGTTCAACGGAATAGATCGGATTCTCTCTTCAATATATCGTATGTGAGTAGAAGGCTGTGAAATCATAATTAGTGAAATTAAGCAAAAGACTAGTAATTGCCTCGCTTATATGAATTCTGTGATTTGGTTTGAGATATATAGAGCGATACTGATTTTTCAAAACGCTAAAAAAACTTCAATATTTCAATGAGGGAGGGGGGGGGGGGTGAATTTATTGGGTGCTTACCTGTTGATATGACCGATTAATACTAACCTTTAAATTGTTTTTTTATGTTTATATAAATTGATTTTTTTTTAATATAAATTGTGTAGATTGTTTTTATATTATTAATATGAAAATTGTTATATAAGCCTGATTTTTTAGTTTGATGATAGATGTAAAATTTCAAAATAAAATAAATTAAATTAAATTTGTCACTTTGATTCAATCTAAATTAAATAAAATAAACTCGTAACATTTATCTATTTTAAGAAAACTATATGGTGGCAGTTCCGCTACTTATTCGAGGAAATCGTAAATAAATAAATAAATATTAAACAGATTCCCAATAATAATGTTAATATAAATATTGAATTTCCAATATACTCAGGCAATGGCGATCTTTTTTGAGTAGATTCGAAGACATCTTCAAGGACACTCAGATCTTGGACATCGAAAAAGCAGGTTCCTTTACAAGAAGACTACCAGATGAGGTAAATATCAAATTAGGGGAACTAAATAATTGGGCTATAATGACTTACAAAATATTCTAAATCCACTGACAATATGATTTTAGCTACTGGAACATAGACAACTAGATAAAAAAGTTCTGGAATGTTATATTTATATCATTCTAAAAAAACGTAAGAAATGATTATTTGAAAAAGTGAAGAGTAATTTTTTTTAATAAATCTCTAAATTATGAATAAACCTATATGGGACAATAATAATAAAACAAAGTCCATTGACAAATTAGAAGATTATTTAAAATTTCATGATAGTAAGAATACTCTAAGCTTAATAGGTAATTTACCAGATGAATTATATTTAGTCATGAAAGCTGTGTTTCCAAGAGAGTTTAATTCAAGTTATGATGAAGTATTGTGTACATTAATTAAAATGTTTATGTCCTACAGAAATAAAAGAAAATCGTTCTGATAAAAATAAATCTCTTAGTAACAAAAAATTGAAAAATATTGAATTAAAACCAAATATTCAGAATGAAAGAGATTCTTATAAACTAAAAGTGATAAATTATATAATAAAATTTGAAATATTCGAAATTATAGAAAAAAAGGAAATAAACATTAAAAAAAACAATGAAACAAATAAAGAAAATAATAAAATTAAAAAAACTCTTACTAAATGCGATAAAAAAAAATTGAAACTTATAAATTTGAAGACAATTAAAAGTATCACTAAGAGAAGTCATATAAAAACTAAACGTCTTCATTCTAGAATAATACTCAAGGATGTGATGAAGAGATATTTTTCCAAAAAATTTAAGGCTCAAAAAATTATTTTTTACTAAAAACAATCATTCAATAATTATTATTTCAAAATACTTTTTAAATTAAAAAATAAGGGCATAAAGTTTAAATTTCTGAAGAGAGAGATGGATGTACAGACGTACATATCATCTTTTATTAAAAAAATATATATAAAAAATAAAAAAACGCTGAAAATATAATCTTACAACTTTGTTGATTTATCATCCATTTATTATTCTAACATCCAAATTTGATCGATTCTCTAATTATTCATATATTCCGAAATCCTATTTAATAATGATAATTTTACAATTGGTGATAATAACAATTTTGTAAAATTGACAATGATAACTAGAGTCAGCGTACTCAGAACGATATTAACAAACCAACGTGATAGAATCAAGCCAACGACTACAATGACTTATGAACGACTTGAACAATCATATGAACAACCAAAATAAATATCATTTTCCAAGACTATGACAGACTGCACGATGAGATGCACATGCAACAAAAACCTGATTTTAAAGGGTGGAATGTTGATATGACCGATTACTTACCTTTAAATTGTTTTTTTTAATGTTTATATAAATTGATTTTTTTTATATATAAATTGTGTAGATTGATTTTTTTTATATATTAATATGAAAATTGTTATATAAGCCTGATTTTTTGGTAAAATTTTAAAATAAATTAAATAAATTTAAATTCGTGACTATGATGTTCTAAATTAAATAAAATAATCTCGTAACATTTTATATATTTATAGAAAACTTTATTATCAATAATTTCTTTTATGAAATAGGGCTAAATATAATGTTGTGATTGGCCTATTATAAATAGGATGTTATTGCTAAATATCAGTAATTATTTTTTGAAATGAAACTTATTTACGTATAATTTTATGCTATCTTTATCAATCTAATTTAAAAGTGTTAGTAATTCTAATAGGAAACTTATATCGCCAAATAATAAACAATAATAATGACTTCTTTGCAAATGAGAGAATTTTTAATTTAAATTCTAAAAAATAACTCATTCATTCATAATTTTACATAATTGATAATTTATGTTATTTTGTTTAAAAATATATGAAGGGATGAGTACCATTAAAATTAAGAATATATTTATTTAAAAATCAATTTTAAAATAATACATTGAACGCTAAAACTAAAACATATATACGTAATTTAAAAATATATATTAAAAATATCATGTAAACTATTTGTAAATTAAAATCTATATAAAAAACTGTATAATAAATAAATAATAATTAGTATAGTAAATTGTATGTTGGGTTGGAGGAGGTCAAGAAAGAGAGCCGTGGATGACAATGCAGTTAGATCTGCATATATCAATAGATATGCGCTGTCTGAGATAGAAGTCTTCCTATGGGTCACCAGTGGCGCAGATTTTTTTACCAAGGGATTTGAAGAAGGTTTTGGCATGATTGCCAAAAAAACCGGTTGTGTCGGATACGATTGGTATGAGTTTGCAATTGGTTAGGGAAGTGTATTTATTAATTTTAGAATTAGTAATGTAGAAAGATCGCCGCCTAAGTAAGAGAATTTTTTTTAAGGTGGTCTTATTCTGATTGTATTTTTATATTCACTATGATTTTTTTTACATTTTATCCAGTTTACAATTACCAAAACTATTATGGTTTTGGGCCTCTCTTGGGAAAATTTTTTCAAAATTATTTTGGCATTGCACCTTGCTTGGGTATTTTTTTGATATTAAATATTAGGCAAAGGTGATCTGTAATATTTAGACACATAATATTGATATGGGTTTCAATAAACGCTAATAAATATATTTTAACTCAAAACATAGTATATACTCTACGTTTAAATGAGTTGTATCTGGCCTAAAGGGGGGGTTAAAAAAATAAAAAAAGATATAGTTTATAACTAACAGGTTGCAATTAACACAAAAGTAAAGAGAAAATTCTCATTACCCGTCATTTTTAACCGTCTATTTACTAGTATCTAAATAATAATAATTCAGCATTTTTCTTACTAAATGAATAAAAATAATATATATTAAAATCTATCACATATAATAATAATAATAATAGTAAATACTATACTTTTATATGATTTATAGTTATATAATTGTTATTTCCAGATTTCGCATTTAATTCCACATTACATGTTTTTATGCACTCAATCATATGCATATGTTTCGCCTAATTGGTAACTTATTTTAAAATAGCTTAAAAAATATGATTCAAAATTCAATAACTTGGGCGATGATTGTGCTTTGTTTAATTGGGTTTTTTGCATCGACATGTTTTTCAATTATTGCCCCATTTTTTCCCTATGAAGTACGAAAAATGTTTTACGATCTCAATTATATTTAGGCAGCTAAGAGAAATGTTGATCAATTCTGGTCTAGTTCAATATTTGCAATTTTCCCAGGAATTCAATTGATTGCTACACCCCTATTTGCAATTTATGTAATAACATTATAAACATAAACAAGTTATTATTTTTATAATTAATTAGATGGATAAAGTAGGAATTAAACGTTTATACCTTATAGGGATTATGTTAAATGCAGTTTCAACCCTTTCCTTTGGGTTTTCATCAATGATCTCTAAGACAAAATCTCCAGTTTATTTCATAACATTTACCATACTTTTAAGATTGATGCAAGGTATAGGAAATTCTGCTTTCACAACAACATCGTATATAATCACCACTTTTCTTTATCCTTTTAAAGTTGCAACTGCATTTGTAAGTTTAATTTAAAATTACTTTAATTAAAATATTCATTATAGGGTATATTTCAAACATCTGTTGGACTGGGCTTTGCTCTAGGACCCCCTATTGGAGCATTCTTATTTACTGTTGTCTACCTTTAATTTAATAAACTATATATTTTTAATAGGCTGGTGGATATTCTTGTCCTTTCCTGGTTTTAGGTGTAGTTTGCATAATATTATCAATAATAGCTATATTTAGCATACCTACTATAACAGATGTAAATGCTGGTAATAGAATCATGATATTTTTTACCTCGTAATTTACATATATTGGGAAAATTATCTAATGAAATAATTCTAAGCTAGGGAGAGGGGGACATTTTGATGGTCTTTTTTATTAATATACCATGATGAACTAACATTATAATCAGTATAAATTTTTAAAATAGTTATTGTTTTTAAGATGTCATAATAATTTATATTGAATTTTAGAATGTTCTTATTAATAATATGATAAATACTAATCACATTACCTCCAAACTAAGTTAAATTTTCTCAAAAACCTCTTTGTTAATATAAGATTTCTTGATAAATTACATAATGTAGTATCCTTACCTGCTTCCTTTAGGAACAAATGATGTTTTTTAAATTACTCGATTCGAGTTTATTAAAAATGACTAACTCAATATTTTATCCACAAAAATAATACAAAAATCTGAAAATTTTGCTCATAGATGAGATTAAGATTTGGGCATCTATTAGAAAAATCTTGAGGAATACGCAATATTTTTCTGACTAAAATATTGAGTTCGCCGTTTTTGAACATCGGCTCAAGTCGAGCTGTTTAACAATACTAGGTAAAACTATATGTACAACTTCCATGAGTCGGAATAATTGAACGATCTTATAGCTGATCTTTGTGTTTCTGTAATATCCTCCATAACTAACGATTCAATTCGAATGTCCATAAATTATTTAAGAACTCATCTGTGTTTAAATCTTAATTCCCTTCCTTGCTCACTTACGAATCCGAATTGGGGTTGGGATATTTTTAAAATTATTCGCTTTTAAATATTCATTTTTGTGGACCACCCGTCAAATCCCATGTATTTTCGAACCGGGGCGGGTTCGGACCAATTTAAAAAAAGAAAATCGGTCTCGATTAAGTTTCCGTTATCAAATATTCCGCTCCCTAATGAAGCCTAATTTGGGTTCGAACCTTTACTCGCGTCAATCATAACAATTTATTTTTTTAATTAATAAAACTTAATTCGTGTTATAAACCATAAAAAAAAAGGTGCATCCTTGCCCCGTTCTACAACTCAAAATACGGAATCTACGTCGGATGTTATCGCTAGCGATGAATGTCTCGGCCTAGACGAGGAACACTGTTCGTTGATAGAGGCGGAAGAGAGCGCTCAAAGAGAAGACGATTCGACCACCCGTTCAAATATGAAGACCCTCAGACCCAACTCATTGATAATCGCCAAAAACTCTACGAATTTCGATTTGTCTCGGAGTCAATTTTCCGATCTCCGCCAAACAAACGTCGTTTTGAACGTACTGTTTCTCGTGTTGGGCGCCATTAATTTGAGTTTCGTGGATTCTAGCTTGGAGCTGCACGTTAGGAGCCTGATCAAGGCCTATTTGACACAAAATGATCAAGGGGGGATAAATATTAACATGATCGTAGCCGGAATATTTTTTGCCCTTTCCGGGTCCTTCACCTTCTCAAGTCTCGTGATGGGGGCCCTTGTCGATAAATACGTTTTAGGCTTCCAGAAATTTAGCGATAGAATCCCGACTCCAAATGGTAAAACTAGCGGACATCGTATTATAAGGTCTAAAAGATGGCACATGCTATTTGCTTAATAATCCAATTTTTTTAAAAAAAAATAATAATATACAGATTCTCACTTTTAGGCATTTGCATAATCTCCAGTTTGGCATTGCTAGTCACTTCCTCTCCTATCCATCCCTTCTCCCTCAAATTTTTATTTCCGCTTAACACCTCGTTATCACCTAAGACCCCCTGTTTTTTAAAAAAGAACGGTACAGCCTCCTGGTCAATCTCCCTGTGGACTCTCATATGGCCTCTTATCGTGACGCAAACAGTGCTGGGTGCCAGCGTCGGGGCCCTGATTGTCATGACGTTTTCCGATTTACTCCATCGAGTCAGATCACCGGTTAAAAGGCGTTACGATTGGCTTTCCGCTAGCCGTATAGCCGACGATTATAAGGGTACGGATTTTACGAATCGACTACCGGAAGGAGATGGCGGAGAACAAGAGGCCGATGATGATGATAAGAAGGCATCATTGATTCAAGATGACGCCCTTACTAATCGGGCTGTAACAAGGGCAACCGATCAAAGCAGCAACAGTACCATTTTGAAGGGTTACAATCTGGTATCGAGCCTTTTCACGTTCGGCTTTGCTTTGGGAGCCTTCCTGGGCCCCTTAATCGGTGGGGAGATCACCCGTTTAGCGAATATCGACGTCGATCCTACCCCCGAATTGCGACTAGATCAGATTACCTATAAAGTCGCTTCGACGAATATTTTTAAATGCTACAAATTGTCCTACCAAATCATATCCGGTTTAAATTTCGCCGTTATGACCGTTTGCGCAGTAATTACGGCCTATCAAATTGGCAAAAAAACAGTTTAAAATTTCAAAACAGAAATAATAAAATTTTAAAATCATAATAACAATTGTATTATTTTATAATTTATCTTAAATAAGGCGAACAACTAAATTTTTTCTTTCTTTCACACTTGGAAAATTATACTTTTATATTTAAAAAAAATGAGAGAATAACATTATCTTATAGTCATAATATTTGATTAATTAATTATATATCTCGTCAATCTAATATAAATATATGACATAAACAAGAATTTATTTGAGATATTTATTTTATTATATTTTTTTAAACTTTTGCTAAATATTATTTTTTTTATTATGAATTGTCTATTTTTTATTGTCATTTATTTTAAAACAAATATAGTATTATTATAATTTTAAATATCTAAATATTATTTAAAGAAAAAATTTGGACCGATTCACACAGCTGTGGTGTTAGGCAGCATTTAGATCGAATTTAGAAACAAAATGGAATCCCGTTATTTTGTCGGTCATATCGATCCGGTCTACTATTTTTGACAGATTTTTATTCCATATGATTTTTCTGAACTTGATCTGAAATGCAATCCACTACATTTTTTTGAAAACTCTTTTTTTTTCACTAATGTGTAGTGAGTGGTCTGTATTGGTCCTTGATGACATTCATTTTTTTATATCCGCTAATTAGCGCCTGAAAGGCTTATTATTTATACTTAAAACAATTCATTATTTTATAAATACTTGTGACCTTCCTCAAACGGACCGGAAATGTAACAAACAAATTTTTTAAATGGCGGAAGTATTGTAGATGTATTTGTTTCGAGGATCCTTAACTGAAAGGCGGGGCGCGTTTATGGCGGTTTTTATTATATATATATAATTATCGTTTATTTGCGTTCGTAGTATTATATATTTATAAATAATCATGTTTTAAATTTTATAAATGTATTCAAAAAAATAATCTTTTTTTTACTCATTACAAAAATTATCCTCATAATCAAATTATATGAATTATTTTTAGACGTATACAATATTTCTTTAAAGACTATTTTTTGAAGCATATTTTTTGCATCCCTGTGATTTCTCAATTATTGGCTTATGTCACAAATTGTTTTGTTTAATTATACTTAATTATAATCTCTGGTAAATGTGAATTGTATTAATTATTTATGTTATATATCATGAAATAATTTTTAAAAAATAAAAATAACATGTTTTTTTACCTAAGGAATGTATGATACTTTGTAAATTTCTCAATTATATTATAGATTTTATTTTTTCCGGTAAATTTTTTGGATATATTTTTTTAAATACTTGTTTATTAGAAATTGATGGTTAATTTCTCTTATATTTTTTTTAAATAAAAATTTAGAAATATAAAATAAATAATTTATTTTTAGGGGTAAATTAATTTTATTAAAATTATTTATTTGATTTAAATTATAAATTAAATAATCCGAGTAATTTTTGCAAACAATTCCATTTTTTATTAATATTTTTGTTTTGTTTTGAGAAATTCAAATCTAATAGCTCAATGACTAATTAATGATAGACTTATACGTGTGATAAGAAGATAGTTCGAAAGAGGTTTTTATATTCAAAACAAAATATCCAAGACAGTAACAAACAATTGTCATTATAATGTATAATATTGAATACTTTATAGAAAATTTCAGCCAGTGATAATGATAAAATAAAAGATAAAAATTATGTTTTAGGGTAAAGAAAATTTTTATATATGCCTATCACGATTTCCTATCTCTACGATAATGAACCTTAGAATTATAAATACGTATATGATCGCTACTCTATGTCCCACCAATACTTAAGATTTAAATGCGGTTGGTATTAGGTATTCAATTATTACCTTTTGTATCCATTAACACTTTTTTTTGACATAATATCGAATTTTGTAAAACTAATAATTTTATCATAAAATAAAAATAGAATGTATAATTCTATATATAATATATTAAAGTTGGAATCAAGATCTAGATAATAAGAGAGAGAGAATGAGTTGAGTAATAAGGAACTGTCAATCAATCTTCCCATTTCTCTCTATATATTTATGTTTCTGTAAACAAATGTAAAAAAGAAGCGTCACTTTTTTGTTGAGCCTGTGGTACACTGATGAATTTATATATAAAACAAATCCACAGTTTAAAGATTTTGCCATCAATCATTTATAAAATACAACGCACCATTCCTTCCGGTACACGAGTTGTACACTTATTCGGCGTCGCTAAAAATGTTTTACTGATAAGATGGATAGTGTTGTTTAACAGCTATTCCAATATATTATCCAAAAGTATTAAGCAAGCCTGGAGACTTTACTCGTAGATGGCCTAAGATTTGGATATCTATTAACAAATTCTCGAGACACTCATAATATTTTTTGGCAAAAATATTGAGCTAGCCGTTTAACATGTAAAAAGAAAAACATGTAAACAATTAACAAGGCCAATAGAAAAACTATATTTGAAAAAAACATATAAGAGGTGGGGGGGGGGGTAAAAAGAGGCTCTCATTAAGTTTGGGGAAAACTAATATAGGGTCCTTGGAACACGCGATTTTTGTTGATTGATACATTCTAAAAAAGAATCCATGATCATCTATTTGAGAAAATTTTTTTATCTAAAATCTTTAAAGAATAAGAGTCTATGGGACTTAGGGTCATATTGGTAGAAATAACTATTGGAATAAAGCGAAAATCTGAAAGTCACGTTAATTTTAACCTTTTGGCTATAATAATCGCATAGCTGATTGGGTTAATGGAAAATTGAAAGATACAGGTGAAATCCCAAATAAGGTGTTTTTCTCTAAACCAAGGAATAGTTTTTGAGTCTATCTGGTGTTTTTCCATCAGACAGGGATAAGAGAAGGGGTTCCAGGAGGTTTGGATAATGGCCAACCTTGATTTGTTTGCCTTTGGTACACAGTATAAATTGGATAATAGATTTTCTTTCTCTTTTAAAGGTTTTCCTCTCTTGTACGAAATTGATATATTTTTCTGCAATTTTTTTAGATTTAAAAAAAAATACATATCAGTGACGAAGTGTAAGGTTTACTATTAGGGAAGCAATTGAAAAGTATATTTTTTATTAGTTAAACCATATAAAAAATTAAGATTAAACAGTATTTGTTTTTGAGTAAGATTTCAATTGATATTTTGCACATCTAATCTATCATATATTCAATTCGATTCTTGCCAGGTTATTTTAATAATCATCGACTGAAAATAAGAGGTTAATTCTTTATGTCCTTAAACTTCCTACAAAAAATATTTCATAAATCCTTTCATTCCAAACATATTTTTCCTCTGGAAATAATAGGCATAACATATAGAGAATTAGAAAATTAACTTCAAGTGAGCCATTAATTTTTTCCATATTTATAGATAGAGAAATAACGAATACAAGTTTTGATTTCTTTTTTTTAAAGTTTTGTAAAATTAGTTTTGAGAAATTTGATGATAATTAAATTCTTAAAAATACTAATCTATGATTTTAGAATTCAAATAATACAATTGTTAAGATTGATCAATAATATGTAATGTATTGCATTGAAACTATATTAGAGACATTAAAATATAAATATTATTGAGATAATTAATTGTCATGACCATATTTGGGGGCAAATATAAAATGATTATGATTAATATAAAGCATAGACGTAGCCAGGATTTTCCTAATGGGGGATCAAAAAATTACTGGGGGCGAAGCCCCCAGATTTTATTTTGGGCAGGTCTTCGGCTTTGCTCGGCCTTGGGCCGGGTTACCTTAGTTTATATACAGTCATAAAATATTATAGGAGGTTAATTTTAAAAAAAAAACCTGGAACAAATATAAAATATATTTTTATTAGTTTATATAAAATATAATTAATTACTTGTATATACATTAATATAAAAGCATGGTAATAATTTATTCCAAACAAGTATAAGAAATATATTTATATTATAATTTTCTGATGTCCTTACTACGTCATCGTGACGTCATGTCATCGCTACGTCATGTCAAATGTACGTATTTATTTTTAATTTTTTTTATTTGTTCATTTTATTTATTTATTTTATACAAACAGATGAATGGAATTTCGAGAATTGATGGTGTACACATACCTAACATGGATTGAGAGATTTGAAAAATTGTCTTTGAATTGGTATAAACAATATTCCCTCAACTTTCTAAATATGAATGAAATAAATAATGTGAATAAAAAGATTCAAGTTAACTTTTTATTTCACTTAATCCTTTCTTTATTTTTTAGATTACCTTATCAATTTTCATCTCATATTATCAATTACACATTAATGAAATCTCTACAAGATACTCAACTTGTATATTTATTTTGAACATACTCACAATTTTTGTCAGTACTTACATTACAATTTTTTATACTCATATTTTTCTTTCATAACCAATAATTAAGAAGAAAATCAAGTTTATTCAAATATTTAAATATTCTTATCCTAATTTATTTATAATCTCCAATCCTTATAAATAACTCTTTCTTTATTTTTTTTCCTCTCCCTTAATAAATTTATTTATCACTAAATTTTATTATCTCATTCTTTTCTTTATATCACTATTATTTATTAACCACTATTTCTCAAAACCTTATCAATTCCTTTAATTTAATTTTTATTATTTTTATAATTTATACCTTCTTTTTCCCCCCTTTTTTAATCTTATTTTTTAATTACCTTACAATTAATTAACCATCAAAACATTACATTCATCATGTTATTTTTTTAGAATATCATAATAGGCTTGATAAGTCCCCCAAAAAATTTTTTTGATGATAGCCCTCCAACTACTAGAAATATGCATCTAATATTGACCCACCGGTTTTACATTATTTTAATGTTTGTTTAATTTCAACAATAGTTTATTTATATTTTTGCCTGATTTCTTTATTTGTCTAGGCTAACCCTAATCCCTCACATTGCTACAAAACATGATGAATCTATTATTAATGATAAGCAAAGAAAATAATGACGATTAAACAAACGCCTTGCCCGTTCTAGAGTTACTGGTAGACAAAATAATAAAGAACTACGCTTGAAATAAACTCATCTGGAGGTTTATTTTGTTTTTTTTATCTTATGTTTTATATCTATGTTTATTTTATTTTCACCCATTTCTCCAAATGATATTTCCATCACCACTACCACAATCCCTATGCCACCTCCGCCTATTTTTTGACAAATATAAACATTTAATTTATCATTCACTTCACTAGGAGTTAATATAAATATTACTTTATCTGATTCTCTGAGAAACTATGAATATTTAGAGGAATGTTCAAACTTGAATGTACAGTACGGCCAATTTCATCAACTTTATTAATGGAAAAATATGTAGTAGTTCTGTCGTGGCCTTTAAAGCAATACTTACGACCGTTTTATGGTTGAGTTAACATTGTTGTTCATGATTCTATTTTAGAAGGGGATACCAATGCCGACATTGACAGAAATATCGTTTTGAGTTCTTCTTTTATCAGTATCCCAAGGCATAAGCATATCATCTTTATCAGGACGAATGTGTTTTGTTGTTAATCCGTCATCACTTTCATCTACAACCCTAAATGATATAAAACTATATTTACTCTCCAGATGACCGCCCAGATTTATTTTGTCACTTTTTCCATCAAAAATTAAAATGTTAACAAGGATTTGCTCTTAATTTTATCAAATACATAATAAATAATCCTCATTAATTTTTAAAAAAATTATCCTAAATTTATATGTCAATAAAAAAAAATATCTTAAAAAATATATAAATAATTTGCATATAAGTTTCATTAGTGTTTAATGGCATTTTTGTAATTTAAATAGACAGCATTTTTTTTTACTTAACATAAAAAAATATATATCCCTTATCAAATTCTTTGACAAATAATTTCAGAAATGCAAGACATACATTAAATTTATCTGAAAAACAACAATAACACTATATAATAAACAACATATTTTTTAGATATAATTTTAATTGATCATATTACAAAAAAGTATAAGAGTCGGTTTTTTTTATTTTATTTGTCATAATTCTCTAATAAGTGGTTGCCCAGGCCTTCCCAGTTTCCCTTAATATGGAATTTACATGTTTTTTTTCCATATTAGACTAATTGGTAAATCAGATATTTCCCGTTCATGTGATGATATTAAAAATTTAACTATTTCCGAGGCGGGAAAAAATTTTCAAACTTATAATGGGTAGGACTGGGCATGGAACCTCAAAATTAATATTAGCTTGCACCTGACTTGGGAATATCTTTTAGAAATTATCAAGGGTTGAGCTGGGCTTGATAAACTTTTAAAAATTATAAGATCTTGGATGCTTCCTAATATTGTGAGCTAGAACCTGGCCTGACATCTATCATAAAAAATGAATAAAAATATCATTCCCCGTCATTTTTGACAGGCTTTCTATTAGTTTATATAAAGTAAGTAGACATATAGTTGAATTTCCTCTATTATATAGAATTAGTTACAAAATACTAGGTAAAATTATACTTTTACAGACATATTAGAGAATATATTACAGTTAATATTTTAACAAATTTTACTAATCAATGCTCTTGATAATAAATATAGCAACAATTTGCATTCAATTATTTAACGCCATCTATATATTTTAACTAAAAAATAATATTAAAAATATCTTTATATTATGCATCCCACAATGTCTTTCGAAGATATTTTCTGATGTCCTAATATTTTATAATTTTCGGTAAAATATATAATTCGCTATATAGGTAAAAATTTCTTTATTGTCATATGATAATTGATAAAATTCGATATACTGTAAATCTACGACATATAATATTCGACTATTGTGCTTTAATTTTTTTTATTTAATTTATGATTTAATTTTATCAATAGTTTGTAATTATATTTTACTTTTATTAGGATAAATAAATTAAAATTACTCACTTTATAAAAAATTATATTTGATATATTATATTATTTAGTAATTTTATGGATCTATTATTAATAATTATAATACATTTCACTTTTGTATTAATAATTATCTTTGGCTTATATTCAGGGATCCAAACCGAAACGAATATCGGTTCTGCTCAGGTTCAGGTTTGGATAAAAATAACGGTTCAAGGTTCAGGTTCGGTTCGTAAAAATAAAAATATCAGTTCGGTTTGAACCTTTAAAAACCGGTTTTAACACTTTTGTATTCAAACCTACTTTAGGATTATGTATAAGGAAATTTTTTTTTTTATTTCATAATTAAAATAAAAACCTTCATTTTTATAATTGCACATTATAAAATAATATTTAATTTATAAATATAACAAATAAATATACCAATGAATAATTTTAATATGAACAATTACTTAAATTTTTTTTATTAAGCCACAATATATTTTCAAAATTTGTCTCACTCAAATTACATCTATAAGGATATAATATAAATTTAATTGTTGAAAAACATCTTTCCACACTAACTTGGGTAGCTGGCATTGCCAGTATTATATCACATTTGATGTGTCATCATATAATACTATATGTAAATAATTTATAATTAGATATAATTTTTTTCTAAGCATTATAATTTATAAGCTTAAAATAATTAAAAAATTTTGTAAAATGGCAATATACTGAAATTTATAAAAATTATGACTTTTAAAACAATTTGAATATAATTAAATTTTTGCAATATACTACTAGTAATAACTTACATATTATTTTATAAGCATAAAATTATGAGACTCGAACAGTTCAGAGGCATTTTAACGGTTCGGTTCAGGTTCGGCTAGAATTTAGAGGTTTAGGCTCGGTTTAGGTTTGATAAAAAATACCGGTTTTTAGCGGTTTAACGGTTAAATTCAGGTACGGTTTGGATCCCTGCTTATATTCCATTTCTTAAAATAAAGATTTTTGGTTTACTTTTTTTATATATAAATGCTTTTTTCCAAAAATGTATAAATTAAGATGTATAGTTTTATAAAAAAATATCAACTTTTGCATTATTTATTTCAAATTATTGTTTAAGATATATGCATACATTTTTGGGGGTCAGAGAGTGGGGTGAAAACTAAGGGGGATATTTATTATTAGCTTAAAATGATATTCACAAAAAGTGATAAGTTTCTAAGGTGGGGGGGGGGATTTCCCCTTGCCTTACCCCCCTGGCTACGGCTATGATTTAAGATTTATCAATGTTTAGTTATCCAGTAATTTTATAATAGATTTGAAGTATTAAATAAATTTTAATGACCATATATTTTTCGATATTTTATCCATAATAGTGGTAACCCATAAGCGTAACCATAGGTGGAGGGGCAAGGGGAAATTTCTTATCACCTGCATGCAGAAATTTGCCTATTCTTGTAAGCTAGTAAAAAAATCCCCCACACCATCTGACCTAAAAGAATTAATATAATATATCATTATAAACAAGAATTTGAAAGAAGAATAAATGAAGAACCCTCCTATGGTCTTTTCTCCAGCCCCCCCCTCTTAAATTTATATTGGCTACGCCTATGTGGTTACCCTTCAATAATTAATCCTCACAGCCATTTGCCTTAGATGTTTACTATCGAAAAAAATTGTAAGTAAATAACTCGACATTTCCTTAACCCCCCCCCCCCCCCTCCGGTTTTTTACTACTTTGATCGCATCTACTTAGCCCCAATAGAAGACATTTAAAAAATGGAATAAGGAAATCCATGATATTTTTTAAAAAATCAAATTTTCAGGGGCTTTTTTAAAATCGTTAACTATTAGCTGGTTTGTTACGTCATACCAGGTTCTCAATTCTTGAAGATCAAACTCGATTCAAGATATAATGGATTTTAATTACTTCACTTCTACATAAAAAAGTAGAAAAGCAGAGGCAAATAATATCTATAAGTTAAAAAAATAGAAAATAAAAATATTTTTAAGTAGAAAAGGGCATTTTAATAAATATAGATTTCAATTTCATTTTAGGATTATTATGATTGTTACATTAAAAGTAACTATTTATCACTATATTAAATTTAATATTTAAGTTCATTATAAATAAATGTCTATAATAAGATTTACGTTGATATAATTTATTAATGTCAATCAACTGTATTGATTAATACTTTTCGATCCTTGAATTCGGAATGTAACTCCAAAATAATTGCGTA
Organism: Gordionus sp. m RMFG-2023; assembly: GCF_954871325.1. Lineage (NCBI taxonomy): Eukaryota > Metazoa > Nematomorpha > Gordioida > Chordodea > Parachordodidae > Gordionus > Gordionus sp. m RMFG-2023. Next base: position 29,968,876 of record NC_088779.1, on the reverse strand, counting down.
CGGTTTTCAAATTTAAGGATTATCCACTTATTAGCCTATTTTTTATTCTCAATATCATTATGTCTCAAACTGAAATAATTCATAAAAAGGTTAATCCCTTAAAAGATTTTGTTGCTGGTGGTGTGGGGGGTATGTGTTTGGTATTTACAGGACATCCCTTAGATACTATTAAAGTAATACTTAATGAAAATTCTCTTCATTTTAAAACAATTGCATTAATATTAAATTTTTTTTTATCTGCTATATATTATTATTTTAAAATAATTGGTTTTGACATTGCTATATAATTGAAAAAAATAAATACTCTTGCTACCATAAACAAAAAGCTAATTGTATTAATAGGTATTTTTATTATAAAAATTATCATTCAGTGTTATTTAACAGGTCAGATTACAAACTATGCCAAAACCAGAATTGGGACAGAAAGCACTTTATAGTAGTGCTACTGATTGTGCAAAGAAGACATTTTATAGTGAAGTAAGTTATATCTTTAAAAATCCCTGTTTATATCTTATCATATTTTTTTCTATTGTAATCTTATTTATAAAGGGTATCAAAGGGTTATACAAAGGTATGGCTGCACCTTTGGTTGGAGTTACACCTATGTTTGCGTTGTGTTTCTTTGGCTTCGCTGTTGGGAAAAAAATTCAACATAAATCCGAAAATCGCAAAAATTATACGTATATCAATAGTTTTATTTTATCTATACAAATAATATGTTTATTAATTAAATTTTTAAAAAGATCAAAAATGATGGGGTAAAACAGCTGGTGTCAAGGTTTATTTCAAAGACACAAAATAATTCATGTCAATTCATAAAATTAACTTTTGATATCATTCATCTAATTAAAATATATTATGGAAAGTTTTTAGATAAACTAGTTCACAACTATTTCCAATTTGATATATTTATTTCTGTGGAGATCTACTCACAAGCTTCTAATTTTACCAGAGTTGTTAAAAGATACTTTTTAAATGGATCTAGATATAGATACATTGTCTAACTAGATACAGATATTTTAATCAAAAATCTATCTAGATACTTGTATATAGATCCTTTAACAACCCTGATTATTACCCATTCCACTGTCTTTTACCAAGAAAATTTAAAGCTAAATATTTTTAAATTCCTATTAAATTATGTATTTTTAGTAACACCACATTATATTATTCTTTTTTTTTGTATTTTCATTCTATTTTACCCTAATTATGGTAAGGAAATGGGGAAAAAAGGTTTGCAGAAATAAACATTAAAAAAAACATAAGAATAAAACCTGAAAAAAAATCTATATAGGTCCAAGCTTATAAATTTAATAAATCAGACAAAACAGGCAAAAATGTATAAAAAAAATAAAAATATAAAATGATGTTTTCACATCCTTTTATAAAACTAGAATTTCTCTAATTGCGGTTATTAAAAATGAATATCACAAATATTCCAAATCCATGCCATATGAGTATGACCTTGATCTCCACTAATCAAAAATATATTTGTGTTTGATAAACCATTGCCTATGATAAATAACACACCATTTCAAAATTTCTAAAACCCCCTTAGAGAAAGGTATTCAAACCTCACATATTAGGGAATTTTAACTAAATATCATTGTCTGAATCACTTTCACGATTTGGATAACCATAGGTGATGACATTTTAAATTATTAACACGTGATTTAGGTTTATAATACTGTAAATTACAAATTGATATTATATTTTAATTTCAAAATTAAATAATAAATTATAATTAATTATGATATTATATTTAATTTTAATGTTTACAACTTACCTTCATATTTTTTAAAAGTAGCGAAGTAGTGGCTACTTAGCTACTTTCAAAAAAAAGTAGCGCGCTAAAAAATTAAATAATTACAAAAAAAGTAGCCGCTATTAGCTATAGCTACCAAAAAAGTATAACTAAGTTAATTACTTATTTTTTTAATTTTTTTTTGTTTTGTTTTTGTTTTTATATTAATATAAAATTTTCGTAAATTATAAGTGAACTTAAAATTTTATTTCCCAACACTAGGACCCACCAAGTCCTCGGGTCAGGGATCCGCTCCCCTATGGTCCTTATAATTTTTATTATCATTTATATCACATAATAAGAATAGCCATGTTTGAAAGGTTTATCATTTAGGGATATTCCTTAATACTATAATTTTCTTTCTGACATTAGTATTTTTGATTTGGCGATAACCATCGACCCCCCTATGCAATGACATGTAATACCTAGACTGACGTTTGAAAGCGTTGTTGAATGCAAATCAGCTGGGATCGCCATTTTGGTAACCCATACAGTAATTATTCTCATGTTAAAAACTGCTATTAAATTGATAACTTGCTTCCTTATTATCTCGATGATCAGGTATTTCTTTAATAAAGTTTGCGTTAGACTTAGGAATAAATTGGCCTCTCGTTTAAAATTTTTTTAATAATGATATGGGTAATCAAAATGGCGTTCCCAGCTGTTTTCATTGATGTATACTTTTAATGAAAACATCGTCAGTCTAGGTATTATTATAATGTCATTGCCTCTATTGTTCTAATAATTATTATATTATTATTTTAGGGAATATTCTTCAGCACTATAGTTTTCTTTCTAACGTTAGTATTCCTTGATCTTAAAAATATCTTATTTTTGGTTGTTGTATTCAAGCGTTTACCAAAAGGGTAGCTTACCTTAAACTTTAAAATACAGATTAAAAAGTGTGATTGTTACGACTAAAATCTATAACGAATATAGGTCCCCTTATCTCATATTACCCGCGTTAAAACGACCGTCTTCCTGCCCCTCTCCCCAATATCCCCTTGGACCCTAACGTGGGTGGAGGCACTTATTCCTCAAAGCCTTAAAACGGCTAAACTCAATATTTTAGTCAAAAAATGTATTGCTAAGCCTCGAAATTTCGCTAAATGTCTAAAAATCTTCAGTGCGTAATATTTTTTTCTGGCTAGCTGTTTAACAAACACTACGTGACACGTTCGTTACATTATTTCTGGTCGGTTTCAATACGCTAACTAGCGGATGTTTTCTTGTACAAAGATGTAATAAAATAAATCGACAAATAAAAATGATGCAACTTTCTTGATAGAAAATTGTCGCGATATAGGTTGCGCGGTCGATATCAGCAGCGTGACACCTATACCGATGCGGAGTGTAGTCTTAGTATCGGGGTAATATCTAATAATAAGTTTGACGTTACCTGCAAAATGTCAAACCGAACTTTTAAAAGCGAAGCCTTATACGATTTAATGTTCAATTTTCTGAACATAGGCTTAACCTTTTTGTAAAGAAAAAATTTAAAAAGAGTTAACCGAACCTTTATAAATCTTTATAAACCTTTATAACAAAATTTTTTAAAACGAAATAATTTAGAAGATACAATTTTTCGATACAATTCGACCACAAGGAAAATATAACGTATTTCGTTTTATTTTTTTTGGATTTATCTACAATATTTTTTATTTATTTTTGTATTTTGTAGTTAATTATGGCGATTTCAAATATTTGGGTTTAAAATATCCGGCCAGGCCCTTGTATATATTTTTAAAAAAATTAAAATATGGGCCTGGTCTGCAGGTTTCTGACATATTTAACCTTTTGTAGACGTTATTTCATTTATTTGTTTTAGTATACTTCTATTATCATAAAAAAAAATTATATCATAGTATAGCTACTTCTTTTTTTAAAATAGAAAAGTATATATAATATACTTGGAAAAAAAAACTATAGTTATTTATTAATTTATATTTTATAGTTGATCAGTTTTTTATTATGTTTTTATCACTTTATGACGGTTTTTTAAACTGTTTTTTATGAATAAAAATTTGTATACATTGCTATTTTGGCCATTCTACTTGTTAAGATAGATAGACAATTTTTATTAAGTGAATCATTTTTAACAAGATTTATTTCTAGCTATTTTTATAAATTAAAAAAATTTTGATGCCGTTATTTGCATGTCGAGCCCACGAATACTAATATTTAAGATTTAAGATTCTTCTATATCTTATGCTCAGTATCTTTGTGGCATTTTTTAATAAGATATTGATTTAATAAGATACTTGTATCTGTATTGATTTAATAAGATATTTGTATTGATTTAATAATTTGTATCTGTATTGATTTAATAAGATATTTGTATCTGTATTGATCTAATAAGATAATTGTATCTGTATTGATTTAATAAGATACTTGTATCTGTATTGATTTAATAAGATACTTGTATCTGTATTGATCTAATAAGATACTTGTATCTATATTGATTTAATAAGATAATTGTATCTGTATTGAAGAATCATGTATCTTTTTCATTTTCTTAACAAAAGATACAGATACTTTTTATATTTTTGTTTTATAATACATATTAATAACGTATATAACCTTATTATTATTATTTTTTTCGTGAATTTCTTGCATTAATTTAATTGTTCTTTCTTTCCTATCGTCATATTTTAATAATATTAAATATTACGGTACAACAAAAAATCAACTTAAAAATCGATAATAATTTACATTCGAGATATATATATAATTAACAACACCAGAACCAAAATAGGCAAAGGTTACATTTTTATACATTTAATTATAACTGATTGGAATATCACCATTATAATAATATTTTTTTTTAATTTGTAGGATGATTAACACTTATGGCAGTTAAGTAGAAGATTGTGAAACTGAAGTTGTGGAAATAAATTCCCCTGAATCATATCCAATATACAGTAGGAGCTAAAGGTTCTGCAGAAAACAGATGAGGGGTTTACATTTAGGAGAATTCCTGGAACATAATATTATGGAAAAAAAAATGACAGCAGTGTTTGAAGAAGATTTTATCTGATAAGCCAATTGCTATAATTACATTCACAAGTTCCATAACGAATATGATGTTAAAATCAAACGATTACGAGAATGACTTGTTAGAATTTAGTTAAACTAATGATGGTTAAGTTTATTATTATTTATCTTTAAAATGAAATAAACAATCTATTCAGAACCTACTTAGAATATGCTTTACAAAATGTGATCTTTTCTGCGATACCAAACTTATTTGGAACGATTCTTTGTGGAGTAATGGGAAATTGTATACAAAAACTATAAAATGCATACTGTAGTAGGTCCAAATATTCAGAAATGATAAGTAACGAGAATTGAAAATTCTCAGGGAGTCCTGAGCTCCTATGCGTCCCCTCACCCCTCCCTCTAGTGACGCGTATCGTATACAATATATTATTATATTTACCTACTGTAAATTAGGGTATTTTAACCCTGCGTGGGCAATAAATATTTTTTAACATTTGCGCACTTAATGGCCACCTATCCGTATCCCTAAAAATTATTCAAAAAACATACTATAATATTTTGGGATTTTTTCAGGTAAAATTGAATCTAAAATCTTTCCTTCTTCCTTCCTTAAAAAAAAGGAATCAAAGATTTTTCACGCGGTCATCTTGTAACCTAACAAAAGCGGAAACTATATATCAAAAGGGGGGGGGGGTGATTGATGACTTATTTCAATCAATCTCATTTCTATAAATTACCCCCCTTTCCCTCCTCCCCAATACACAAACTAAGGAATAAGTAATGGGCAAGATTACATTATTGAGTTATGAATTGATTTTTATAAAAAAAGAATTAATTTGGTCTTCAAATTGAAAGAAAAGGAAGCTGACAAGACAGGTAATGACCGCGTCAAATTTAAGAACCGGAAGAACCACTTTTCAAGATTTTTTTTTTGAAATTTTGAACCTCAACCAAAAACTCTTTTTAAGTCTTATCCTCTAACTCTGACATTAATGTTAAACGGTATCGCGAATTAAGGATGAAAAATCTTTTTGAAAAAATGTTAAAATTCCAATTGTTTGCATATTTTGATCCACGAGGGAAAAATTTTATATAATATTCAAAATGTCTAACAAATAGAACAATATTATTATTATTAGCCCGCTGCAATTATTCAATGCCGGAATGTTATCTGGGGTCTTTACAACTATCATCATGGTACCCGGCGAGCGAATTAAATGCCTATTACAGGTATGTTTTCTATTTCGTTTTAAATCCTCTAGGAAGGAAGAGGATAGGGGGAGGGCAATTGATTTTTAAATTATGATTTCATAGATATGATATATATATATTAGAAAGATGAGTTTGGTCTACTCTTCCACTTATCCCAAAAATGGTGTATCATTAGCGGTGACCAATAGAAATAGCAAAAATCAGAGGGGAACCGGAAGTAGCATCATTTGCGGAAACTTCCGGGAAACCCGTTTATTAAAAAATGTCGCGTCATTTCATTTTAGAGGGTTTGTTTTGGAACCCGAATGTTTTTCCAGTTCGGTTTACCAAACTCTGGATTTAAATTGATATATATTATTCGTTAATTTTTTTTTGAGGATATAAATTACTCCTCCAACAAAATTCGTTTTTTTCATAAAATATATATATAGGTACAACAAGATTCGAAAGAAAAATTGTACAAGGGACCAGCTGACGTTGCTAAGAAACTTTACAAGCAGGGTGGCATCGCGTCGATATACAGGGGAACGTGCGCCACCCTATTGAGAGGTGTCGTAAGCCTTATTTCGTATAAATATTTAAAAAACGGACTCACCTCCGTCCACGCTTAGTGCCATGCATTTGACGCCCGTCCAATCGTAAATGGGGGGGGGGGAGTTTTAGTGTTCGATTAGTGAGACTTATGGGATACTTTGGCCAATCGAACACGGTTTTGCCGAGAATTTACCCTAAATATAACGGGCAACATCTCGGATTAGCCTCTATTTAAAGATTGAGTTGGCTTAACCATTTCGGAGTTATGACATTCCTAAGGAACGGAAGCATTGGGGTTAAACAGTGAATACGGTGATCATTTTTTAGTACAATTGATGTTAGTGTAAGAAGGAGAAAATAATCTAAGAAACGAGAATTTAGAAAGAGGTAAATCTCTAGTTTGCGATTAGCTAGAAATATCGTCTCTGGCAGAAGGATTACCTATGAATTTGGTGAAATTACACGTATATAATCGGAATATAGAACAAACCATCTTCTATAATTTTATAAGGATTGGGTAAAACACGAGGCTTGGAAACCGAAACAAAATATCTGATACACTTAGAAATCTCCGCCTAACTATGAACCTTACCCCTATTCTTCAGCATTTAAGGAACCACCAGAGCCCATTGTATCTTGTGCATGTTAGTTTCAATGTGTTTTTTTTCCCGGCAATTTATTTTTTTTTGAGCGTCTAATATTAAAATTTAAAAATTCGAATTTTACCGGAAATATAATTCTATCATGTCAGAAATTAAATTGCCGCCTATCTTACGAATTGTAGACAATTTTACTGTTAAAACCTTTGAGTCATTTAATATAAATTATTATTAAGAGGTTCGTAGAAAAAATTGGTTTTGAAAGTCGTGAGTAGTGTTGTTAAACAGCTGGTTTTGAGCCGGTTTTTAAAAACCGCTCACCCAATTTTTTAGCCGGAAAAAAACTCGAGATTTAGCTGATAGGTGTCCAAACCTTTGTTCCTTCTACAAAGAAAATCTTCAGGCCCTGCGTAATGTTATTCTGGATGGTATATTGAGTAGAGCCGTGTAACAACACTACTCATAAGGGTAGGTATTCCCAACATGACGGCATACATTTTCCGGTTAACGCGCCAAAAAACAAATGATTTAAAGTTTTTTTTAAAAAAAATGACACGTTGACGCTGACATTTATAATCGATGAGTACGCTATCCAAACTAGTGATCTGCATCGGGCCTAATTTTTCGAACCCGGCCCGGCCCGAAAGTTTTTTTAGAAACCCGGCCCGAACCCGATTTTTTTTAAAATACCGACCCAGCCCGACCAGAATTGGGCTGGGTACGGGCCGGGCCTAACTTTGCAGATCTCTAATCCAAACTAAAATTATAACCACAAAAATTTTCTCTAGGATATTTTGGGTTCGATGCTAATTTTTTTGAAAATTATAATTATTTCCCTTTATTTTTTTTGTTGTTGTAATTCCTTCTTAGATTTAGATCTTATATTAATTCCAGAATAAAAAAACTGAGACTCTAAGAATTCTTTCCCGTAATTGCTCAGAATTTTTTTAAAAAAAATGCTTTAAGTTCACCTTTTTTTTTTTTACTGAATTGCAATAGATATCTTAAAATCTTAAGATGATTTTTTTAGCTTTTCGCTTAGTTTTTATGAACGATTAATTTTTCTTTTTATTTGAGCGTTTCTGTTTTATAACCCTTAGCATTTAGTATTTCTTTATCTGAGCATTAAGAAATTAATTCAGCTTTTAGGCTCTGTCCTGGTTTTAGCCGGCTATAACAGCTTCCACCAAACAGAAAAGTGAGAGGCAATTCGATTTAGTTTTTTAGGAAAAAAAATATTTAAAAAAACAACAAAAAATATGAAATATCACCAAAAGCACTTAAAAAAACTCCAGTAGGATGTCCTACTTCAAAAACCGGAAGTTTTATTAGAAATGTGAAGATAATTAGGATTATTATCCCTGAACCTCAGCCTCTTAGGCTGTCAGATGTCTTTAATTCCGATCATGATGATAGTTTGAGGCTAAGGTTCAGGGTTATACTTTGATAAAATTCCAGAGTTTCTATCATTGCTTAGGGGTTTCTAGGCCTACCATAAATAAGTATGAAAAGATAAGTCGAATTCAGTACACAAACTTACCAATTTCTTTTTTTGTATTATCTGAACATACCAATTTTAATTTCTAAGCGATGAAAAATGGGAACCATAAATTTAAAACACGACATATTATTATTATTTATTTTTTCTATCATATGAAGACGTTCCAGCTAGTGGCGTGTATTTCATGACGTACGAGTGGCTGAAAGATCTGATGAGTAAAAACGACAAGTTTACTATAATTATACCTCTTACCTTTTGACTTTATTTTCTCCTTTAATATTTTTTTGTGGTAGTAAATATTTATTTCTCAATCGTCGGGGTGGCCTAGTGGGTTTATATGATGTATGCTTGGAAGGCGAAGGTACCAGGTTCAATCCTGATAATAAGGAACCGTAAAAATTTTTCGGATTTTCCTCGAGGAACTGATGTGAAATCTCTGAGCTTAGAAATGCCACCCCGGTCACCGACAGGCTTAGACAGCCGGGTGCTAGGATACTTGCCTAATAAACCCCAAATGAAAGTAGTTATTTCTTAAAATAAAATTTTGAAAGGAGATTTAACTCTGTTTAGTGTTGTGCAGGGATTTAAAAATATCCTGTTAGGCAAGAATACGGAAATTTATTATAAAGTGGTAAAATGATAGCGATTTTATATTTAATGATAATAATAAATAAACGATCTTTTTTAAATAATATTTTAACGTTTTCTTTGTATATACGATACAAAATATCGCCTCAGGAACGATAAAAAATATAAAATTTTATATATTAATCGAACATCATATTTAAATTAAAAAATAAACGTTAAGGCCATGTTCTTGATCGACTTATTACTTAACAGAATCAAAAAATAAAAAGAAGAAATGTAAATAAAAATGGAAACCTAACTTTCTTAGTCCTCACTAAAACTTTAGAAATTAAAAAAATCTATGATTCTTTTATTTTTCACGAAGGCAAAAATCTACTAAATATGTTAATTTTTTTTTAACCGACCAATCAACGTTAAGCAATATTTATTGATTGACGGATATATATATTAAAAATATTGCAAAATTTATAAACACTGAGACAATAACCAAAAATAAATAAGTATAAAATACGAAAAAAAAAATAACAATGCCACAAAATACCGAAAATGGATGTTCCAAAGCAATCGTATCTAAATTATATCGAACTCGAACCAGGAAACAGCCTAAAACCGTAAAGCCCAACATTTAAAAAAAAAATCATATGATTTCCATTTGGCCATCTATAACCCAATATATCAATATAATTTTTATTTTTAAATTAACATCTTAGAAGGTCTTATAATTATGAAATTAACCCAACATCTCATAATAATATCGTGATAATTCTTCTAATTTGCACAAGACTTTTTTTTTGTATGAAGGTATTATTCATTTGAATATCACAACATTAGGAATAAATAAAAAATGCTTAGAATTATAATAAATATTATCAGATTCTGTTTAAACCAAGGAGGACTTATTCATAGCACTTGAAAGCGTCGTTGAATGTAAATCAGCTGTACCCGCCATTTTGGTAAAACATATGATAATTATTCTCGTGTTAAAAACTACTGTTGCCATTGATAACTTGCTTTCCTTATCATCTCGGTGATATTAGACAATTCCTTGATAAAATTTGTGTCAGACATAGGGAATAAATTGGTCCCTCGTTTAGGATAGCCAAAATGGCGTCCCAGCTGATTTTCATTGCACACCTTTAATGAATGCATCGTCAGTCTAGGTATCATTGTATTTCATTGGTTTAAACATAATTTTTATTGGGGAAAAATGGAGAGAATCTACGCTTCATTAAATGATTTTTTGTTTTGTTTTTAATTTAGATCATCCGGTAATATAAGTCCGTTCAGAGTAATATTAGCCGGCGGATTGGCCGGAATCGCAAATTGGATAATCGCCATACCTCCCGACGTTTTAAAGTCTCGTTTACAAACAGGTTTCGATTATATTTTTTAACATACTTGTCGTTTAATGTGTGGTAAAATGAAAAAATATTTTTATAGCACGTGATAACGTATATTAGGACTAATGACGTAAAATAACGCCATTCGTTACCTCCTTCTAAAGGTAACGAGTAACGCGTCTTTTTTTGAGTAACGGTAACGCAAAACGTTACTCGTTACATCGATCAATTTTTTCTTAAAAAAAAATTATGGGGAAAACATATTTAATTTTTTAATATTAAATTACTTTTATTTTTTTAAATTTTATGAATAATTTTAAGCCGAGTTTCTAAATTCACATCGACCACCGAATTCCTTCATTTTAATTTTAAATTTTCTGTCAAGATTGTTATATTCTAATTAATATTTGAATCAAATCAATTGTCTGATTTATAATAATATATTTTATAAAATATTTATATAAATTGTTCATTTTTTTTCTCCAGATGATGATGAGTTAAATGCGACATTTTTTTTAAAAAAAATTTGATAAGGGGACAAAGTTTACACTGTAAGTAATTGTAAATTGTGTCCCAAATCAAATATTTTAACCTCATTTGTGGAATAAACATGGGCATCCTCCAAACGGTGCAGCCATTTTTAAGGAAAAAAGAGAAAGATATTTTGAGTATACTGATTATAACAAGATGGAACTCCACATATTTGACGAATCTTGTGATAAATTCAAATTGCAGAGATTTTCAGATGATGACAAGTCATTCATAGATGAATATTGTATGGCTGTATGTATGATTTCATAGGTTATGGAACTAGTTCCTTAGAGAGTGAGAAGAAAAAATGCATTTGAAAAATCTCACTCCCACGATAACTATTTAACATTTTTTAAAAAAATGGCCTTAAATAATTTCATTTTTATGCCCCTTATTAATGCAATCCTACAAGACAAATATGAAGGGTACAGAGTTGAAATATTGTTTACACTTTATTTCAAAAGATGCGAACACATCTTTAAAGATGAATACATATTTTCGGCAATAGTTCACCCACCATTTAAATCAGATTGGCCCTGGTAAAATTAGTTGTAAAGGCAGGAAGGAAGGAACCTTGAACTTATTTCCTGTTTGAGAAAAGATCTTGACAAAGAAAAAGGCAGACTTGATTCCTTTATAAAAAACAACAACACACGTACAGATTATTTTATGATGAAGATTTAAAAAAAAAATGGACAAGGATCTGAATGAAGATTCTTTTGAAGATGAAATAAGTTTTTTTTAATTTCTAATAAATATACCCTAATTAAAATTATTTTTTATTTATTAAATATTATAATACAACCCTCCCTTGCTCTGCGCCAGTTGAACGTGTGTTTGGCACAGTGAAAGCTATGCTTAGCACTAAGCGCTCTTGTTTACCTGATCAAAATGAAAATCAATTTGTTTTTAAAAATAAATTTAAAAAAAAAAAATTATTACAAAAAATATCTCATCTTATTATATATTATTTTTTTTTGCATAATTTTAATCGACGAAAAAATGACCCTATGGCTATGTGTCTAATGCCACCGTCCGGCTTGGTTAAAGAAACAAGACGTGCGCCCAAAAAGAATAGGACGAATACGAAGAGGAACTTCGCATAAGAGGATATTATTGCAAAGTTCAGTTAATGATTTCAGCAAAGGGTCAACAAAACCACTATCAGAGCACTGAATTAAATCACCAAAAAACGGGGTCTGAAACCGTCCAATCCACCTGTCGTCCCTTTTTTTAAAGGACTTTAAGCAGTTAATTACTTCATCACAGGTGAAAGGAATGGGGGAAGGCATGCGGGTGAATGTTAAAAGGGGAAGCCAATGGATGTTTCTCGAGAAGTTGTTGAAAGATAGTAACGTTGGAAATCTTATCATCAAGTCAATATTCGGGCAGCGCCGTTAATATCTCCAAGATCTAATTTTTCAGATATCAATTTACAGCGGAAAGAGTTAGGATTTAAAGAGTTAGATGGAATAAATTCATCAATAATAGTATTACCAAAATTGGACACCAGTTCCTTCAAAGCCATCTCATGATAAACTCTTGTTGCCAAGTATACTTAAATAATTTCGCTGAATTTAAATGGGGTATTTAGGAAACATAGTTCACCCGCTTGCACCAATTCTGCAAAATTCCCCCTCTCCTCACGCCCAAATCCTTTTATTAGAGCTCCTCACTCGTATGACCCCAGTCTGGTTTGTTGTTCCTCAAGCTCTGTGATTTATTTCTTAATTCGCATATTCCCCCAGTTCTTTTTTAGGATCCCTATAGCTGCCCGAGAGTCGATCTCAAGGTTCCTCACGTCACTTATAAATAATTTGAATTCAGATTTCTCCTCAATACCCTTATGGTTAGACCTGGTTAGTTTTTGTTTTCGAGTCCTAGTTAAACCCAAAAATAAAATATTCCATCTAACTCTTTAAATCCCAACTCTTTCCGCTGTAAATTGATATCTGAAAAATTAGATCTTGGAGATATTATCAGCCCTGCCCGAATATTGACTTCTGATGATACGATTTCCAACCTTACTATCTTTCAACAACTTCTCGAGAAATATACATTGGCTTCCCCTTTTAACATTCACCCGCATGCCTCTTCCCCTGTTCCTTTTACCTGTGATGAAGTACTCAAGTGCTTGAAGTCATTTAAAAAAGGGACGACAGGTGGGTTGGACGGTTTCAGACCTGGTTTTTTTGGTGATTTAATTCAGTGCTTTGATAGTGGTTTTATTGACCCTTTGCTGAAATCATTAACTGAACTTTGCAATAATATCCTCTTATGCAAAGTTTCTCTATGTATTCATCCTATTCTTTTTTGCGCACGTATTGTGTCTTTAACCAAGCCGGATGGTGGCATTAGACCCATAGCTATAGGGTCAATCTTTCGTCGACAAGTCGCCATGGCTATTGTAAATAGGATCCGGCCTAAGGCCAGTTCACTCCTATTTCCCTCACAGTTAGGAATTTGAGTTAAGGGTGGGTGTGAAGTGGCCTCACATGTTGCGCGTATTTTTAAATCCTGAGGTGGAATAAGGTTTTCTGCAAGTTAGACTTCAGAAATGCCTTCAACAGCATCCATAGGAGCGCATTCTTACCCTCTTTTTTACATCATTTCCCAAAATATTAGAATTTTCTTAAGTCCTGTTATGGATTTCCTTCGTTACATTCGGGGAATTTTTCACATTCTCTGAAGAGGGGATTCAGCAAGGTGATCCACTAGGTCCCTTGCTCGTTACTATAGGGGTTCAGGATTTGATTAAAAATTTAAAGTGTGGTTTCAAATTAGACCTAAATTTATGGTATCCCGACGATGGCTCTTTTGGCGGTTCTTTATCCAATGTTTTGTCGGCCATAGAATACGTTGAAATGGAAGCTTCTAAAATTGGTCTTTCCCTAAATAGGATAAAGTGTGAAATTTCTTCCCTCAACAAGGATTTTATCCCTCCCCCAGATTTTATAATCATTCCGCACGACAAACTCTGTCTTTCAAGTTCCCCTGTTGGTTTTTCAACTTCCTTTTGTCAAAATTTTTTTGATGATTTGATTCAATCCCTTTTCAATTCACTCAAGAATCTTCCTCATCTTCCCAAGCATCAGTTCTTTTTCCTCACTAAAAAAATGTCTTTTCCTAGCTAAATTCTTACACCTTTTTTAATCTTCCCCGGTTTTCCAGTATAACACCCTCCTTAAGGCCTTCGAATTTAAATTTAAACATTTTATCGAATCCCTTTTAGTCTTAAATTTTTCGCATTTTAATTGATCCTTCGCTTCTATGCCCGCCTACCGGGGTGGTCTTGGATTTTCACCTCCTACCCCTTCCTAATGGCAATAGCGTGCTTTCTTTCATCTTGAATATCCTTTAACGATTCTATTTCCTCGCTTATCGAGTTGGACGATCCCCTTTTATCTTTAGCTAAACAAGAGTGGCTTACTCTAGCTATCCAAGGATCCGAGCAGCCAGTTTCCAGTCATCTAAAGAGCTTCCTGGTCCCTATGCTTCAATGCGCATTTAAAAATCTTTGTCTGTGCCCCGATCTTATTAACCTTCAACTGCTCAGAAACGCAAAATTTTTTTTTAGCGGCCATGAATGGCTAGACGCGATTCCGAGTGGTAAAACGGAAACGTTACTCACAAACGATGAGTTTCGAACTGCCATTGGCCATAGGCTTGGTTGCCTTATCCCTTCTGTGGACACCTGTGCTGCCTGTCGCAAACAGGTTGATCCCTTCTCTAGACATTGTTTTTCTTGTCTCAAAGTCAGTGGCCGTTTTCTGAGGCACGGCAACCTTAATAGGTTAATCGGCAAAGCCTTGATTTCGGCCGGTTTCCCCAATAGGTTGAAGCCATTAGGTCTCCTAAATGTGGACGGTAAGCGTCTATACGGCATGTCTTTGACGTCTAGGCACGGCGGCAAAAGACTTGTCTGGAATGTTTCGTGTGTTACCTCTTTTCCGGCTAACTAGAATACCGACCCCTCGGAACTCCAAGAAGTCAATAAGTTTAATAAATATAGATTCCTCCCTAACTCTTTTATATTTATTCCCCTAATTTTTAGCGTTCTGGGAAACCCCGATCTCCAATCCCTAAAGTTCCTAAATCAATTGGGTAGAAGAATTGCATTATGGACAGGGGTCAAAAACGATTCCCTATCTCCTTTTCCCTCCTAGTTCAGCACCTCCAATTTGCAAATTATTTTTATATGGTAGTATACCTTATACATCACTATCACAAATATTTTTTATTCAAAAAAAAATTTTTTATAAATATTTTTATATAATAATATACTTAAATTCATACATATATATTATATACCTTCTCAATTTTTTTTTTGCTAACCCCTATTCACATCACACTAGCTATTGAACAAGTCGTATAATAAATATTATTACAAATTTCTTTCTATCTATATCTATTATCCTATACTATTATCATCGTCATTTTAAACGACAACATGCTGTAATCACAATGAAATTTTTTTTAAAAATAAATTTTAACCTGAATTCATTTATTATTATAATATAACATTTTTATTTATTATTCTAAGTATTATACAAAATAAATTATTTAATTTTTGAAGTAACGCGTTACTTTTTTGAATGGCCAGTAACGCGCGTCCTTTTTTCACAAGGTAACGAGTAACGGTATCGCGTTCCTTTTTTGAGTAACATTTACAGCACTAATTAGAACTAAATAAATTGTAAATAAGAAAAACATTCAAAATCAATATCTATATTATTTGTCTTGTTTAGGAAAAAATAAATATAAATTAAAGAGTAGTTCAAAAGTTTCCTAGAATTGTCCGAAATTTTACAGACTGCATTTTCGGTCAGATCAATTTTTTTTTAAATTTTAGAAATCGTTCTCGTTTTTAATGATTTAAAAGTTGAGAAATTCCATGATGGATTCTATTATTTCCTCTACGATGTTTCCTTTGAGGACAGAGATTATTTCTAACTAGTGCAGTTAAACGGCTCGAACGGCTGACTCAATATTTTATACAGAAAAATATTAAGCAAGCCGAAAGATTTTGTTCTTAGAAGAAGGCACAAAGATCTAGTCATATATTAGCAAAATTTTGAAGTTTTAGGCAATATTTTTATTTTGGCCAAAGGAGCCATTTTAACAACACTATTTCTAACAAAATTTCATATTTCAAAAAAAATATATATTTGTTTTTTTTAAATTTTATTTATTTTAAATGATGATATTTAGCTCCCGAAGGTAAATATCCGAATGGCGTGAGGTCCGTTATAAGCGAAATCTTTACCGAGACCAAGGGCCAAAGTCGTTTCGCTAAACTATCCACTTTTTACAAGGGCTTCGGACCCGTTATGCTTAGAGCTTTTCCCGCTAACGCCGTAAATTACATATATTTATTAAAATAGTTTTTTTTTTTAAAAAAAACATGATTTTAACAAAATGATAACATTTGTTTGTTTGTTTTTTTTTTCGTTTGAAAACAGTTTTATAATTGATTTGAACGATAAAAAAAATGTATGTTTACCAAGATATGGTAACTTTTTGGAAAAGTTTAACTGAATTATTTTTTTAAAAAATTATTATATCTACAAATAAACGTATGATTTAATATTATTTTTTTTTATTTAAATAAATAAATTTAAAATAGGCTTGCTTCATGGGCTACGAGTTGACGATGAAATTTTTGAATTGGATTTTTGCGTGATTAATCGCTAGCGAATGACTATTTTATAGATATTATTGACGTTTAATTGGGTTCTAACGTTCGTCGTTTGTTTTATTTTTATATTTAAAAAAAAATTGCTTTAACAATAATTTATATATTATACGCTATACAATGTAAAATAATACAAATATTTTATATTTCGTTTAAAAACGCTCAAAAAATATTTGTGATATATATAAATCATGCATTTTGGAGTTAAAATAATAAATTCGTACCTTTTATTACCTCGAGATAAGAATGTATCGATTCCTTTTGTAATCATAGAAAACTTTGGCTTAAGATACAATTTTTTAGTTACTTGTTCCCACCTAGAATCTTCAAGAGATGATTTTTTTTTCAAGATTAATAAAGTTCAGATATCATTTCCGAATAAAATTTGATTTACATTTTTATTTAACTTGTTTGAAGTATAGGTGATGATTAAGTACATATGTATAATTAAATATTAACCAACAAATATTATTGCTAGATTCTAACAAAACATTGAGATATCCACTTCTAACAGTGAGAAACATCTTAGGCTGAATAAGCGTTCACCTCGTGCGCTGAAAGGAATGGAGAGTATTTAATAAATAATTGTTTAATATTAGGAAAAATTTTTTTTTTATATTATCAAGGCTTTTTGTTTGATATTTAAATCATTTTCATCAAAAAAAAGTGCTATTGTTTTTTTACAATTTTTTCAGGAACTTTTATAAGGGAAACTGGGAAGGTTTGCCAGTTTCTTAACTATTATTTATATCAGCTCATTTTCTCTCTCACATGTATTCGGGTCTTTAAGACTCGTCATAAATTAATGGAAATATTTGCAAATAAATAATTATTGTAATTAAAAACATTAATTCTGAGCTAAAAAATATTATATTAAATTGCCTTTCATGCCCACATATCTAAAATATTATTCTTAATTTAATTATCCAAAAGTATTCTAATTTTGTATCTTTTAATAAAATTTATAATTTAAAATGTTAAATAAACTCTAAATATCATCAAATTTAACGTCAATAATTCATATTCCTTCAATCAAGTAATTTCTCAACTAATGATATAAGCCCGTATTAATTAATTTAATCAAATAAATTAAACAATTCTATTTTTAATATTTTATAATCAAAAATCTATAATCTTTTTAAATATTGAATTTGAAAATAAAGATTTTAAAATATATTTAAATAATTTATTTTATTCTAAATTGTAATAATTTATATATATAAAAATTAAATAGTTTTTTTTAATATTTCGAAATTTTTTTATTAAAAAATAGAGAATTTTTTTTAACAACTATAAAATATATTGAACCGAAACGACGATACATTAAAAAGTATCGCGATACTTTGACAAATCTTGTTAGGAGATTTTGGAGCTTATTGTGTATAATTATTTTTAAAAAATAACGTTCCCTCTTCTATATACCCTCGTTCCTTGAAATTTCACTTTTTTGGTCCTGGAAGAATATATGTTCCCTGATAGCAAGTCAACTAATTCAGAGAAAACGATGATATTCAAGGTTTTGGATGTGTCAGTAAGAACAATTCGAGCCCTATATGTTTAATTTAGTTATTATGAAAGAATCTATTTTTTCTCCCATCATTACATAATGTTAAAGATTAAAAATAAAACCAGCGGAATCTCTAAATATTTTTTTTAAAAACTGGAATATATTTATTTGTTTTAAAGTAAGAAAATTATAACGTTAAAATACTAAGATATAATTGTGCTAAAATGGCATTCCGAGCCCCAAATACACTCCTCAAATACTGCCTATAATAAATTCAAAAATAAATATCACTCCCGGAGAAGCCTTAACCGCTATTAAATCTTTTCCAAACGATTCTGCTCCAGTGCTGGATTACCTTCGACCCTCATTTATTATTGACCTCTTGGGTTTAGACAGTTCCGAATTCCTACTTAATTCTTTAACGAAAATTTTTAATCTTATTATCAACGGGAAATTACCACATAAACTAGCACTAATAATCTTTGATGCTCGACTAATTGCACTTTAAAAAGCTGAAAATCAAGACGAACTATTTCAAAAATTATTTGTTTACGACTCAAATCTACAATAACCTTAAGCTTAGCTCCTTGCCAAGTGGGGTTTGGAGTAAAAGGAGGATGTGAAGCTGCAATCCATTGCAGTCGACTAGTTTTATCCAACCTCAAAAATGAAGATTATATAGCAAAATAAGACATATCCAATGCCTTTAATTCAATTATTAGGAATAAAATGATCGTTACTCTCTTGGAAACATTCCCTGACTACCACAATTACATCCATCTTAGCTATGGCATTTCTTCCTTACTCAAATTTAATGATTATATTATTAATTCTGCAGGAGGCCTCCAACAGGGTGACCTATTAGGACCACTACTTTTTTGCTATACCCTTAAACACCTAATAAGTGATGGTCTTTCATGCAAACTCAATCTACATGTTTGGTACCTTGACGATTGTACTATATCGGGGTCCATTACTTCAATCCAGAAAATTGTCTAGATATATTCAACAAACACTTTGATGAACTTAATTTATCCTTAAATATAAATAAAATCGAAATTTATCCTTCTCCGCCTCCAACAGACACCATATTAGTTAACTATAGACGGACACCCTTACAAGATTTCAGTATATTAGGAGCCCCTTGGGAGGTGCAGAGGGAGTTTTTAATTTTTTAAATAATCATCTTCAATCACTATTCCCTAAACTATCGATCTTAAAAAAATTACCCATCCATCAAGCATACTATATTCTCAAAAACGCCCTTTTATTACCACAAATCCAATATTGTTTAAAACTTCTGGTGCCTCTTTTCAAATTCTTTTAAAAGAATATGAACAAAAGATACTACAAATGATGACAGAGTTATTAAACATCAAACTCGATTCTAACTCATGGCTTCAAGCAATTCTCCTTGTAAATCCGGAGGACTAGACCTAAGATCGGCATTAAGTATAGCCCTTGTTTCCTTCATCTTATCAACCTTATCAGTAAGAAATATTACCTCGCAAATTATTACCATCGATAAAGATAATTTATTAGATGAAGTCTTACGTTGTTGGAACATTAATGTCTTACCAAACACAGCCCCGCTAGATTCAACGAAACAAAAAGATTGGGATCAAGGATTGGTATCTCGTTCCTTAGCTTACCTCAACTTGAGCGATGATCACCAATATAAATCCCTTCTAAGATCTCTTAATTTCAATAAATCTGGCCATGAATGGTTAGATTCATATCCCAGTATTTTAAATAACCAGCTAACAGATAACGACGCTTTTCGTTATGCAATCAATTTACGCTTGGGCATACCTTTCCTTAACCATTATATTTGCAATAAATGCAATCAATCGGCAGACGCGTATGGGAGACACGCTCTCAACTGTAAAATTATATCAAAAATCAGCCGACATGATAAAATAAATGCAATAATAGCTTCTTATTTTCCCTGTATTTTAGAACCTACATCCTTTTCAGATAAAAAACGCCCTGGCGGCAAAAATGTCTTACCTTTTTCATGGGAAAGCCTTTAATGTGGGATTTTACCTGCATTGATCCCATGGCTCCATCTAATAATTCCCATGATCCCCTTAACAGAGCCGAATCTCTAAAAAAATATAAAATACTCACACCTAATGTGTGATAATAACCACTTTGTTCCAATAGCAGCTACATCAACCTGCTCATTTGGACAAGCGGCTTTAGATCTATTCAAAACAATATCCAAATCAATAAAAAATTCATACCTTTCTCCATTTCACAAACTCAAGCAGAAAATCGCCGTATCTATAATTAGATCTAATTATCAAATATTTAAAACATCATGGCCCGACCTCGCCATTTGATATTTCTTTTTTTTTTAAATGTTTTTTTTTTCTTTTTATAAAAATATACGTTTGTATTTTTTTAAACTTAAATTGATATTATGACATATTTTATTATATTCTCTATATTTTAATTTTTAAATAATTATATTTTATCATATTTGTATATAAATTTTAATAAAAAATTAAATTTAAAAAAAAAAAATTATTTTTTTAAAGAGAATTTAATTTAGTGATATAGAGAATGGAAACGGATGTAATAGGAAAATAAAGTTGATAATCAAAAAATTGTAACTCTTCTCTTCTCTACTCTTCTCTTTTTTGCTTCTATTTTTCGTAAACAAAAGTACTCTCATTTTTTCTATATTTTTCCAACCCTACATGAAAGGATAAGTGGGGTATGATGACTTTGTAGTAAAAGGCCTTGGATTACTAAATAGTAGCCCACTAAGTCTTTCCTTGAGTTTTTTATTGGATAATGACTTTGCGATAGGGATTCAAAGTTATGTAATTCGCTCAAAAGTGTTTGCCATTAAATCGCCATAGTCTTCACAATAAAAGTTTTGCTATATATATAATGAACATTCGAGACATAAGGTTTGTCTGAGTTGACACTTAACTGAATATTTCGATTAGTGGATCAAGTTAATTAGATTTGTAATAATAAAAAAAACACAAAATCATTATTCAAATATTTAAATTATTATAATTATTCAAATAGAATAATTGTTTATTTCTTAATCAAACAAAATAAATAATTTACTTTTTGAATTAAACGGAAATTTATTATGTGGAGTTATATATGTAATCGTCAATGTGTAAATTTTTTTCAACTTTAAATGATTTTTTAAGCGTGATGTTTCATTCATTAAAATCCATTTTTAAGCGTCGTTAAAAGCAAATCAGCTGGACACGCCATTTTGGTAACTCATATAGTAATTATTTTCATGTTAAAAACTACTATTAAATTGATAACTTGCTTCCTTATTATCTCGATGATCCGGTAATTCTTTAATAAAGTTTGCATCAGGTATAAGAAAAAATTAGGCTCTCGTTGAATTTTAATAATGATTAGTGTAACCAAGATGGCGTCTCCAGCTGATTTTGCATTGATGTACACTTTTAATGAATGAATCGCCAGTCTAGGTATATATAACATTGATTCCAACTTAGAATACTCACTTTATAAATTGTGGACAATTTTTCCGTCAACCTTGGAATCATTTTAAAATTTATATACAAAAAATTAACTTAAATTATATTAAATTCAAATATTCAATAATAAATTTGGTCTGAGATTCATAGACTAGGTATCTTACAATGATGGAATACATTTCTGGTAAAATCTGATTTTAAAAATTTTTCAAAAAAGCGCTAAAAAAATGATTTAGATAGGAATTCTTTAGCCTGAGCGAAAAATTGTTTTTAGACTTTGAAGTCACAAAAAAAAAGGCTGACAAGCAAAGAAAACACAAAATATTTATTTTTTATTTCCCACAAATAACTTTGATAATGAAAATTATATTTATCTATTTGTTTCTATAATATCCAATGACATATATAATACCTAGACTGATGATTCATTCATTAAAAGTGTACATCAATGCAAATCAGCTGGAGAAGCCATCTTTGTTACGCTAATCATTATTAAAATTTTAAACGAGAGCCTAATTTATTCTTATATCTGATGCAAACTTTATTAAAGAATTACCGGATCATCGAGATAATAAAGAAGCAAATTATCAATTTTATAGTAGTTTTTAACATGAGAATAATTACTATACGTGTTACCAAAATGGCGGGTCCAGCTGATTTGCTTTTAACGACGCTTAAAAATGCATTTTAATGAATGAATGAATCGTCAGTCTAGGTATTATATGTCATTGATAATATCATAATAAAATTATTAGTAAATATTTCTGACCTACCAGTTATTTTTTTAAAATTCTATAATTGATATTTAGGGTTATTCATAGAGGGATCCAATTCGACAAACAAACAGCTGAGCAAATTTTAAAAATCTTGTAGTGAGATCAAAATTAAAATGAAAGCAACGTATTAAAATGAAAGCAACTTATATATATATTTTTTTTACCTTTTTCCTTTTTTTAAGTATTAATTATGGATCTTTTACCCCGACTTTTTAAATATTAATTATAGATCTTTTCTTCTTTAATTATTAATTAATGAATTCTTTCTTCTTAAAAATTTCTTTATTCATAAATTTCCATAAAAATAATAAGTGATAGTATATACATAAATTTCTTTCCTTTCAAACAAAAATAAACATCTTTTTCCTTTTGTTGCCACTGTAGTTTTCTTTTTCCACAAAAATAAACAAAATACATGGCTAACAACAACAGGTTAGTAAATATATATAAAAATTAATTATAATCCTTTTAAATATAATGAATTATCATCCTAATCAACAAAAATTTTCTTTCATTAAAATTAATAATTCTTTAGATTATTTATCGTGGATAGAATTAAAGATAAAATTAATATTTAACAAAGAAAATTTGAACTCATAAACACAGATAAAAAATCGATCAGCTGTTAAATATTGTGGGATCAGATCCCACAAAAAAATAAAGTCTTGATCAGGCAAAAAAATGGAGAAATTGGAAGGAAAATAACTTTAATATTTGTAAGATCCAAATATTTTATATCGCCATTATTATCTATAAGAATTAAAAATAAATTTTAAAAAATTTGAACCGGGTGAAAATAATCTGGGCCGGTTGTAAAGCAGCACTGCAGGTGATATTTGTTAGGCCTATTATTTTTTGGTGTCAGACCAGCTCTGCAGGATTCTAGTTAAGAACATGAATCGAGGATCTGACAACTAGGGTTTAACTCCTGGTCAAACCATGTTTTTTTCCCCCTTGAAACCATCTTTCTTAACGAGGTTGGGGCAATGATATATATATACAACTAGCTTAAGATTTTGTTCATAGAAGTAACAAAAATCTAGACATATATTATCGAAATCTTGAGGCTTAGGCAATATTTTTCTGGCGAAAACATTGAGTTAGCACTTTTTTAAAATCGGCTCAAAACGAGCCACTTAACACTAGTTAGAGTTAAGGCTAGAAAGATATTTGGCAGGGTTAATGTATGATAAAATTTTAAAAGGCAAAATATCCCAAATAAATTTAAAATACTAAATTAAAATATATGGAACCTAGGTTAGAATCTTGACCAGGGAATTTATTTTATTTTTTTTATGCCAAATAGTGGGGTAGCAAGTAGTGTTGTTTTAAAAAGCCCCCATTTGGATTGAATTTCAAAAACAGGCCGATTAAGATTTTAGCCAAAATAAAATTATGTAGGCCTCAAGATTTAGCAGATAGATATGCAAGCCTTTCTGCCAGGTATGAGCCAAATCTCCAAGCTTACATAATATTATTTTGGTTATAACCTTAGTCGGGCCATTTTTAAAAATCAGCCTGAATCAGGCTTTTTAACAACACTAGAAGAGCAGAAAGGGGCAAAGACTTGATGATCATTAATTCTTGCCTAATTTCAATAAAATATTATGAGAAAATCTACCATTTTCAAGTCCCCTCATAGATATCGATATCATACTCCACTTCTTTATCCTCTATTAACTTCAAAATATGCATCATTTAATACATTTAATAAGTGCTGAACCATCTTGAGTTCAAAGAACTTTAGTGCTCAACAAAGCATAACCTATGACTTAGTAATTAATAGAAAGGATTTTAAACTGAAATTGAATTTAATTGTAAGAGTAATTGAATTAAAACACATCATATTTGAGATTAGTTGTTTTATCGTAATTCTTAGCTTCTTAATATACCCAAAATTCATGTTAATTTTTAATACAAATAATAATTTTAAAAAAGGGTCTATTCAAATGATAATGTACCTTTATAATAAAATTCAAACAAAATAAAATATTAAATATGTTTAAAATAATATTCATATTTTCAGATATAATACTAAACCTTATTTAAATTGTAAACAGTTACTTACTATAAACTCCCATTTTTTTATTAACTTAGCAATAAATTTCAAACCAGGGCTGTGAGCAGTGCAATGGTTGTTTAAAAAAATTAACCAGCTTGCCCACCAGCCTTATATTAAAAATAATATTTCACCCAATATCTAAAAATATGGTTTAACTAGCCCACCTATTGTTTACAAATTATTTAAATATAAGTCTGTTGGACCCAATTATCTAGAAAAATATTTTAAATTTCAAGATAAGATCAGTTAAAACCCCACCCATTGCAGACTTAGTTGAAGCTGGCTATAACTTTGGTAATTTCATAATTTAAACATGGAGCATATTTTATATTTATTATTCCTAATTATCTTTTCATTAGTAAAAAAAATGTTTACAAATGTGAAAAGTATTATGATAAAAAAAATTCTAATATTTTATTATATATTAATTAAAAATATTATAATCCAATCAAAGTTATTGTTCTGCCTGTTTTCGTAATAATGCATAAACTTTCTCTTTAATCCATTCTTTATTAAAAGGTGCATAGGTATTTGTACTTTTTTGAAATCTATCATGAAAAAAAAATATTAAAAAAAAATTAAATAATAATTTAACATTAAGCAACTCATATCTGCCAAATTGTCAACAAATTCAAATAGTTGGTTTATATCATATGTTATAGATACACTGTAGGGATTTTTTCTTTTTAAATGTTCCTCAAAAATTTTACATATGCCTTAAAAAATTGTTAAAATTATTGATTAGTTAACATATATACCTTCCATACACTCATTAATAGTTTCATAATCAGTATATGTCCTCGATTCAAGAGATTTTGTGGGCTGTATTAAGAGTATTGAATGCGACTGCAACAATTAATAGTAATATATATTTAAAAATAAATTTGTACCATGTGTACGACCAATTTAAACTTTTGGGATAAATTTATTAAATGTTATTTTGTGTTAGTTAGGCTATATAAAAATATAATAAAATAGTATACAAATTTCAAAATGTTTAAGGAAAATATATAAATACCTTATTTATTATTACCCTTTTTAAGCCACTTAAAATGCAGCCTTAACAATTTAAGGGTTTGAATTAATATAATGTTGAGATGCTTTTAAATTTTTTCGGAACAAATAAAAAATAAAATTTCGTTTGGGATCGGGTTGGGATTTATTAAGTCCCAATTTTGAGCGATGATTTCGAGTTCAAGGCTGAGCCATTTTTTTTCGGCTCGCGCTCCAAGGTTGAGCTAATTTTTTGAAAATTAAAATCAAAAATTAAAAAAAAACAAACTATATTGACAAATGGTAATAATTTTTTACGACTTCTTCTTCTTACATACTAAAATCATAATAGCTATCAATGTCTATATTCTGTAAATATATAAAAGGTCTGAGATTTACGCCCCTTCGCATAGATATAATTTTAATTTAATCATAAAAAGCGAAAGATTCCTTTAAAGGTTAAAAATATTCTGTTCAGATTTAATTATCGGAACTTTGCAAAGAACATGTCATTTGAGTGCTAAATCAAAACTTTAGTTTTTGATTATATCCGTAAAATAAATTAAATATCATCGTTTTTTTTAAGTATCATACACTTTGATATCAACTAATGTTCTTAAAAATCCCCAAATCAACCCAAAATAATATTTTATTAGCCTAAAAGATTTTGTTATATAACCCAAAATAATATTATGTAAGCCTAAAAGATTTTGTTCATAACTGATAGAAATGTTTGGACATCTATTTACCAAATCTCGATGCTTACATAATATTATTTTAGCCATTGGGACGTTTGAAAAAAATTGACCGAAATCGGGCTTCTTAACAACCCTTTGATATACTAAGTTTAATATTTGAAATCGGAGGTTCTAATAAAGAAGCTAAAATCTAGATAAATTTTACGAAATAAAAACCCGCGTATTAGCTAACAGGAAATCTTAAAAGCTCAAAAATTCTTTTCAAATAATATATTTCCCTTGATTTATTTATGGTTCAGCTCAAGCGGGTTTAACAGCTGATCTATTTAAATATCTATTTGTCTATTTATATAATCAAGTGACCTACCACCATCTCTGAAAACCTTTAAATGACCTTAAACCCATATCTCTCTAAATCTTAATCCTGACTTCAAATATACTTGTTTAAATTTTTTCAATATTTTTCACCCAATCAGAAAATTTCATTCAGTTGAACTATTCCTTGAGCTGAGAGCTAATAATTTTTCCTTATAAGAAATAAAAACCCTGATTTATTATTTTTATTATAAATATGTATAATTGTTTATTTATTATTTAATAAATAATATAAATATTTTAAATAATAATTGACAAAAAAAAAGTTTTTTTTTTGCCCTGGCAGATTTTAAATAAATCTACGGCGTATTATAGGAGGTCACAGATATAGCGCGAACAGTTTCTGGATATTGTTGCCAAAATATCTATGACATATAATAATACCTAGACTGAAAATGCATTCATTAAAAGTATACGTCGACGAAAAACAGCTGGGGACGCCATTTTGGTTACCCATGATCATTATTAAAAATTTTAAACGAGAGGCCAATTTATTCCCTATGTCCGATGCAAACTTTGTTAAAGAATTGCCCGATCATCGAGATAATGAGGAAAGCAAGTTATCGATTAAATAGTAGTTTTTGAACATTATAATATAACTACTATTACGGGTTATCAAAATGGCGGGATCCAGCTGATTTGCATTTCAACGACCCTTTCAAAGGCATTATAGGTATTATTACATGTCATCGGAAGATAAATATAAAGTAAAATATTTAATGAATCCAATATCTGATATAACTTTTATTTTATCTATTTTTTTTACATATAATGAACATATGAATTAAATTAATGCATTTGTAAAGAGCATATAAATATACACTTGAAAAAAAATAATTAAAATTGATGTAAAATAATATAAGAAAGAGAGTAAGAAGAAGAAAAAAAATTAAAAATTTTATGGCATTTTTTTGAATTTTTTGTTTTATAAATAATTTATGAATAGAACTCTAGATTCACACATCAAATAAAAGTAATCAAATAAGTAATAATTAACGGTATATTATAATACGTGTTAAAAGCGAATATAAAAATACGAAGATATCATATGGCTATTTTAGCAAACTAACTAGCTATAGCATAAACTAGCGATTTGTATTAATTTTTTTTTTTTTTTTGTTTTTGAATTTGTTAATTTTTCTTCTTTTTTTTTATTATTAGAAACATATTTTATGATTTTTTATAACTATTTTTTTTTCCTTGTTTTCGTTTTATATTTTTGTAATTTTTTTTTTTGAAAATTTATTTTTAAAGAATACTTTATATTTATCCCGATACTTTTCCAACAATTTTTATCTATTTTTTGTATCTTTTTTAAAAATTATTTTTTAAATTTTTCGCCTTGTCTTTGATGTATTTTTCTTTATTTTCTATCCATTATTAAGTGTTTTTTAATTTTTTAAAAGAAATTTTACTTTAAATTTAATCATTATTTTTTTCTGTATATCATAATATTTAGTCATCGTAAATAATTTCATTCAAATAACCGCTCTTATATTATTTTTATTCATTTCTAGTTCCTTAGTGATAGTAGCTTTATGCAACAAGATCTCGAGAGATAGCTAAAAAATTAAAATGAGATGCAAGAGTAAATATGCTTAAAACAGACCTAAATAATGTTTTTAAGAAGCATCGAAGATAGCTATAATTTTTCCTGGAGAAGTAAAAAGTATTTAGGTTTCCTTATTGTTTTTTTTATCATAAAAGAAGTTACCAAGAAATTTGGTGGCATTTAATTACTAATTACTTAATAATATAAGGCAAAATTTGAAAAAAAAACCCAGTTTTATTTTTTTTAAAAAAAAATTAAATAAAATACTTAAAAAATGAATAAAATATACAAAATTTAAATTTAATTAAAAAGTAAAATAAATTAATATGATATTTCTTAATTTAAAAAATTAGCTGGCTATTTTGCAGAGTTGTTAAAGGATGTAGAAACAAGTATCTAGATATAAAAATTTGGTATCCGTATCTTATCTAGATAGATTTTTTGATTAAAATATCTGTATCTAGATATTATTTTAGACGATGTATCTGTATCTAGATCCATTTAAAAAGTATCTTTTAACAACTCTGCTATTTCGTATATTTTTAGTAGAGGGTGTTTAAACCTCAAGCCAGTTTTGTAAGGTAGTGTTTGTAAAAACGGCACACTCAATAATGTCATTCAGGAAAATATTCACGCAAGCCTGAATATTTTGCTCAGAGATGGTACGAAGGTTTGGGCATCTATTATTAGCGAAATCTCAAGACATATGCAATATTTTTTCTTGCTAAAATATGGAGTCAGAGCCGTTTAACAGCACTAACTCTAAGTTTTATTAGCTATCTTTTATATTCAGAATCTTATTCTGCCCCTTACGATTAAAATAAGAACAAATAACTATTAAAAGGTCTGTTATTAGTTTTTTTTTTTAAACTATTTTTAAAAAGTTTTTTGAAATATATTCCTATCTAACATATTCAAGTGGCCTTGATAGGGATCCCATTTTCATTCGAGGTCCGCTTAAAAATGCATTTAGAAGTTCCTAAGCCACCTCTTCCTTCCCCACCCCTGTTAGAACCGATTAATCTTGCTAAGTGAAAAATTATTCTATTCTTGGTCAAACAAAAAAAAAATCTAAATTATTAATTTTTTTTAATTTAAAACAAATTTTTTTTTTAGGTATAACAAATGTGATATTTATTGTAATGTGTAAAACCAAAGCCATAACCTTGTGAAGAAATATGTATAAAAAAATAAATATATATTAAACATTTTATTTTAAACATAAACAAGTATATCCATCCACAATGTTAAAATGAAAAATGAAATGAAGAAAACTTAACATTATTTTATAACATTTTTCAAATTATCTTTGATATATAAAATGATATGTCAAAAAATTTTTATAAATTAATTCTTAAAATATTTTTTTCAATATATCAGGAAATATTATTATTATTATTATAAGTGACTAATATATATGATAAGCCTTTTAAAATATAAAAAACAAGATAAAAAACTCATTAAATGTTCATAAAGAATTTCTTAGAGTAAATATATATATATTAAATAATTTTTTTCTAATTATAGACAACAACAAAAAAAGGATATATATAAATAGTAAATGTAAGTACTGATATTTAAAGTTTTTAAGCTACTTAATCACAAGATGAGCAAAAAAATTTATTTGAATAATATAAATTTTATTGAATGCCAATGTCAATGATATTTATTTTTTTTCTTATAAAAATAACTAAAAATAGTTTAGTAAAACATTTAATTTCAGGGTCCAAAAAGTTAGTAAGTTGAAAAATGCTCTTTTCTAGACTAACGCTGTAAACAGAAATTTTGTCTAAAATTCAAAAATTTATTAATTATTAATAAATTTTATCTTTATCTTAATCATAATTTTATATATGTATCTAGTAAGAATTTTTTGCTTTAAAACGTAAAGATCTGATTATTCCTCTTATACCGTATTCCTAGAATATATATGGCACTTACCCTAGTAAAGATTAATGCAAAAGGTACATCCGGCTAAAAAATGATAAGAGCAGCATTGGAGCAATAACTTAGTCATTATTCAGATGGGCGTTGCTTACATATAATCTTAATATAATTAATGTAAATTACATTATTATACACTGTTCCAATTAAACCCCCCCCCCCCCCCACAAGATAAAAGTTATTTTTATTTGCATTCTGTATACCTTATTTACCTAAAAATATATGACGTCACAATGAAAGTTATTTAAATGGGCGTGTCCTAAGTCAAAGTTTTATTTTAGAAAATTAATTTAATTTTTATTATTCAAATTTACGAAATCGAGTTTAGACGCTCAATGTATAAATGCGCAATTTTTTTTTTCTGACTTTCGCCCTTATAAGCAGATGTTAATGAAACAAAATGGTTTCCAGCAAAAGATGACTTGAGTTTAAATTACATTATTGAGCAAAAAGGTTTTTTTGGAAGGAAATTCCTAACAAGTAATTGGTCTATCTCAGTCTCGAATTGATTGCAAAATGAATGCCAACCAGGCACAGATCGTACTATGGAAAATGTTGATCCTATTTGAAACACTCGAATTAAGCCAAGAAGATCAACCTAGCACCCAAAAGAACAATTCTTCAAGTAATCTTGAGATACTAATAATTCACCGAACTTGTGCACCGGATTATCCTGAAAGAATTTCAGCTAAAATGTTTAAAAAAAGAAACAAAACCAGGACCTAACCAATGCTAATAAGATTTTCAGTCTGATACGCAACAAACAACTTCCATGAACAAAAACTCTCAGAGGTTGGTCATTTAATGTGGTTCACGGGTAAAAACCTGTTTACAGTAACTTTACCTCTACGTCTGCAAAATGATAAGTGTGCACATTACAGTTCCCAAATGGGAAATGGAAATCGTTTTATTTCTTTAGCCAATCAAATGGCCTCTGCGCAAAATTTTGGGGTCATTATAATGGCCTTTATACACTCTCCGCCTTCCATTCCCATCTCAATAAGCCTGAAGATTTTAAAAGAAAGAAAGAAAGAAAGAAAGAAAGAAAGAAAGAAAGAAAGAAAGGTTAGAACCTCTATTTGCCAAATCTCGAAGTTCAATGGCATTTCTGCTAGTCACTGTTGTTTATCAATATCAAATTCAAAAAAAAAAAAATTATTATACAAATTTTTATCAGTTTAAATTACTTATTAATTCCTTTTTATATCAGGAAAAGGTTCTAAGATCCTTGGCTATTTTGAAATAATAACAAATGAGATGGTCATTTACACGCAATTATTACACTTCTTAAAACAAGATAATATGTTAATAACATATACATAAACAAAATTTTTTTTGTATAAAACAATAATTTATTAAGATTAAAATATTTCTCTTTGAAAAGAAAACATAATGATAATGATAATATATTTACATCCTAATTATGAATCTGTGAATATAAATTACGTATTTTGGATGAATGGTTTAAAGAAATGATTTCTGAAAATCTTTGATACAATTTTTTTTTGTTCTTCTTTCCCTAGTGGTATGTGATATAAATTCAAATTGATATTAACCAAGGGCGACGACAACCAAAAAAACCAATAGGAAAAAAATAAGTGAAATCTTTTGCAGAAATTTTTTTTGTTCGGGGTTACAAAAGCCGATAAAAATTTGGATCCACAAGGAATATTAAAATAAGAAAATGAGTGTAATTTTCTTTTTTTTTGGTAATTACCAAACGATGCATTCATTAAAAGTGTTCATCGATACAGCTGGGGACTCCATTTTGATCATCCATATTATTATTAAAAAATTTTAAACCAATTTATTCCTAAGTCCTGGTGCAAACTTTATTAAAGAATTGGCGTGATCATCGAGATAATAAGGAAACAAGTTATCGATTTTATAATAGTTTTAAACATGAGAATAATATATGGGTTACCAAAATGCAGGATCCAGCTGATTTGCATTCAACGACGCTTTCGAACGCATTATTATGAATGGCATCGTCAGTCTATGTATTATCATATGTCATTGGTAATCACATGATGAAAGATCTAAAACAAACTGAATCTATTTTTTATAAAAATTAGAAGTTTGAGTGTAATTCAAAAAATAGATGATAGACAAGAATCGGCTAATCCTCTATAAATTATGCAATTCAAAAGAATTTGATTATATCCTAAATATCAAAATTGATATTTTATATCTACGAAAAACAACGTCACAAACAGGAAAATGGTATTAATTTTTTTATAAAAAATTTATCCTTAAACATGTATGCAAATTTATGGATATTGTATAGTAATTATAGGCATCATCCCTTGTTTAAATTGAGGTTTGTCTTTTTTATTAATATCGTCAATTCAAAATTTTAAATAAGTTCTATAAAAAAAAAGGATTTGTCGTCTTTGAAAATTATATTATCGTCTGCCTTCTTATTTCTTTAATTTCTAAATTTTCCTTTTTTTTAGGATTATAAGTAAGTTATTTATATTATCGTCTGCCTTCCTATTTCTTTAATTTCTAAATATTCCATTTTTTAGGATTATAAGTAAGTTATTTATATTATCGTCTGCCTTCTTATTTCTTTAATTTTCTAAATATTCCTTTTTTTAGGCATTATAAGTAAGTTATTTATATTATCGTCTGCCTTCTTATTTCTTTAATTTTCTAAATATTCCTTTTTTTAGGATTATAAGTAAGTTATTTATATTACATTTTCTTATATAATATTACAAAAGCGGAGAATTAAGAAAAAGTAATGAAAACGCAAACCGCGTTTTTTTTAGATAGCTAACGCCAAACGGTATATACGTGCCATTATGGTACTCTAGATTTGTGTGTTTTTTTTAAGACAACTTATTCATTATGCATAGATGGGGCCTAGCATTATAGGCAATTAATTGGAGAGTTTGGATATTTTAATTAAATGGAAGAAAAAAAATGTCCATGAAACATCTGGGAAACTCCATTTTTTTTACGAAATGTGACCCGCTCTTTTCTAAAGTTCATTTCCGTGGTGTGAAAAATTGAAAATATAATCTTTGAGATACAACCGGTCTTTTTTAAAGGAGCTCCAATGTATCTTTTTTGCTTTATATTGACATATCTTAGAAGCCAATTCGAATTTCTTTCTTTTCTTTCTTTCTCCCCCCCCCCCTCTGGTTTAGAGTTTTAAAAAAAATTTTCCCCCAACCTAGCCCCTTCCAAAAAATGGTTTTCATAATCGATAACATAAACATTAATTATTTATCAACTGAATAACTATATAATATAATGTGATCATCTGCCACCGTGAAATTTGCAATGGAGAATTTTTTTTTCTCTTAAAATAATTTTTGATTGTAAATTATTTCGTAAATTGTCGATTAAAGAAAATTTGAAAAATATGAAGAGGGGATTGAATGTTTAATGACCTCTTTGTTTGACGTAACTGATTTAATTGATTAAATTAAGATTTAACAACTGATTTAATTGATTAAATTAACATATTTAACAACTGATTTAATTGATTAAATTAAGATTAATCAATTGATTAATTGAAAATTTATATTTTTTAATATTTTCCATTATAAAGCCTATTTCCGGTTTTTTAATTCTTTTATTTTGGGCCGGGGCAAGATGGTGAATCAAGGTTAGGAGCGTCACACTCTCCAACGCTTGGAGATATAATTCGATCATTGAAATATCGGGGGGAGAGGGAGGGGATAGGATTAAGCTAATCATATTATATCTTAGTCATCAGAGGGGGGGGGGTTTCAGAGTGATGACTTCTGGAAGTCTAGAGTAGTTACCGATTTGTTTTTTTAACAAAAATTACCATTTTTTAAAACTCCTCCTATTTATATATGAATGTCCACTTTCTCAGCTCAGCATTGAATTAGACATATAATAATAATAATAAAATAATATCATTTTATATCTTAATCATCAGAAGGGGCTTCAGAGTGATGACTTCTGGAAGTCTAGAGGAGTTACCCATTTGCCTTTTAACAAAAATTATCATTTTTTAAAACTCCTCCCTCATTTTGATTTATGATATATATATATATATATATATATATGAATGTGCACTTTCTCAGCTCAGCATTGAATTAGACATATAATAATAATAAAATAATATCATTTTATATCTTAGTCATCAGAAGGGACTTCAGGGTCATGACTTCTGGAAGTCTAGAGGAGTTACCGATTTGCCTTTTAACAAAAATTACCAATTTTTAAACCTCCTCCCTCATTTTTTTATGATAAATATATGAATGTCCATTTTCTCAGCTCAGGCATTGAATTAGACATAACAATAATAATTATTATAATATTAATGATTTATGAATTTTATTAATGATCATCATAAAGTTATCAGGTTGCGATGAGATCGAATCAACGGAAATGATTAATTATTTAAGATTTTTGTGCGTATTAAAGAAGATTTTTTTTTGATAATTTTTTGAATAATATTTTTAGGTAATAAAGTTATATATATATATTTATAAAAATATATTAAATTATAGTATTTTTATATAGCAAATTTTTTTCAAGGTTTACTGTTGAAATTATATATTATTATATTATGATAATTGATAATAAATATTTTGAATTATATGTAATGATAAATGTATCTTTTATATATTTGTATTATGTATATAATAAGGAGATAATATTTTTAAGATAACGATTAATCATTCGTAGCAAAGAATGAATTAGAGGAATGAGAAGGAGGGGTAGAAAGGATTAAAATTAACACATAAAAATTGGTTACAAAATTTTGGCCAATAAATATTAGGATCAGGCGCTGAGATTTTGCTATCATAGATTGCCAGAAAGGTAAGGACGTCTATCAAGGGTTATAACCGTTTTTAACTACCCGCAAAACCTGGAACTTAAATGGAAAGGGAAAAAGCTATTTATACGTGTTTTTTTGGGAGAATATATTCTCTATCCTTCCCTATAATTCATTACGAATAAATCATGTTGTCGAATTATCTATATTTTTTTGATGATTTGATTTTTGGTGGACTTCCAATGAGCGTATCTTCATTAGGAATCGTAAAGTTAACAAAGATTTCTTACTTACTTATCCATATACATATTAATGCTTCTTTTTTTTGAATTAATGGAATAAAATGATAGGCTCAAATATTAAACTATTTCTTAGATAAAATTATAAAGCTAAAAAAAAAATTAAGTCAATCATCAGAAAAATATTATTTTTTTTCCAAAAACCTTATCAAAAGTCTTCGAACCAGATGGGCAATTTAGACTTCAAAAAAAATTTTTTTTATTTATGAATTACAAAACTATAAGTGTTTTATGTGTAATAATACAATAAATGATTATGCGAAAATTTTCCGAATCAATAATTAGATGATTGATGTTTAGGGTTAATGACAACATCCGGTTTCAGCCCATTATTGCACATCTAAGGCATCTTGCACGCTTCCCTTTTAGTTTATCAAAATTAGGGCCAGTGAGATTATTTCCTTATCCGCATTTTGAGCGATATATTTTCCTTGGGGTTTATTTTAAAATATATAGATTTAGTAATTTTCTTCAAACCATAAAATTTTATCAGCAGAAAGCGCTGCATCTGATTGGTGGAAACTCCAAGAAATTTTAGAATCTCTTCTACAACAGAAACATCTTATTTACACCTTCTTTTTTTAATGCACGGGGGGAGGGGTTTCTAAATCAGCGGTCTAATTTTAAATGAGTGATAATAGCCTTCCTTAGTAGATGGAATTAATTATCATTCGAGAGAAATGTTTTGACCATGATCCGCTCCTATCTGCCGGGAATTCTCAATCGTTGAAACCCAGTAAGGATTGGAGAGAAATTGTATAACTTAGGGATTGAGCAATAAATCTAAGGGAAAATAAATCCTTTACAAATGGTGAGTCATTTAAGCTCTTTTTATTGTAGTAGGTTTTTTAATAATAACCCACTTCGACGGAAATATAATAAAGGACCTTTAATCGGATCGCCTCTTACAAAGCGTTTTTGTTTGATGTCCATCCAGATTTACGCGTAAAGAATCATTACTATTATAGTGTCGTTTGACGGTTCGATTTGATTCGATTTTTTAAAAACGGCTAACTCGATATTTTGGTCAGAAAAAAATATTGCACTAGCTTTGAGATTTAGGCTGCTAGATATCCAAAACATGATGTCATCTAAGAGTATATATGCCTAAAATGAATTATTCGTTATTCGATATTCGATTCGTATTTTACTAATACGGATAATAATAATTATTCGATTCGAAAATTCAAATCGAATACGAATAGTTGAATAATTTTTTTACATTATTCGTAAATATTCTAAAACTATCTGTAAATATTAAAACTTATTCATAAATATTCAAAATTATTTGTAAGTAATTTAATCCTCACAGTATATATTTTTTCTTTTTTTTACATCTATAAAATCACTATTGAAATTCCTAATAAATCATTTTTAAAAAAAAAAAAATAATCTTTTGAGTAAAATCTTTGAAGATTTTTTTTTTAAAAAAGAAACATTGATCAAATTCCTAAAAATTTCAAATATGTTTAATAATAAAAAAATCTTTTAATATTTTCGTAATCAAATATTCGGCGAATCAAACATTCGGCGAATCGAATATTCGACAAATCTAAATCAAATCGAATATCCGATAAATCAAATCGAATAAAGTTTTTTGTGCGGATACTAATAATAAAATTATTCAATTTGAAAATATAAATCGATTACGAATAATGCAAATATTCGATTCTAATTTTTGTAGGGTATATCTATCAGCAAAATCTACCGGCTAGCCCCAATATTTTTCTGGCTATAAAATAGAGTTAATCCGTTTCTAAAAATCTTGACGTATTTACTTTTATATCTCGAATAAATATTTAAAAAAAACCACTAATAAACTATAATTAAATAAAATAATGATCAAAATATAGAAAATAATAATAATAATAATTAATAAATAATAATAATATCCTTGCCTCATATAATGTGTCCTATATCATTTTATTCATAAAAAATGAAAAACTTGTTTTAGATGAAAATTATTTGTCGTTTGATTAAATTATTTAATATTATTTTTTAGACGCCATCAAGTGAAAACGTACAAGGCGCGGTTCGATTCTCGTCGCAACCAATTTTTTTGGAGGGGTCCAAGGGGTGGGTGGGGGGGGGGTTAAAAGATTATAAACAATAAACGGGTGATCAGATGGGTTAAAACATGTTTTTTAAAAACAATAATTTCGTAATATTTGCATATGATTAAATCATTTGATTTTTAAATAAAATGTTTTTAAATCCCGCAAACAAATAAAAATATATATTAAATTTTTACTATGATGCACCTATCCTTAGCTGACTGACTCTAAGCTATTACAGGGTAACGAATAAGAATGTAAAAATTGTAACCAATAAGAATGTAAGAAATATCTAATTAATTAAATTAATCCGCTAGGTATGTACCGTTAAAACCGAAACATTCTAGTCTATTTCTTTTTTAGAATGATTAATTATGAAGTTAGTTAATTAAGTATAACGTAAAAATTTTTTTTTTTTTACTGAATTAATTAATTAAGTTATTCCCATCTTTCTATTTCTCTATATTTCTTCTTATTATTAAATTTTTTTTGCGTTTTTTATATAATGTTTTGTCTTTAAAAAACATTTTTTTTCGTTTTTTTTTTAAATTAAAAATTTAAAAAAAACTAATTGGTCGGTTGCCAAAGTGGTTTCTTAAAAAAAAATATTAAATTTTAATTATATATATAAAAGATGCAATTTTTTTTGGTTTTATTTTGTTATATTGGTTAGATAAAATGAAATCCCCCCATAGAAGAGAAATTATGTTATAAAAATATTAATTTCGTTTAATAACTTGATAAAATGTTTAAATATTTTTCCCTATTAAAAAGCCAATTTATTCTTAATTTATTTTATATTAATTAATAGTTGTTTTTTTAAAACAAATTTCAGATACGTGTTTGGATTATTATTTTTTTTGTCATTCCAATTGTTAACCCCCCCCCCCCCTCTCCCTTGGAATGGACCCAGGGATGTTGCTGGGGGTACTAAAAGGTGATTGTTAATTGAATATAAAGCACTCCTTCCCCTACTTACCACTGTTTAGGGCGGCCTTCGGTCCGCTATTTTATCCGACCTTCGACCGGTTTTATGTGTCTAATAGATTTCATTAATCATTTCCACTAATAATTAAATTATAATTCATAAATATATATTTAAAAAAAAAATTTTTTTTAAATATCTTTCCCGAATTTCTTATAAAAGCTTTTTATCTTTTATAGATTTTTTTATATCTAAAAAAAATAATTATTATAAGTACACACCTTTTAATAGAATCGCAAATTGGCACATGATTTTGATTCCCCCTTATTCAAAATATGATTTGAAGGTTGAGAAACATCTTATTAAAAAATGAAAAAAAAATTTGACTTTATTGTGGATAATAATTTGAAATTATAAACTACCCTTTTGAATATTTAAAATTTATACATTTAGTTTTGATGCCGCTGCATTACAAAAAATCATCTAGTTGTTTAAAAAGGCTGGGCTAAGTGCAATATTTTAGCTCCTAAAAAAACATTGCCCAAGTTATTACATTTCGTCGTTAATAGATGGCCAAATCGTGGGCTTTGTAATAATATTTATCTCGATATATAATAATGAGTTGGCCTTTGTTTTTTAAAGAATTGGCTCAAGTCTTAGCCGTTTTTAA
Source organism: Gordionus sp. m RMFG-2023 (assembly GCF_954871325.1). Taxonomy (NCBI): domain Eukaryota; kingdom Metazoa; phylum Nematomorpha; class Gordioida; order Chordodea; family Parachordodidae; genus Gordionus; species Gordionus sp. m RMFG-2023. Next base: position 29,929,973 of record NC_088779.1, on the reverse strand, counting down.
CGGCACTACGATAATCAACGATCAAATTAATATAATTTATATATAATAATCTTTTGTTAATAGATGCAATCATCTAATGGATCGCGTAAATTTATACTAGAATAGGAATTTCTTGATTTTTTTTTGGAAATCTAAGACTTACAGACCGGATATCTACTGTAAAGCCGCACAACTTCCGTAAAGAGGCTGGCTTCTCCTACTCCTGTCCTCTTCGTTAGTTCACTCTAGAACACTAGTATGTGCGAGAAAAGTATTTTTTTTTGCTTATTGGGGAAAAATTTGGGATAATAATTGAGGTTAAGTTCTCCTGAACTTGTAATTAAAGCTTTTATATATAGATTATATCTATTTGTTTTGTTTTTTAGTATTATTTTTTAATCATTTTTGATAAGAAAATCAATGCAAAAGGAACCAAAATTTCGACGGCCTCCTAAGAAAATAGTCTAATTTTTTTTTCTGACTTCTCTAACCCACCTTGAATTCCTTTTCTCGTAAGTAACTCTTAGATACCAAAAGAACTCTCTAACCTCTCTGGTCCTTTTATACCTAGGTATGTTTAAGTTAGTTCCCCATAACATAGTAACCTTAATGGAGTTGAATTAGGAGAGTTCTGGTTAGCCATTTCTAAATATTTAGAAAAATTCTTATTTTTGGGCACCGCTGTGTGCTGGCCGCAACACAAATCTTTACCCATATTGTATTAGTTATTTGTAAATGTTCCACTCATAATAACTTGGGTGTCCTTTTTATGCGTTATGAGGTTATCTTTTAAAGCTCCTCCATTAATTTTGAAATATTGGTATATTGGTTTTGGCTGTAATTTTTATTTGGTAAATATATGATTTTGGGGAACAATATTGTCATTACTAGTGTAAGTATACACCAATAACATATATATACTATTGAAAAATATATGATTAGGGTTTTAATTAATTGATATTGGCACCGTAAAAATCAATAACATATCTTCAAATCAATTTAAACATTACAAAAAAGATCTACAGGATTTTTCAAAATTATATTTAAAAGAAATTATATTTATTTTCATCATTAATAATAATAATTTATAATAAAATATTTTGTGTTTATATATTTTACCTATTAAATATTTAATTAAATAATATTTTTAAGACAGAAAATTATTTAATTATTTTATTATACTAAGAAAGAAAGAAAGAAAGAAAGAAAGAAAGAAAGAAAGAAAGAAAGAAAGAAAGAAAGAAAGAAAGAAAGAAAGAAAGAAAGAAAATATAAGAAAAAAGTTTATATTGATCAATTTTGACAGAGCTATAACTTTTGGGCAAAAAATCAATATTTTTTTAATCTAATTTTTATATATATTGGGAATAAATAAGTTATTATCCAACTTCTAAACTCAAATATTTAGAAAAAAAAATGTCGATGGAGCCACTATTCCTAGACCGACGATGTTCTCGACAACTCATAATAACTCATTATATAATAATTAATTATTAATTTTTTTATAAAAATATTATAAAATTATACAAAAAAAATATCATAATTTCTTAATTAATATTTCATTAATTAATTAATTAATCCAAAATAGGGAGAAAGAAAGACGACAACCATATCATTATAATTGTTAATAATTAAATTATCGATTCGTTTTTGCAAGTACAGTGGTGGTAAGTTTTTTAGAAATTAACGTGACATTTGCCTTGATTTATACAAGTTGAGGTCATACTTACGTTTTGACTTTTATAAAAGTTAAGAATTTTCCTTTCCTTTCCTTTCTTTCTTTTTAATTTAATTTAATTATTTTTTTTTATTAAAAATTAATTTTTTTTTCTACTTTTTTAGGTTTTTTTTTTATTTTAGAAGTGGATGAATAGATATAACCTTCATAAATTCTTCGATATTATTTTCTCACTCTCTTAAAAAAAGGGAGAAAGATTTTATTAAATAAATATACTAAATTCAAAAAAATCTTATATATTAAATGAAAATGATGATAGTTGTTTTTAGTTTAAAAAAGACCTCAAAAATATCGAACTCAATATTTTTGAACCAGGAAAAAAATTATTGCCCTAAGCCCCTTCAGCCAGTTATAACTGATAGGTGATGTCCAAAACCGGTCTGGCCATTCTAAGACCAAAAATCTTCAGGGATTGTCGTTAAATATTATTATTTTTTTCTGGATAAAATATGGAGTTTTTAGCCCCCTTTTTTTAAAGATCGGCTCCAATCGAACCGTTTAACACTCTTCTCTTCTCTTCTCTTCTCTTCTTCTTCTCTTCTCTCTCTCTTCTCTTCTCTTCTCTTCTCTTCTCTTCTCTTCTCTCTCTCTTCTCTTCTCTTCTCTTCTCTTCTCTTCTCTTCTCTTCTCTTCTCTTCTCTTCTCTCTCTCTCTCTCCAGACTACTTTTACAAATACAAACTTCAGGATTATGTTCACTTTTAAGGCTTAGGTTTTCAATGATTTTTTTTAAAAACGACCGATTAAAGATTTTAGCCACCAAAATATAACGTGTAAAAGTTCTTGGAATATGGAGGGAAAATAGAGGATTCCAAAACCTTTCCCTGGCCATCTAATGAGCAGAAATCTTCGAGAGCATATATATAATATTATTTTGACTTAAATCTTAATAGGGACCGTTTTTTCAAAAATAGATCCAAATCGGACTTTTTTTTAACAACACCGGGGAAGGTATGCTACAGTATCGTTCAACTCCTCAATGACATATAATGATACCTAGAACTGGCTATGCTACAGTTTTGATAACTCTGACGATGCATTCATTAAAAGTGTTACATGAATAAAAAATACTGGGGACGCTATTTTGATTACCCATATTGACGCGAACTTTATCGAAGAATTGCCTGATCATCGAGATGATAAAGGAAGCGAGTTATGGATATAATGGTAAGTTTTTAAACATGAGGATAATTACTATTATGTGTCACCAAAATGGCGGGTCCAGCTGATTTGCATTCAACGATATCAAATGCGCAATATTACGAATGCATCGTTTTATAGGTATTATTATATGTCATTGAGCTTTAACTTTACATTCTAAATAAATTTGTATCATCTCTATATTATCGAACTAAGTGTTGCTAAACGGCGCTAAACTCATAGATTTTATCCAGAATTGCCTGAACCCTCTCCCTCGAGATTTTTCTAAATAGATGTCCAAACCCTTGTTCCTTCTACAAACAAAATCCTCGAGTTTGCCCAATATTATTTCTAAAGGATATATGGAGTTAGCCGTTTTTTTTAAAAAACCGGTTCAGAAAGAGCCGTTTAAACAAACACGGTATCAAACCTACCCCGACCCAAATATAGAGCTAAGATCAGTAAGTAAACAATCTTTACCTTACTGAATAATTCGCCTCTATTACATTGGAACATAAGGGCAATAAAAGAAACATATTTTTTTTTATAATATTAAGAAGAATAAGAGATTATCAACCCCGAAGTGTTATTAATTACATAGAAATTGATCGCGATTTCATCACCCAATCAATGAGAAATACCTGGTCCTTGAATGTTGTCGAATCGATTAATTTATAGTTTGAATTATTAGGTTGCGCTAAAATTATTGATTTTCAATCTATCTTATATTTTGAGTTTTGTGGGACATTATAAATTTAATTTATTAAAGGAAATTCAATCTAAAATCATTTTTTTCTAGTCAAATTATTTTGGTTGTCATCATCTACCTCTGTCATTCTCTTTCCATATCTATCTCTTGTTGGCGGTATTTTAAAAAAATGTAAATTGCTTCGATAAATTACATTTCAACAAAATGAAGATTTTTTTAAGAATATAAATTTCAACATTATAATTTAACGACGAAATAGTGCAATGCTTAGTTACTCTCTATCGATAATTTTTTTAAAGTATCGCGTTACTTTAGCAACTCTGGTAAATACTGGAATTTCTTTGTATAATTTGTATTTGATTTTATATCCATAGAATAGCCATGATTTTTTTTTTGACTTTAGCTACCATTTTTTTCACATTACAAATTATATTTTTTAAATAATTTTTAAATATGAGTATTGTCAATTTTTTCGTCAGAAAAAAATAACAATTTAATGACTAATAATCCAGTAATTATTATAATTTTGAGAAAACAGATTTTGTAAATGGTTTCAGAAAAATAAAATTATTTATAGGAAGAAAAAATTAAATAATGCCAAGGATACGCTTTTATTGGGTAAGGAAATCGATGACATACAATAATACCTTGAATGACGATACATTCATAATAATGCGTTTGATAGGCGTCGTTGAATGCGAATCAGCTGTAGCCGCCATTTTAAAAACTACTGTTACATTGATAACTTGCTTTTCTTGGTTATCTCCATGATCAGGGCAATTCTTTAATAAAGTTCGCGTCAGGACATAGGAATAAATTGGCCCTCTCGTTTTTAAATTATTGATACGGGTAATCAAAATGGCGTCCCCCAGCTGTTTTTATTGATGTTACGCTTTTAATGAACGCATCGTCAGTCTAGGTATTATTATACGTCGTTGGTAAGGACAAAAGAATAATTGGGAGCTATAACTTGAGAAATTTTCTGAAAGGCTTGGAAAAAATATTTTGTGATAAAAGTTAAAATGGATAGTAAAAAAAACCGATTTATTACGATGGAGACGAATTTTACCCGGGTCACTCCTTCGAATATTTAGAATCCTAAACGTTAGTGTTGTCAAACGGTTTTGAACCGATTTTTCAAAACGGCTGACTCAATATTTTAGCCAGAAAAATATTTGCCTAAGCCTCGAGGTTTCGAAAATACATGTCTAAACCTTTATATTTTTTTTTTTAAAGTAGCTATATAAGTAACGGATTTTAGTTTTAGTTACTTACGCTAAAAGAAAATAATGGCATCTTTATTTAGCGTAATGAGAAAAAAAAGGTAGAGTCGTTATTGACCCGCTACTCAAAAAAAATAAATAAAAGGCCATTGGCGTAGCGCCAAACTTGATTTTCTTGGCCTGGCCAGGGTATTATTACTCTTAAGCAGAGATGCGAACCCGGCAAAATTTTTGCAAGGGTCCGGTTCGGGTTCGGGAAATTATTTTGAACTCGGGTTTGGTTTCCGGTTCAGCTGGGTTTAAGAATTTTTATTTTTTAAAAAAAAATATTTTATATTTAAAAAATCATAATTTAAAAAAAAATAGACAACAAATTTGATATAAAAAAGAAATTTTTTTATCTTTATTTATAGGCAAAATATAGTTAAAAATACAAAGCATAGCAATGCATAAATTTAAAAAAAATTTTATTTAAGACGTATTTCTTTAAATTTCATTTTATTCTAATTTTATACATAAAAATTAAAACAAAACTTCCTTTAAATACAAATAGTTTGCATGTACAACTTAAAAATAATATTAAATCTAATATATAAAAATATTTAATTTCGCGTAAATATACATATATATTTTTTTTTAAAAAATGCTGTAATTACAATAAAATATAAGTAATTTTTGTTGTACATAACGGAATTTAAGAAAAATATATAATTTAACGATTCTAGAAATTTTAAGAAAATTTAACAACCAACGACTTTATAATACAAAGTATAATAATGGAAATATAATTAGTGCAAATGATTTTACGAGAAAGAAGGGGGGGGGGATTTTAAATAATTTAGGGAAGAAGAAGAAAATCTAGATTAATCGGGTTAGGGGAATGAACCTATGAAGCATGTGAAATTAGATTTTATAATCCGAATTCCTATGCGTTGACTTAAGTAGATGCCTTCTTTTGGGTCTCCTGATTTTGTTCTTAAGGTTCTGCCAATCTTTTTAATTAGGCTAGGAGCCTCTTAATATCCAATATTATAATTTTTTTTACTTTGACTTTGTTCACTTTCATTTTTCTCCAATTAATAATCTTTAATAATAAGTTAAAAATTAAAAATAAATGGCATAAATGAATTTGATTGTTTAAAATTTATTAACAATCCAATAGGAATCTTTGTGAATAAATTTTAAAAAAAAATTTAAAAATGGAGTAGATGAATTAAGTTGTTTAAAATTTATTAACACTGCAACTTAATTGGAAATTTGAAAATATCATAAAATGCCAAGTAAATTATTAATATTTGTGTATTTACGATTATATACAAATATCTCATATTAATTTAAATAATACACTGAACCCGAACCCGGTTGAACCCGAACCCGGTTGAACCCGGGTTCAAATAAAATTCGTGAATTCGGTTCGGGTTCAGATTATTTTCCCAAAACCCTGGTTTTCTTCTCCGGGCTCGGTTCGAACCCACCCCCCCCCCCCTGCTCTTAAGTAAAATATAAAATTTCATAGGATTGAGTTTTGCGTATGGAAAAACAGAAATATCGAGCTGTACAATTTTTAAGATAAACCCAATGACATATATAATACCTAGACCGAGGGTTCATTCATTAAAAGTGTACATCAATGAAAATCAGCTGGAGACGCCATCTTGGTTACATTAATCATTACGAGAATTATTACTAGACGTGTTACCAAAAATGGCGGGTCCAGCTGATTTGCTTTTAACGACGCTTAAAAAAATGCATTTTAATGAATGAATGCTCAGTCTAGGTATTATATACGTCATTCTCATTGGATAAACCACATTAAAAAAAGAAAAATTAAATGCTCGAATCAATACCATTGAAAATAAAATTTTTAGACTTGTAATTATTCTCAAATAATAAGTAATTGAATGATGTATTACTTTTTTTTATGACATTTCTAATCTTTGATATCATTTTCTGATATGTATAATGATATATATATATATATTTATATATCTCAATTCAATTTAATAAACCATCACATCTAAATAACTTTCGTTGGCTTTAGCTTTAATATACAATATGACAAATCCATTAAATTTCTTCTTCTTTTTTTTTTGTTTTTGGTTCTATATACTTAAAAAAAAATAAGATAATAAATAATGGCACCACAGAAACAACTATGGAAATATAGCATTATTATTATATTTATATAATAGGAAATTTTGTATATAATCTTCAATTTGACAATTGAATAACTAAGGCCAATCAATTTTTGCCATTATGTTATAATCTATATTTAATAAATTACCGATAAAATTGATTTTCATTAAATATTATGCTTGATGGTAAATTATATACGTATATTATTAATATATCGGACTCAAATCAAATCTCGGCCATGTCAGTATTTTAGAGAATAACATATAAGAGTGTCAGTGGTAGTGTTGTTAAATTAACTATCTTTAGTCAACTATAGAACAGCGTAGTAGCCAAATTTTTATCCAGAAATATTCTAATCAATCTTCACGCTTGAGACTCAACTTAGAAGCTAAATTATATTTTTTTTAGGGTCTAAGAGCTTGACTAATACACAATAGAAATCAGTTGCCTAAATGTTTTTTTTTCATGGCTTCTATTTAATTCCTCTCATACTCAGAATAAATACTAAACTCTCAAGATAAACAAAAAAAGAAGGAAATTACTTAAATGCTAAGAATAATTTCTTAAATGCTCAGATAAAAAAAATTAAAAAAGTCCCAATTTTTTTCAGCTGTAAAACTTAAATGTTCAGTTTAAATAAATGAATCGCCAAGGAAAAATAGTCTTTATATTTTAATAAAAAAATATATCCGAAATTCGTCAAAAATTCTTAACTCGAGCGATTAGTATAAGGTGAAAAATAAAATTTTCTGAGACGAAATAATGCAGATCTTTGGAAAAAGTAGAATAATGGAGAATGATTTTATAAATTGTACACATTTATTTTTATTGGTTGTTTTTATTTTAAATTTCTTTTTTTAAATTTACACGAAAAAAAGAAGAAGAAAAAAAACCTGGCAAAAACGCCAGCTCAATATTTTATCTAGAAGACTTTAACTCAAGCCTAAAGATTTTACTCGCTGGACAACCTATATATCGAAATCTCTAAGGTTTAGGCGATATTTTTCTGGCTAAAATATTGAGTTATAACCATTTTTTTTAAAAATCGCCCTCAAATCCAGCTGTTTTAACAACACTAGTCATGTTATAAAATAAATCTGAGCCGGACCCAAAAAAAGAGCAAGTTTTCAAAAAACAATTAGAGGCAAAAGACTAAAATTGAATTTTTTTTTTTATCTAATCAGGAACTGATATTTATTTAATTATACAGATATTCTTGGCGGCATTCCAAATCAAATATAGATATTTTTTTAAAATCTCTTTCCACCAAATTAGTTGATTATATTTTTATATTTATTTAAAAAATTTATTTTAGAATATTATAAATATTTAAAAAATTTTATTTTTATAACTTTAAGATTAGGATAAGATGTGTTGGGAATGGAAAAAATAATTATAAAAATATAGAATTCCTATATTTAAGGATAAGGAAAGGCTTGCTTGAATGATGGGGGAAATATCGAATCGATAAAATTAAAAGAAAATAAGAAATAATAATATTTCGAGACAAAATATTTCAAAAAAATAATATATATAATATAATTAATATAAATAAATAGGTAAATAATATTAATTTCAAGTTCAATAATTTAAAACTTTTTATTTTCATATTCAAATAAAAAAAAATTGCCTTAATGAAAACGTTTTGAATTCTTATATAAAAAAATTCACATCATATATTTTGTCAAAGTAAATAAAACATTAATATATTATTTTTATTAAAGTTTCTATCATATCAAAATTAAATAAAAAATACCTATGCCAAAAGTTTAATAAAAATGATAATTAATAAAAAAAAAAAATTTTGTATCTTTGCTTGAAAACCAAATTTATGATTTAACAAAAAATAATACAATTCTTTCCAACAAGACTGTATATCCAAAAACGCAAAAATAAATTTACTTTCAAAAATTTTTATTTTGAAAAAAAAAACATGAAATAAAAGTTTTTTTGTAACATATGAAATATATATTTTGATTGGACGCCAACCAGAGAAATACATTTTACCGAGGCATATTGTTCCACTTGGATTGAAAAGGTAAAAAAAATATTTATTTATTTATTCAGTGCGAATTTCTAGTTTATTATTAATTTTTTATATTTTTTTAGTCAATTCTTGATTGGATTATATTCCCCCCTCCCCTATATTCAGTTCATACTTTTTGGGTGAATGTATTTCCGGTAATCTAAAGCCAGAATCGCTAAACGCATTACGAGCGGATTTATTACCGACAAAGCATTACAGTGAATGCAACATCGCGTGAATAATAACCGCTAAGTGCAATATCGTTGATTTTAAAAATTTATTACGTGATACGTGATATATAGCGCTTTTGCCCTCTAACGTTGAAGATTCAACAGAGCTACGCTAGGTTTTCCTCATTTCCATCTAATTGGAACAATTTAATTTGGGTATAAAAATAAAAATATGAGGAGCCCTCCACACGTTTGTGGGCAAGCCGCACGTACTTGTAGGCACAACATTTAGAAAAATGTTGCTTACCTCTATAGGCTTTAATTTATAAGGAGTGGGACAAAGAAAAAGCCTATACCTGAGAACTACAGTATAATTTAATTACTTTAAAGGTGGGTGATGGCTGATTTTAAGCTTAATTTCTTTCATGTAAGTTATATCTGTAAATAAATATGATTCAAATCTAAAAATTTATTATACCTTGACGAATGGATTGATATCATTAATGTTAGGTATTAAATCCTTTGCTAACGCCTATACTATTTTTTTTGCCTATAGAAGACTCATGAATTAATATATTTATTTGTGTTGTGTTTGCTTAACTCCCTTTATGGGAATGTCGGTATTACCATAATTCCTTTCTTTTCCTACAACCGGAAATGTTTTTTATCTTTAAGCCCAGTTTTCTGTTAAGATTCTAAAAACCTAATTTAGCAAAAAGTTCAAATCTAATTCGGAAAGCTAGAGATATGGATCCCTGGAAAAGATCGAATCCATCAGATCAAATCTTCCTTATTTTTCTTGGCAAATATTTCTTATTACATTCTATTCTTCCAGTATCTTTCCTTCCAACCCCCCCCCCTCTTTTTTATTTATATATTTAATTTTTTAAATTGAATATTTTTTCTCTTTTATTTTAAATTTATATTTTTATATTTCTTGAATTAAAAATAAAAATATAATTTTCGTTTATACAATTAATTTAAATAAAAAAAATAAAATTTTTTCACAAAGACATGTTGAAATTAGTGAAATTAGTTAAAAGACAAAGTCTACATTAAACTGAATGTCTTAGAAAAAATTTTGCCCAACTTAGACTTGCTCAATTTGTCTAGACTTCTTACTTCTCTTAGCCATATTTGTATAGTTAAAGTATGAATTTGATTGGGAACTTAAAAATTTTGGTTAAATTTAAGGGAGTTACCCGAAATTATCAAGAGACCAACAAATTTTTACTATCTAAAGATAAAAAATTCTTGTCTTAGAGCCTATCTATAGAAGAATGGTTAGAGCTTCTCAAGTTTAACTCACTTAGTAAATAGAATAGATTTTCTATTGCAAATTTTATCTAAAATTTTAAATATTAGAAATAATTTGACGATTTGTGTCATGCCTGCAATATAAATAATAGTTTTTTTTTAAACAAAAAGTCCCAAGAATGAACAAAGTACAGGAATGGGCAGTGATGCCAGGAAGATTGTTTTCATTTAGGAGGATCTCTCTTTAGATTTTAACTTTCTAAGCATCTACTCTTTTCTTGGATGACCCAATAACACCTTTTCCTAAACTCTTTATCTACTCAATTTTTTTTTTAATTATAGTTCTCTATTTTTTCAGGGCACTTTCCTTCGAAAAAGGCTTCTGAAAATGTCTAACACTAACCCCGTGTTTCGTACCTAATCGTTTTTAAAAAGATTAATAACTTGTCAAATAAGTTATCGGCAAATTTTTTAGCAATTTTTTTTAAAACTTCAAGGATTTTGAAACAGAAATTTAAACATTGGGACATAAAGCTTAGAATTTAAGATAATTAGCCTACACAGAGTTTATTACAATTTCTTCCAGGGATTAAAAGTGAATTCAATATCATTAGATTTCTGAAGAAATCATTTTGCAAAACCATTTTAATACAATATCGTTTGAATGAGTTAAAATCTAAAGAATTCCTTCCTGTTGTTATTCAAGAAAATTTAAAAAATATATATATTCAAACTATAAATTTTTAACCTCATAAAATTATAAAAAATAAGGGGGAAGGAAAAAAAAAATTAAGAAACGCCTTTAATCTTCTTTACTAGTGGTGTATTTCGATTAAGATTATAAACGAAAACTCCCTGAAGATTTTGCTAATAGATGGGGCAGAATAGGTTAGCACATCTATTTTACCCAAATTCTAGGAGGCTTAAAAATTAACATATTATCTTGCTAAATCGGGCCGTTTCGACCCCGGGCTTCTCATTACGCCCGCTACTTAGCAAAAAAAAAAATAATGTTTGGAATCCATTTTTTAAAATTTCTTTATTATTAAACTATTTATTTACGTTTTTTATATTAAAACTTTATGCAAATTAAATAATTTATTAACGCTGACATATTATTATTTTGTTTTTTTTTAAAAAAATATTACAAGATTTTCCCCCTGAAATCCATTAAAATGACATTAATCTTAATTTTTTTTCTTCTCCGACATTAATCGATAAAATCGATCAAAATGTTTGGTTCTCTTCCCATTGGCTTCTTATATTCACAATCCTCTCCAATCTCGATATTTATAAATTAATATTTTTGTCCTAGCCTTGTATTAAAATTAGATACTTTTTTTTAAAAAAAGTAACGGTTTATAAAGCTACAAGTTACATTCTATAAAAAAAAGGTAAACTAGTTACAGTTACAAGTATTTTTTTGTCCTAGATTTGTATTAAAATTAGATACTTTTTTTTAAAAAAAAGTAACGGTTTATAAAGCTACAAGTTACATTCTATAAAAAAAAGGGTAAACTAGTTACAGTTACAAGTATTTTTTTTGTCCTAGATTTGTATTAAAATTAGATACTTTTTTTTAAAAATGGTAACGGTTTACAAAGCTACAAGTTACATTCTATAAAAAAAGGGTAAACTAGTTACAGTTACAAGTATTTTTTTGTCCTAGATTTGTATTAAAATTAGATACTTTTTTCTTAAAAAAAGTAACGGTTTATAAAGCTACAAGTTACATTCTTAAAAAAAAATGTAAACTAGTTACAGTTACATGTATTTTTTTTGTCCTAGGCTTTGTATTAAAATTAAATACTTTTTTCTTAAAAAAAAGTAACGGTTTATAAAGCTACAAGTTACATTCTTAAAAAAAAATGTAAACTAGTTACAGTTACAAGTATTTTTTTGTCCTAGCTTTGTATTAAAATTAGATACTTTTTTTTAAAAAAAGTAACGGATTATAAAGCTACAAGTTACATTCTATAAAAAAAGGTAAACTAGTTACAGTTACAAGTATTTTTTTGTCCTAGATTTGTATTAAAATTAGATACTTTTTTCTTAAAAAAAATTAACGGTTTATAAAGCTACAAGTTACATTGTATAAAAAAAAGGGTAAACTAATTACAGTTACAAGTATTTTTTTTGTCCAAGACTTTGTATTAAAATTAGATACTTCCTTTTTTTTTAAAAAAGTAACGGTTTATAAAGCTACAAGTTACATTCTTAAAAAAAAGGTAAACTAGTTACAGTTACAAGTATTTTTTTGTCCTAGATTTGTATTAAAATTAGATACTTTTTTTAAAAAAAGTAACGGTTTATAAAGCTACAAGTTACATTCTATAAAAAAAGGGTAAACTAGTTACAGTTACAAGTATTTTTTTGTCCTGATACTTTTTTTAAAAAAAAGTAACGGTTTATAAAGCTACAAGTTACATTCTATAAAAAAAGGGTAAACTAATTACAGTTACAAGTATTTTTTTGTCCTAGATTTGTATTAAAATTAGATACTTTTTTTTAAAAAAAAAGTAACGGTTTATAAAGCTACAAGTTACATTCTATAAAAAAAGGGTAAACTAGTTACAGTTACAAGTATTTTTTTTGTCCTAGGCTTTGTATTAAAATTAAATACTTTTTTCTTAAAAAAAAGTAACGGTTTATAAAGCTACAAGTTACATTCTTAAAAAAAAATGTAAACTAGTTACAGTTACAAGTATTTTTTTTGTCCTAGCTTTGTATTAAAATTAGATACTTTTTTTTTAAAAAAAGTAACGGTTTATAAAGCTACAAGTTACATTCTATAAAAAAAGGTAAACTAGTTACAGTTACAAGTATTTTTTTTGTCCTAGATTTGTATTAAAATTAGATACTTTTTTTTTTAAAGTAACGGTTTATAAAGCTACAAGTTACATTTTATAAAAAAAAGGTAAACTAGTTACAGTTACAATTAGTATTTTTGTCCTAGGCTTTGTATTAAAATTAAATACTTTTTTTTTAAAAAAAAATAACGGAAAAAGGTAAAACTAGTTACAGTTTACAAGCTACATTTTTTTTAAACAACTACGGGATAAAGTTTAAATAATTAAATATTCCCCTTTATAATTTGGTATATTTATCGGTACTATATTATTTTTTTTACTAGTTCTCCTATTTTATAAGGCCGCATTCAAAGTGGGATCCGATCCGACACGTAACAGCTGATCGATTTTTTTATCTTTAATTTAATTCATTAATAATTAATCTAAGAAAATAATAATTTTAACTGAGAAAAAAATTGACCTCATAAACAAATTTTAAAAATGGATCAGCTGTTAAATCGTGTCGTATCGGGTCCCACTATGAATGCGGCCTAAACGTGTTTCAAAATTCATAGCGTTACACTTTAATTTAGATTTTCTAAATTATTTCGTGTATATCTTCTTTATTTATTTTTTTTTTAATTTCGAGTCAATTTCTAAATATAAATTTTTTTATTTCTTTCTTTTTGAACGCGTTTTTTTTTAAAAATTTTGAAAAAAATCTGATTTTATCGGAAATGTAATTCCATTATGTTTTGGAATTACTTGCCCTACAATTTCAGATCAGACATTTTTAGCCGTGAACAATTTGAACTCGATATAAATTTATATTGAGTTTTTTTTCCAGAGATTTTTTCAATATAAATTTTATTAATATGACTCAAAAGTTTAACGGTTAAAAATTATCTACAATTCCTGAAAGAAAGAAAGAAAGAAAGAAAGAAAGAAAAGAAAAGGAAAGGGAAGAAAGGAAAATTATAATTTAAAATTTTTTTTAAAACAAAAATGTGCTCAAAAAAATGAATCCAAAGTTTAAAAAAAAACACATTTCCGGAAAAATAACACATTGCCGCTATATAGCGTCGTTAAAAAGCCGGGGTCGATTATAGAAAACCGGTCAGATTAATATTATAACCAAATTAACATTATGTAAGCCTAAAGATTCTTGTACATAACTTGTAAGAAACTGCTTGTTGGACAATCTATCTGCCAAATCTCGATGCTCATATAACATTAGTTTAGCTAAAATGACCCCGGGGTTCAGACCCGGGGCTAATCGGACCGTTTTGAAAAAATCATCCCATATCGGGCTTTTTAATAACAACTAGCCACTAACATAATATAAATAAATTTAAAAAAAATATTTGATAAAGTAAAATGGCAGGGCTCATCTTAATAAACAAGTATAGATGATTCGTAAAAACACAATACGCTCCCCGCCAAACACCCATTACTAAGCCCTAGTGGAAATATAAGTACGCACAATGGACGTTTTTTATTTATTTATATATTCAGCTCTTTCTCAGTTATCTATAAAACAAATTTTCTGCCAAAAAATGCACATTACACCTCGAAACGGACTTTTATAATATGAAATTAAGAAACGCGCTTTTAGAGAATGGGGCCCTTAGAATCGTCTACGATCTTCCCAACACGGTACGCGGATTTTTTTTAACCATACGAGGACGCCATCTCTGCTACCAACTTCTACTAACTCCTCATAAACAAATTCGGAATCATTAAGTCTACTTTCTTTTCTTTTCTTTTCTTTTCTTTTCTTTTCTTTTCTTTTCTTTTCTTTTCTTTTCTTTTCTTTTCTTTTCTTTTCTTTTCTTTTCTTTTCTTTCTTTCCATGGCATAGGCGAATTTTTTTAACGAGTGACCAATTAACCTGATTATCGATCAATCAATAAATAAAAAAAACTGATTATCGATCAATCAATAAATAAAAAAAATTTTTTTTAAAATGGTCTACAATATAAATTTCTCTAATTCCTTCAATTCATAAATAAATTATAAAATTCTTCATTAGGGATTTAATTTTTATTTATATTTTTAAAAAATAAAATTTTTATTTTTAAGTTATATTGGATTGATGATAAATTATCGTTCTTAGCTTCAAGATTTAAAAAAATTAAATTGTCCATTGGATATGATGAATCGTCTTTTTAAAAAAAAATTATCATCGTACAATTGAAACTAGTGTCGTTATAACAGCTGATCAGATTTTTCAAAAACGGCTAAAATTCAATATTCCATCTTGCTCATAAATGGCACATAGGATTGAAGATCTTTTGGCGCGAAATCTCGACGCTTAGAGCAATAATTTTCCTGGCTATAATATTGAGGTTAGCCGTTTTTAAAAATCGTCGCAAAACGGCCGTTTGACAACACTAGTCTATATGTTAGCGTCGCGTGTTTTTTACTTTAAAATTTTTAAAAATCGGATTTTTACCGGAAATATATTCTATTCATGTTTGGAATACCTTTGCCATGAACTTTTGAACTCAATATAATTTTATATTGAGTTTTTTATATTGAGTTTTTTATATTGAGTTTTTTATATTGAGTTTTTTATATTGAGTTTTTTATATTGAGTTTTTTATATTGAGTTTTTTATATTGAGTTTTTTATATTGAGTTTTTTATATTGAGTTTTTTATATTGAGTTTTTTATATTGAGTTTTTTATATTGAGTTTTTTATATTGAGTTTTTTATATTGAGTTTTTTATATTGAGTTGAGTTTTTTATATTGAGTTTTTTATATTGAGTTTTTTATATTGAGTTTTTTATATTGAGTTTTTTATATTGAGTTTTTTATATTGAGTTTTTTATATTGAGTTTTTTATATTGAGTTTTTTATATTGAGTTTTTTATATTGAGTTGAGTTTTTTATATTGAGTTTTTTATATTGAGTTTTTTATATTGAGTTTTTTTGCATAGATTTTTCACGTAAATAAATTATAAATGACTCCGAAGGTTAACGATAAAAATTATTCTACAATAAAAACACATGGCCGTTAGCATGTATATTAAAATAAATTAGTCGATTCAATAAAATAATAATTTTCGTATAATATTTTTATATTAAAAATACAATAATTAAAAAAATTTATATCATAAAAATATTAATATATAATAACAATCCCTATTATAGCTCTGATTCCTTAGTAAGAACAGAAATTAGAAAAAAAGATTTTAGAATTCCTAATATTACTAATAACCCCCATCCCATTGTTTCTGACACAATCAGTGTTTTTTGGACCCAGAGAAAATGATTTTTTTTTTCAAGGCACTCGCCCCCCCCCCCCCAAAAATGAGCTTAATTTTGGGGTTTTCCTACAGGAAGGCTTTTTACATTACTTCAGCGAATTTCAACTGAAATTTGTGGGTCTCGTAGTACATCAATCCGCTGTGCTGTGCTGTGCCAACACCTAGATGCACCTTTTCATGTTCATTTTTTAAAAATACATTACATTAAAAAAATAAGGTAATAATTATATATACATATTTTATTTTTATATAGCATTTATCTTTTATCATAAATTGTGATCGTTTTTTAAAATGTCAAATTAAATTATAACCATTCGCTTCGCTAGTTCCTTTTAGGTACGCGGAGCGCGTATATTATACATCCCTAGCGAGGAGCACGTCACTGTTTATAATATTACGGGATGGACAAATCCTTATACACAAATGAAAGAAAGAAAGAAAGAAAGAAAGAAAGAAAGAAGGATTGATTTTAAATCATATGAGGGCTTTCGAGAATTCATGGGCAGGCTTCAATGATCACCATGTTGGTTCCTGTTTCTTTGTCGGAACCGAACCAAGTGAAATGAAATTTATAACTACTACTCCCAATGACATATGATAATACCTAGACTGACGACGCATTCATTAAAAGGGTGTAAAATCAATGAAAAACAGCTGAGGACGCCATTTTGGTTACCCATATCGTTATAAAAAAATTTAAAAGAGAGACCCTGATGACCGCAAACTTTATTAAAGAATTGCCAGATCATCGAGATGATAAGGAAGCGAGTTATCGATTTCATACTAAGTTTGTTAACACGTGATTAATTACTATACGGGTTACCAAAATGGCGGGTCCATCTGATTTGCATTCAATGACACCCGTCAGTCTGGGTATCATTATATGTCATCGACTACCTCCTTAATTCATATTTTATTTACAAATATTTTTTTTAAATATAAATTTTTTAAAAAAATCCTAAAAAAATTCGCGTCATAATAAATGATTTAGGTCGTTTAAATATATCGAATTTCCTAACCCTACGGTTAAATAAACCAATCAAAGTTTTTAATTAAAATATCTCTCATCCAATAGGCAATTGAGCAAACTCACAGAAATTTAAAAAAAAAATTCTGATTTCTAACTTATATTTAAGTTTGTGCTTTATACAAAATTATATAAAATTAATTAATATTATTTTATTTTTAATATTTTTTCTTTATTTTTTGTTTACTCATTTCTTAATTTATGAGAATTAATATATTTTATTTTTTAAAAAAAATTTCTATATTTTTTTTAAAAATCAATAAATTATAAATATCCTTTAAATTGTGAAAAAAATAAATATTTTTATTAATATCTTAAACTTAAAAAATAATCAATTTATTACTTTTTTGTCGGCACAATAAAATTTAAAATGTTTAAACTTATTATTATATAATATAATAACATATGACATATAATAATACCTAGATTCAAATCAGCTGGTTCCGCCATTTTAATAACTAGACTGTCGATGCGTTCATAATAATGCATTTGAAAGCGTCGTTGAATGCAAATCAGCTGGATCCGCCATTTTGGTAACCTACATAGTAATTATTCTAATGTTAAAAACTAATTGATAACACTTGTATTATTCCTGGATGATCAGGCAGTTCTTTAAGAAAGTTAGCGTCAGGACATAGGGTTTAAATTGGCCTCTCGTTTAAAAATTTTTGATAAATGATTATGGGTAACAAAAATGACGTCCCCAGCTGTTTTTCGTCGATGTACACTTTTAACGAATGCATCGTCAGTCTTGGGCATTATAACATGTCATTGGTTCCTACATTGTATAAATATCGCTTATAGGCAGAAGGTCGATTTTTAAGCTTTATTTAGGGGACAAGTTCTCGAATCGTCCATTTAAGTAAAGGGCAACTTCGAAATATTAAATTTGAGGAGTTTTTAAATACTTTCACTCATGTAAATTTTCGAAATAGAAAACTGCTGTTTTTTTTAAGGGGAAGGGAAGGCGTTCCCGAAGCATTCAGAACGGGAAAAAGAGCTTCCCCCCCTCGTCGGAAATGAGAACGGAAACAGGAACTTAAAAAAAAATACTTTTGTTTTCAGGTCGTTCCCCTGAAATTTTATTCACATCCAAATTTAGTATTGAAAATGAGATAGAACCTAATAACTCTTATTGTGTGATCGACATCGGGCCTTATTTCCCAAACCCGACCCGGCCCGAAATATTTTTTCTATTTGCCCCGAAAAGCCTGACTCGATCCGGAACAAAAATTATTCGTCCACTTGACCTAACCCGGCCCGAAATTATTTTTTTTGAAAAATAGGCCCGGATATCCAAACCGGACCGTGATTTCACTAGTATGAATAATATATATTTTAGAATAAGAAAAAATGAAAATTTTATTTCAATTTCATTTTTTTTTGTAATTTTTCCATTCTATTTAAATATGTATTCCCCGAAGGAATAAAAGAAATCCAATTCATAATTCAATTTCAATTAAAAAATGACAAGTGTGTCACTATCATTAGATTCTATCCAGGACCGAAGATAGAACTTTTTGGTTCGGGTATATCAATTCTGTTATTACCAGAGTTGTTGAAAGATACTTTTTAAATGGATCTAGATACAGATACATCGTTTAAAATAATATCTAGATACAGATATTTTAATCAAAAATCTATCTAGATACAGATACCTCAATTTTATATCTAGATACAGGATCTATATGGTTATAACCCAACTCCAATTAGCCTAAAAATAAAAGTGAATTTTTAAAATCTCTAAGTTTGTGAACCTCAGCATTATTCAAATTTTGGATATAAATTTTAAACGATAAAATATTAATATTATAATAATATCATTTTATTTATAGTTAAAATATAAATAATTCGTTAAAAATTTAATGAATTAAGGGATTAACATTTACAAAGGCATAATTTTTTCTTTTATCAAAAAAAACTTATTTTTTTCTGGGAATAGGAAATTTTTATTTGTTTTGTTTAGAGGAGAGTAAAAAAAATACTAGTTGTGTCAATGTCCCTATCTAACCTGTTTTTCTTCTTCAAAGATCTGGGTAGTGTTGTTAAGCGGCTCGTTTTGAGCCGATTCTTGAAAAACGACTAACTCATTATCTAATCCAGAAGAATATTAGGCAAGCCTGAAGATTTTGCTCATAGAAGGAACAAAGGTCTAGGCATATGATCTCGAAATCTCTAAGGACTTAGGCAATATTTTTCTGTCTAAAATATTGAGTTAGCCAAAATCGGCTCAAAAAGTGCCGTTTAACAATACTAGATCTGGGCAAAGATAATGAGATTTTATTTGGTTAAGAGGTTGATATTTTTTTTTTTTCATAATTTAATTCCCTTTTTAAAATTTAAATTTATTTTAAAATAAAATTTTTAAAAAAAAGGCTTTGAAAAGTAAAAAATTACAAGAAAGTAATCATATATAACAAATCAGTTTTATTAATATTCTATTCTTATTATTAATCTGTATTTTTTTTTCCTCCAAAACTTAAGAATAAACGATTTCGCTCAAAGCTAATTACAAAAAAAAAAATTTGTTTTGAATTGATTTGAGAGAAAATAGATTATAATAATAATAATAATAATAATTCTTTTTAATAATTATATTTATTGTTTATTTAAAAACAGTTACTTTTTAAAAAGAAAAAAAAATTTTTTTTTTCGATATTTAATATATTAAATAAATAAATATAAAATATAATATAATATAACCGGGAGTGGAAAGCATAAATTTTGTTAATCAAATATTATTTCATTTGTATATATATATTTTTTTTTAAATTTATTTAGCGGAAAAATAAAATCAGGAAAAAATAAAATTATGGTAAGAAGAAGAAGAAAAAAAATTTTAGTTCTCGAGAGAATAATCATATTTGTCAAATTTTGAAGAAAAAAAAATTAAACGCGATCAGGAGGAAATTTTTGATTCATTATCATTTTTTTAAATGTTCGATACAGAATGTCACGAAGAAGCTAACGTAGCAGGGGTCCAGGATAAGAAGCTTCTCGAAGGCGAAAATTCCAAGGAGAAGGATACTCTCGACGATATAGTCAAAGGTGAAATCACCGCCGACAAAATTGTAGGGGATGACGCCGAAAACCCTTTCAAACTTTCGGAATCCTACGTTTGCGCCGAGGAGGTGTATCTCTGGCTTGACGGCCACTGGGAGGAGTTCGAGGACTACTTCCTCAAGAGAGCCGACCTCAGTCTCATAAACAAATGGCTCAATTTTCACGGTTACAAAAACTTCCAAGATTACGTGTGGGCCAGCCGTAAATCCCAGTCCGGATCCTCATCCCATTCCTCCTTCTCGTCGGGTAATTCCTTACCCATGAATTCGTCGTCTTCGTCCTCCTCTTCGACATCTTCCAATTATTCTTATTGTCACGTGTGCGGCGGCCCTTCTTCTCGCCGATCCTCTTCCGTCGTGTTGAGACGCGATTCCGGGAGAAATTCTATATGCGATATTCCGCCCTTCGGTAACGCCACTCATCATCGATACAGTATCGTATCGATGGAACCTTGCATAAGGGAGGATGTCACGGAAGAATTTACGAGGGACGAAGATAATGTTTGGAGGCGGGAATCCCTGAATAATCTCGGCAAGAATTTTGCTACTCGTAAGGTCTCGTATGATGGGAAAGGTGTCCCGAGTTGCCAGAAGATACCCTGTTCAAGAAACAGGAGACATTCCGCCGTGGTCGAGACCAAGAATATGGCGGAAATTATGAAGATAAGCGAAAATATTCGTCACGGGAGGAATACCATATCGCGGAGACTTAGAGATACAAGTAATGACGCGTATAATAATTCGAAAAATAAGGATATTCCCGAAGGAAATGATGATATCTCCCCGCCCATAAACAGCGATACGGGCCACGATAAAACGAGCGAACTTATAAAAAATCGGCGCAAAGATAATTTGTCAACCTATAACGACGCATCTAAGATCGGATTATCGTATCCCCGTAACCAAAGAGAAGTGCCGCATCTTCCAGCTGTTTCCGGCGCAAAAGATCTTCCATTCCCTGACAAAGATTCCGACATGCAAGGGATGGCACCAATCGATTCCATTACCGATTATATAAATGTTACGAATAATAATTCTTCCTCCTCCTCTGACACCAACAAAGATTTAATCATTTATAAAGTTAAGGCCTCCCACCTCAATTTAGTCAAAAGTAGTACTAAAAATAAAGAAAAAATTCCTGTACTGATAGACACCGGCGTGCCACCATCTTCCAATTTAGCAGCAACTAACCCCTCACCAACAAATTTTTCTCTCCCTTTTAAGGATAGAATCGAATCCAACATTCGTCGCGACATTCCGTTTCTGCCAAAATCTTACAGCGAAACAGATTTACCGAGATGTGAGGACGTCGAAACTAAACATAAACTCATATTGACAACATTATCTATAGATTCTTTACTGAAGCTCCAGCACAATTCCTTCAAAGCATTCCCGCCCGATAACGGGGAACCTAATTTTAAAGACGTTATGACGATGCGAGCCATAGAGAGTAGCATGATGAAAAACAATACCCTATTCAATTCGCTATTCAATACGTTCCAAATTTTGGACATTTCCAATCTCACCATGACTATATTGATGAACGCGACCATTCTAACGGAGGCGAAGGTAGCTCGGCTATACCTGTGCAAAGAAAAACTGATCTCGCTCGGCGCATCGCTTCTCAAAAAGGGCTTCGAACCGGAAGTCAAATCCACTCATCCATCAGAACTGATAGCAAATCTCGCACTCAAATCTTCGGGCGATCATTTTTATCTGAAGGCTCAATTCGAATGCGGAAGCGGTAACGATACCAACATGGGCGATTCGCAACCTAGTCACAACCAGAACGAGACCACCATATTTAAGGACGACTTCAAGCTAAAATTCGATGAGGATGCGGATAGCCTAATAAAAGAATGTTTCTCCACGGGGAAAATATTTAATTTAAAGAACCCTACCAAGGTATTTATACTGAATTACTATTAATTATAATTTTATGTATACGCAAAATGAACTATCAAGAATGCCTTGTACAATCCTCAAATCGACGGTCTGACAGAATATATCCATGAAAGCGACAGTGAGAATGCTAAAATAGTGTCAATGCTTCTCGTGCCTATGATGCATAATGTTCACGGTAACAATGAAATCGTGGGCGTCATACAAGTGATGAATAAGGGTATCATGATTGACAAGGACGTTTATCAAAATAAAGTTCGTAAACACGCGGCGAAAGCTGGCCACGCAAATCAGTTTTTCGATATTGAGGATGAAATAGTAAATCGTTATTTTTAAAAAAAATATCAATCAGAGGTCCTAAATAGGAACCGAACCCGAAAATTGTATAAAGTTCCCACCAAAACCTGAGCCCAAAACCACTAACAAAAAAAAGAAGGAGGATAAGGGGGGGGGGGTTAACCGCTTTGTATTTTTCTATATGATTACGTTATTTATGACATTAAATGATTGATGTATATATTTTTTTAAAAAAGATACTCTCAAAATATGCCAATCTTTGTACCATAACATTCAAAAATGCTAAACTCCTGGAGACATCGCGAAAGGAATTCGATAGAAACAAGGTACTTATCTATATATATACAAATGATTGACATGTCCCGAAGTTTAAAACCGAACCCGATGTCCTCTCTTTTTAAGTTTACTAAAATTTATACAAGAACCCATTTTTTTAAAAAAAAAACATTCTATAGGAAACTATGAAGTGTTAAGCAAATTTGTGTATATATTTAGATATCTGCAAAATTAGACCTAGCCCAAACTCGCCCCGGCCCGTATTTTTTTTTAAAAAAAATTTCAGTTTCGGGCCCGGCTTTGTTGTATCTGGAGAATCCCATATGATATTTGGTAACTCGCAACTTTACATCATTTGCTGAGGGTCATTTTTTTAAATGTTAGAAATTACTGATTTAAACCAATTTTCGCCAATAAACTTTTGATTAGAAGAAAATTCCGAAATTCACAGTGCCGGATGGCTTCCATGACACTTTGGGAATACGTCGGTCAAATTTAAAAAAAAATTATTTGTCATCAGCAGAGTTGTTAAAAGATACTTTTTAAATGGATCTAGATACAGATACAACGTCTAAAATACTAGATACAGATTATTTAATCAAAAATCTATCTAGATACAGATACCACATTTTTATATCTAGATACAGTGTATCTAGATCCTTTAACAACTCTGGTCATCAGTAAATGATTTGGAATTTAATGTCACCAAATCTCAACAAGTATACGGACACATATAACATTATATTACTCTTCAAAATGTGGCGCGATTCCTTTTTTTTTAAAAAAAGGCGCCTATTTATTAATTAATTCCCCCCTTCCCCCGCCATTATTATGAGCACAAATTGAACGTTTCAAACGCAGCGTTTCAAAAACGCAAATTATAAAAAAAACGTAAACGCGGCTATGTTTAAATTGAAGCGTTTATTTTTATAACGTTTAAATTTAAAACAAACAAACAAAAAATGCTGTCCAATTTAAAAGTACGCGTTTAAATGCATTATTCGCGTTTTGAAACGTTGAATTTGTGCGCATGCGCACTACTGAATGTTCCCTAAATATTTTATTTAAAAAAAAATATTATTCATGCGAATATATAAAAAAATTCAACCTTTTGTTTTCTGATTTCGATTTAAGTTTTGTTTTTTTTTCGGTTTTTTTGTTTTTTTAAAATTCAGTTTAGTTTTTATCTGTTTGCCATGGAACTTAGGTCCCGCGAGCCCTGTAATTTTTTTCTAAAATTTTTTTTTAAGACCTACCCCCTTGTCCAAAATTTTTAAAAAAATTTACTGATTATTTTGTTATCCTAATGTCCTAAAAAGAGAAAAATATTTATTTTATCTTTTTTTTTAAAAAAAAAAGTCCAAACCCGGCTTAGTGATGTTAAATCACCTAACTTTGACCAACGTAAATATGGCGCGGTCAAGATTATCCCATAAAAAATTGACTTAAACGTCTAAGTTTAGCCTCAACTTAATGATAGAGAGAGAGAGAGAGAGAGAACATTTTTATTAGAATAAAAACTTGGCTGAGCCGTTTTAGAACTGGCCCAAGTTAGATGGCTACCCGGCCCGGTCCGGTTTTTTTCAAATCAGGCCCGAACCTTTTTACGCGCCAAAATTTATCGAATCATTATTTTTTTATTTCTATATTAAAAAAAAGGCATTTTTGGAGTTGCTACATGATCTGTACGAAGAACAACTAAATTTAGAAAGAGGAATAATGAAAATAATGAAGAGGGTTTTGTGGATGCTGAAATGCGAAAAATGCAAAGTGGTCATTCAAGCCAAGGATATCAATGTGAGCCTACTACGGAAAATCCATCCATATGTCATATGAGTATTCGGAATTTCTGGGGATTCAGAATATTTTAAATCCTCTGGGCTGAACTTTAGAACTACTTAACTAATTTATATTAATTTTTATATGGATTTTTCATGTTGAAATTAAAAAAAATTTTACTAAAAATGTCTATGGCTCAAATTTGACTGAAATTTATTATAAGGGTAAACAATCTACACATGTTAGAATACATTTCCGGATCAAGAGATTCCGAATCCCCACGGATTCCGAATTCTTTCTTTCTTCCTTTCTCTCTCTCTTTCTTTCCTTTCTTTCTTTCTTTCTTTCTTTCTTTCTTTCTTTCTTTCTTTCTTTCTTTCTTTCTTTCTTTCTTTCTTTCTTTCTTTCTTTCTTTCTTTCTTTCTTTCTTTCTTTCTTTCTTTCTTTCTTTCTTTCTTTCTTTCTTTCTTTCTTTCTTTCTTATATATATGTTAGCGTCAATGTGTTTTTTTTTCCGGCAACGTGTCATTTTTTTTTTCAACTTTAGATCATTTTTTTTTGAACGCGGTTTTTAAAAAAATCTGCGATTTTTCTGCGGAAAAAAAAAAAATTATTTTCTGGAATTTTAGTAAAAAATTTTAGGGGAAAAGGAGGCTCATCATTACTATTACGATTATTTGAGCCCCGTCCCGTCTTTCCCCGTATTTAAAACACGAAATTTTAAACATACAATTTTAAATATTTTATTTTAAATAATATCTTGTTCCCTTTTTTTAAAAAAGAGTCCCAATTTTGTCAACCGAACATTCGAGATGGTTGAAGAGGACGATCATAGCGCCGATGCAAATGAGTAACGCTTAAATCTAACAATTAATTCTTATCCGTTGTTAACTGTAATTTGTAAGCGTAAAGACGGTTAAAACTCCTTTGGTTCGTTCGTTGTAAAGGGTTCGTTCTGGTTAACGCTCCTGTTTGCTTAAGATCACATTTTAACATAAAGAAAAAAAGAAAGAAAGAAAGAAAGAAAGAAAGAAAGAAAGTAAAAAAGAAAGAAAGAAAGAACGTTTTGTTAAAGATTTTTTTTAAAAAGAATTTTAACTCTTCCCTTATTTTTATTGGCGGCCTATCTTTAAGAATTTCATTGTTCGAAATAAATTTGGCGTAAACATAATTTTCTTTAAAAAAACAATAACTCATTTTATATAAAAGACAAGTATATATTTTGGGAAGAAAAAAAAAATTGAGTGATAAGAATATTATATTTTTTTATTTGGAATTTTTCCAAGTAAGATTTAACGATTTTTTTTAAAAAAAATTAAACCTTAAGAGGAGAGGAGAGGAGAGGAGAGGAGAGGAGAGGAGAGGAGAGGAGAGGAGAGGAGAGGAGAGGAGAGGAGAGGAGAGGAGAGGAGAGGAGAGGAGAGGAGAGGAGAGGAGAGGAGAGGAGAGGAGAGGAGAGGAGAGAGAAGAGGAGAGGAGAGGAGAGGAGAGGAGAGGAGAGGAGAGGAGAGGAGAGGAGAGGAGAGGAGAGGAGAGGAGAGGAGAGGAGAGGAGAGGAGAGGAGAGGAGAGGAGAGGAGAGGAGAGGAGAGGAGAGGAGAGGAGAGGAGAGGAGAGGAGAGGAGAGGAGAGGAGAGGAGAGGAGAGGAGAGGAGAGGAGAGGAGAGGAGAGGAGAGGAGAGGAGAGGAGAGGAGAGGAGAGAAGAGAGGAGAGGAGAGGAGAGGAGAGGAGAGAAGAGAAGAGAAAGAGAAGAGCTTTCCATTCCTTTACTTTCTTCTCTTCTCTCCTCTCCTTCATTTTCTTCCTTTTTTTCTTGCAATTGTTTAATTTACTATTCGTAATTATACTAATCGAAATATACGTTCAAAAGATCCGAAAACGAATAATCGATTAGCTCGAATATATTTGTTTTCGAATCGACCTTCCTACTGGGTTTAGTCCCCCCCCCCACCCCCTCACCTTCTTCTCTCCCCTCTATATCTAATATGTCGCTTCAGAATAATTTCGTATCATTTAAATAAATTGGTGTATGTATATATATATATATATATTAGAGATATTTCAATTTAAAGACTTTAACACTATTTTTTTATTCTTCCTTAACCTTATTTAAAAGTATATATATATTTTTTTTATTGTATTTTATTTAAAATAAAAATATTAGCAAAATATTCTTCCGTTCCGCTTACAGAAAGGGAAGTAGAAATTCTTTAGAACTCAATGTCGTCACCACCAGAAGCTCGAGCTACCATTTGCCTATAATGCGAAATAAAGTATTCCCACTCCCATAAATATATTATTATTTTAATCCAGGTTTAAAGGTAAGTACTCATTAAGACTAAGATAATGGTATAAACAGACTTAGGTGGTTATGGGCATACAATGAGAAGGTTCTAAATGAACTATATAGGAAAATAAGGTTGAGAGTTTGGAAGTGATGGGTAAACGTAAAAGAGGTAGTGTTGTTTAACCACCTACCTTTAGTCAACTATAAAAGAGCAAAGCCATATTTTTATTCAGAAAGATTCTAGGGCCATAAAGTTAGAAGCCAATATGAAGAAGTATATAAATTAGATAAAAGAAGATAGCATGAAATATAACATAAAGTGGAGAGAGATATTGAAGGAGCTCTTATCACCATAAAATATATATATTTTTTTTTAAAAAAATAATAGATAAATTTATCATCAAACTCAACCATATCTAATAGCATCGGTGTTGAAATATTAAATCAAAAAAAGTTTTTTATAGGTATATATATAAATATATGTTAGAAAAAAAAATGATATCCATTTTATTTTACTTTATTTTATTATATACACATATAATTTGAAACAAATATAAGATAATTTTTGATTTTTTTTGCCACGCGAAATCTTTTTTAGGCGTATTAAAAATGACGTACAATAATACCTAGACTGACCACGCGTTCCTAATAATGCATTTGATAGGCGTCGTTGAAATGCAAATCAGCTGGACCCGCCATTTCTGGTAAACCTGCATAGTAATTATTTTCGTGTTTAAAAACTTAACTATTAAATCGATAACTTGCTTCCTTATTATCTCGATAATCAAAAGTTTGCATCGGACATAGGGAATAAATTGGCCTCTCGTTTAAAATTATTTAATAATGATAGGGGTAATCAAAATGGCGTCCCCAGCTGTTTTCGTTGATGCACACTTTTAATGAATGCATCCATCAGTCTAGGTATTAATATTATTATGTCATTGATATTTTTATAATTTGAAACAAATAAGATAATTTTTGATTTTTTTTTGTCATGCGAGATCCTTCTGGATTTATTACTGATAGACGACTTACAATAATATTTTTCTTAGGACCGTGATCCGGTCCAGTCCGGGAATATCGGTTCGGTCCGGACCGAAGAAAGTTTTAGATTCTTATCGGGTTCCGCTCCCGGATATCCAATTCTGCCCTTCCGATTTCTAGTCAGGTGAAAGTATAAAGCCCGCAGTTTTTAGTTCACAAATATAAACTTCTGGAGGTTTTTTTTTCTTTTTCTTTATTGTAAGAAGAGTGAATAATGGAACCTAGAAGTGAGGGTTTGACCCTAACCCAATTTCTACTTAAAATGGAGTTTATTTTTTGGGGAAAATTTATCGAACATAATTCAGGTCTATAAGAACTATTTCCCTCTTCTTCCTTTTTTAACGATCCTTACACGGCCCCGCTATAAAAAAAAAACCTACCGCGACTGGTAAATTATGCTGATTATTTTTACTAGCGTTAGACTGGAATGTCGTAATTTTTTTTTACATGCATCAACTTACTGGTCGGGCCGGATCTCTGGTGTGATCGCTGATTCTATCTTTAACATCGCCATATTCAGCCTTCACCGAATCCCTTTCTTTTTCTATTTACCAACTCACCCATGCTTCTATTCCCACCCCAACCTCTCCATCTCCATGACATAACCCCATTTGTCTAATTGGCACGTGATCAAATTTTCTTAACCCAACCCTTCCCTTCATTTTATCTTGAGTGAGACCCGTATTGGCGGAATTTTTTTTTCTCCTTCCTAACATGGTTCTCCCCTTTTTCCAATTTGCCTTATATAGGATCTGAGCACCCTATTTCTGTCACACCCGTTGTTCCTATAAAAATATCCAAACATTTTTGATTTATCAAATGATGAATTTCTTTTGTTTTAAAAATACTTCAGGACAAATTGTGGCAATCGACAAAATGGAACACCAAAAATTCGATTCTGACGACGAAGAATTATTAAAGGTTTTTATTGTTTATAGCAATAACTAATTTTTTTTCAAAAAAAAAACAGATGTTTTTATTGGTTAAATAGATTCTCACCGAAAAAAATATCTTAGTCAACATATAAACGAATGCCCTCATTTTTTTTTAAATATAACCAAAGACCTAACTTATAAGCGCGGAAACTTTTCTTTGACCAAATTTAAAACATTTTATTATACCTCGGCTTTGGCGCCAAAAAATAATTTTTGAATATAGCGATATTCGCCCAAACATTTATATAAGTATAAGAGGTTCGGCGCGAAAATGTTTTTTTGGCAGGGGACCCTAAAAAATTCTGCCAAAAAATTTTCGCAAAACCGCCGACCTCTCATAAGTTATATTATTATTACAATATAACGCGAACATTTACTTGAAAATTATTTGAGTTATATTTTTATATTTTGTTCAACAAACATTATCTATATATTTTATTTTTACGGTTAATAACGGGTAAACAATCATGTTAAATTTTTGCATTTATTCTGTTGACTCCAACATATATATTATCAATTTTTTTTTATCAAGATATTTGCCATATTCTGTGGATTGGTGTACGACAAAAGTATTCTTTATCTACAAATGGCCGATACAAACGCGATGAAATCGGTAGCACTAGAAGTATATTTAAGCATAATGTTTTTTTTAAAACATTATTTACAACCTGATTATCTGATTAGGAGGCGTCCTTAGAAAGAAAGAAAGAAAGTGGTGAACATCAAAAATATTTAAAAAAACTTAACGAAATAAGGGAAATAAATATTTAGTGTAAAAATAAAATAGTGGCCTAAATTATTTTTCCAAAGTTTATCAATTGAATATAAAAGTTAGAGAAATTATAAAATTTTGAAAAAATTTTAGCTTTAAAATTGATAAAAGTTGCGAATTTTTATGAATAAAAAAAGTAAGGCGCATGATAATTAATTTATATTTTTAGTAGCGTTGTTAAACGGCTTGTTTTGAGCCGATTTTTTAAAAAGGGCTAACTCAATATTTTAGCCGGAAAAAAAATATTGCCTATGCCTCGATATTTCGATAATATACTGGACCTTTTCTTTCTTTCTTTCTTTCTTTCTTTCTTTCTTTCTTTCTTTCTTTCTTTCTTTCTTTCTTTCTTTCTTTCTTTCTTTCTTTCTTTCTTTCTTTCTTTCTTTCTTTCTTTCCTTCTATGAGCAAAATCTTCAGGGCTTGCGTAATATTCATTCTGGATGAAATATTGAATTAGCCGGTTTTATATAAATTCGGGTCAAAACGATCCGTTTGGCGACACTAATGGGTGGTTGTATTATTTAAAATGGGAAGTATGAAAATAATTCGATGGAAAATTATTAATTAGAGAAATTTGCGAAGCTTTAAAAAATAAAATTTTTAATTCAAGATTTAAGACATGTTTCGTTTTTTTTTAAAAAAAGAAGAAAATAAATATATTTAGGTCATAGAAACTAAAAGAAAACAAATTAACATTTTCATTATATATATATTTTTTTTTTTAAAAAATAAAAAAAAAAGGTTTTATCGTATCACGTGAGAACACCGGAAGAAGATGTCGAAAAACTAATGGTAATCATTTGATAACTTTACTTATATGTTATAGCCCTACAATTCGCCCCGAAACCGGGTTCGACACCACATGCCAGATACGGGCCGGCTTAAGATCGGGCGGAGGAAATTGAATTTGCAGAACCCCCCCCCCCCCCTAATATATACAAAATCTAAGAGTTTAAAGCTATAACATTCTATTGCTTTTTTTTTTCTAGGCTGCTCAGATCGGGACCGCCAAAATGTATAAGATCGATGATATCATGTTTGACGATTACAGTTTAGGCGATATGGATATGATCAAAGCTGGCATCAGAATGTTCATAGATTCCAAATTTATCAAAGCATTCAAAATCAATTATCGAGTCTTCCATTTCTCTTCTTATTTATTTATTTCTTTTTTTTTATTTTCACATTTGTAATTCTATTTTTTTTAAGGTTTTATGCAGATGGTTTTTAACTACCCGTAAAAATTACCGAAAAGTTTTGTATCACAACTGGTGTCACGCGTTTAACGTAGCGCAAACGATGTACTCAATAATGAAGGTTTTTATCTTATTTTAAGATTTTTTTAAAAAATCGTTAAATAGAATTCGACAAAAATATCGAAAGTTTTCACAAAACTGGAATGGATCGCCATTATAGTCGCGTGTTTTTCCCACGACTTGGATCACAGGGGACTAAATAATTCCTATCAAACTAAGTATATTATATTTGTAAAAAAAAAAAAAATTGGTAAAGTGACACCTGTTAATTGATCATTATTTTTTTTATGAGAATAGACCTCATTTCAGTTAGGGGATTATAATCCGTGATGAGATGAATAGGAACTATTCTAGTCTAGAACTGATGATTTTATTCATTAAAAATGAATTTAAAATTGTACTTAAATAGGAATCAGATAGATGCCATTTTGTGGTCTGTGTTAAACAAATGGCATTTTAAAGTAAGGTCTAATCTTGTAAAATTTAGCAAAAATATCTTTAAACAATATTATGTTAAATGATAAATGCCATTATGCAGACAAAATGGCGTTCACAGATGTTTAGTATTTGAATACACTTTTAACGAATACATAGGAAATATGCGAGCCATCACAAAGAAATTAATTAATCTGCTGTGTCATTTTTATTTTGCCCATTAACTCACCAAAGGGGATTTGTAATAGTTTTTTTTATAAAAATTAATAATTCTAAGGACTCACTCTGCTCTTGAACAGCTGTACGGAAATCAAGCTACGATGGAATATCATCATTTTAACATGGCAATCATGATTTTACACACCGAGGGTCACAATATATTTTCGGGCTTGGTTCCTGAGGAATACAAGAATGTTATATCCAATCTCAAGATCGGAATATTGGCCACGGATTTGAACGTCCATTTTAAGACGAGAGACAGATTTTTCGATCTCGCTACTAACGATAAATTTGACTGGCGTAATAGCGATCATTTGGAGTTACTATTAAGCATGCTGATGTCAGCGTGCGATCTTTCCGCGTCTTTCAAGCATTGGGATACGCAGAGAAAAGTTTGTTTGTTTGCTTATTTTTTTTATAAGCACGGTTGGGAATTTTGAACTGATTTTGATCCAAAAAATTATAAAAAAATTGAGATTTTGGTTTCGATTTCTCTGTAAGGGGGAAATGCATTGTAAACAACTTACATAAAAATTAGTTTCACTTTTACCGTTTCCCTGACATTTTAAAAATTACTTTTGTTTCCGGAAAAATTTTAAAAAAAAAAGGAATTACGAGTTCCGGTTCCATGGGTACTGGGAGCCGTATTCCAAGCGCCATTTTTTGCGCGATTAAGAAAACTACAATTTTATGAAAACTAAATTTAGGCCGTCGATTTAGTTACCGCCGAATTTTATACCCAAGGTGACTTGGAAAAACGCGTATTAAAAATTCAACCCATTCCGGAAATGGATCGGGAAAAGATCGAAGATGTACCCATAGTCCAAACTACCTGGTTGAATAACGTTTGTTTGCCGCTCTACGAAAACTTGGCCAAGTTGGATCCATTCTTTGATGGTAATGAAAAAAATAATATATTTTACCATATTTTTTATCCATATGTAACGATTCAATCTAAAATATATTTATGAATAAAAATATTAGATTTATAATTATATTAATACATATTTACTAATTACCAATATACCATTCAACTCTTATTTTTATAAAAAATGAATGAATGTTTTATATTCCAAGATTTTCTAAACGTCACCTTTGTATACTTCAAATATTTAAATTTTTCTCTAAGTTCTAATTTAATTTTTTGATCTCACTCTATAACAAACAATAGCGGATAGTTGCACGAAAAAAAAAAATAGAACAAAACTTAAGGAAAAAAAATGTTTTGGATGTAGCATTTATATAAAAGTTATATTTTTCTTCTATTTGTAAACCGTAAAGTAATAGTACAGAAGATAAAATCGAACAGAGATACCTGGGTGGAGAAAAGGAAAAATAGCCAAGATATAAAAATGAAAGATGAAAATATCTGAACACAAGACACGATATCTTTAAACTCAACAATGCTCTTACTCAATATTTTTTTATATAATAACGGCCAAGAAAATAATGCAATTTTTTTTATATCGCAATTATATATTATTTACAATATACCAATCTTGGACAATTATATTTATATAGAATTGTATTATTGTAATATACTAATATTTATTATATATATATACTATATAAAATTATGTATAAAGTTGATTAATCAATTCAGAAAAAAAATAAAAAGAAAGAAAGCAAAAAAGAAAGAAAAAAAGAAGGATAGAAAGAAAGAACCAATCATACATCCAGCGTCTACATGAGCGGGAGGGGTAGGAACAGTTTGCATTCTTTTTTGAGGCGGTAGGGGGTAAGCTGCTTTAATGGGGGAAGCATAAATTTTTTGGGGGGGTTATCTGTCTAATTTTGAGATGAAATAGGACAAAATTTATTTCTGTAAAAATTAATACTTTTATTATAGTATTATTATAATACAATTCATCGACCAAATCTATATATTGCAAACAATCATACACATTGTTTTCCAAATAAACTATCCTTTTAAATGTAATTTAAAGGTTTAGATATTTCAGCAAGTTCATAATGCCATAATAATTAATTCATTGTAAATAATGGAGGTTTTAATTGAATTTATTATCTAAAAAAGAAATTCTTTATATTCACAAAATATCGATAGTTGGTAGTAGAGATAGATTAATTTAAGTTATCCTCTATAAATTCTTTGAAAAGAGTATAAATAAATAAATAGGTCGACATAATGATAAAAAAATTTTAGGGGGGTAGGCAAATGTTTTTGAAGGGGGTTTGCATCCAGTGAAAATTCTATCATGTAGACGCTGCATACATCCCTCTTCAATTATTATATATTATTCAATATTTTTATACTCATACAATATTCTTTGAGAATGTTTGATAACATATAAAATGAATATCAATACATGTTCGAGTTTTGGTTGGTTCAGGATTTGGTGTCTAGAAAAATAATCACATAGAAAATAAAAAAAAACAATTATATTTTAAATATTTAAAATGTTTTTCTTACTCTACAAATATTTTGGATCTTATTTAATGCTGTTCAAATTTCTTTATAATTTTTAAAATAATCTTTAAAAAAAAATGATTGGAACCCTAAATCTAAAATAGGATCGGGGTTTTGGTTCAGTAAAATATTGGGGTTCCAAGAGATCTGGTTTAGGGTTCACAGCCTTGTCCTAGTATAAAATAAAAATCATAAAATTCTCTTTTGATTAATTACGAAAATACTATTAATGTTTTATATTTACGAGTTTTTTTAATAGCAGCTGTAACAAATTAGTATAAATCTAATATATTGTTTTAATAAACGAAATTTTGCAGATTTTCTGAAAATTTTTCTATATTCAAGGAATAGGAAGTTATTAGACTAGGATTTTTTTTTAAATATTGATATTCCACGTCCAAAATATTTTTATTACGGTTCGTATTTTTTTAATTTGCTTATTTAAAGTCTCATGTCAATTACGTATTTGAAAAAAAATACTTATTTCATTCATTTTTAATTATTTTGTCGTTTCAAAGAGATATTGAAACAAAGAAGTTTAATAAAGATAAATGTTAAACTATCCATTATATAAATTAAGAATATTATAAATATAATTTTAAATATCACTTTGATCAATAAACTTTTTAAATAAATCGGAAATTGAAGAATGATGATTAGCTTAAATTTATAAGTTTTTTATACCTGGTTGCAGCCTATTATCAGATTCGAGTTGATATTTGTTGTAATTAAGGCACATATATCCAATGATGCACATAACTAGATTGGCGATTCCTTGAATAAGAATCCATCATAGAAGCTAGTTATAGTCATTTTATGGGTTGTGCGTTGAGAAATATCTTATTTATAATTTTATAAGTGCAAATTAATCAATTGCCAATCACTAAAATGGCGCTATAGCGGACTCGTATGTTTGGACCCTTTTATATGCATATATAACGCATGAATAGCAAATTTAGTATCATATACACATCAAAGACAGTCTATAGTTAAAATCATTTTGACTCCTAAAAAATTTCAAAATGAATGCAGTATTTTAAATAGTTGTTCCTAAAAACTTTCTTAAATTTTATTTCAGGTTGTCAAAAATCATAAATTATACAAACCATATGTAAATGTCAATCACTATTGATTTAATTTCTAACATTCGCTTTATCATAAAAACAGCATTGATTTTAATTTTTCATTATGGATGATTCCTTCGAATACACTCAGAAATTTAACCTAATGATGTATAATCTAATCGGTGAGGGTAAATACAAATACAAGCTAGAAGCTCAAAATAATTCTAATGATGAAAAATCTCAAAATATGATTATTTTACCACATACAATTTTAAATTTTATGCGACCAAAAACGCCTGAAGAAATAAAAATTGAAAATATGATGACTGGGTGCCCAGCCAAAACTGTTATCAGTTTTGTTATGGGTGGTGTGATAGGTGGAGTATTTGGCCTTTTCACCTCTGCTGTAGATCCAAATTTAAATTCAAATTATTACAATACCACTAGTATAAATGTGACTGCTAAAGAAGTTTTGAAAGATATGTATAGCAGGAGTAAATCCTATGCAAAAAATTTTGCAATATTGGGAGCCATGTTTTCATCAACTGAATGCCTTATTGAGTCTTACAGGTATAGTTGTTTAATATAAATATAGCCAGATTTTTGCTAAGAAATGGAGAAACCCAGATATATACTAGTTTGAGTTGATTTTCATAAATGTCTAATTCAAGATTTTAGCCAAAAAATATTGCCTAAGCTTCTAGATTTCACTAATTGATATCTAGACCTTTGTGCCATGTGTGAGCAAAATCTTCAAGCTTGCGTAATATTATTCTAGATAAAATATTGAGTAAGCCACTTTTAAAAATTGGCTCAAATTGAGCTGTTTAACAACACTAATTTGTACACAGGATAAATTTTTTATAAAAATTTTTATAGAAGTTATTTAAGAATATCTTAAATTTATTAATGACTATAAAATATTGATAATTTCTAATATTCAAATTAATTATATTAATAATTTTATGAAAAAAATACAAATTTTTTACACTTATAAAATTTGATATATAAATTTTAATTATAATTTTAAAAATAATGCTGAAAATTTAGCTTACTATAAAAATATGAAAAAAAATACTAAAATGGGAAAAATTATCATTAAGAAGTATATTATAAATTTATAGTGTAAAATCAATCTCCTTTGGAATTAAGTTAATTTTTCAATGACGTACTTGATCTATTTTCATAAATAGTACTTCTCAGTATTGTTAAATTATAAAATTTATGTATTTTTTTAATGACTAACTCAATATTTTATGCAAAAAAATATTATGCAAGCCTGAAGATTTTCTTCATAGATGACACAAGGATTTGGGCATCTATTAGCTAAATCTTGAGACTTAGTCAATATTTTTCTAGAAAAAGTATTTAGTCAGCCATTTTTAAATATTATGCCATTTAAAATAACTGTTTCTTAGGTAATTTTTATTCTTAAAAAAAAAATGTTATTTCATTAGAAGAAAAATAGTCTAAAATGTGTTTGAAATTATGTGAAGCATCGTTATCATTTCTTGGAAACCTTTTATACCATAATTTGCATTCAGGTAGCAATGCATCATAGGATACTTTAACATTCTCACAATAAAAATTTGTCAAATATTTAATTTTTTCTTTAACAAGATTTGAAATTGGAAGGATTCTGCAGTAATAAGATTATATTTAAGTGCTTTTTGATTAATTTTATTGCATCATACATCAGATCCTTATGTTATGACAATCAAATTATTCCCTACATTTTGTTCTATAATTTTAATTTTTAAATAGGGGGAAAACTGACTGGAAGAATGCAACACTCTCTGGTGGCATCACTGGCGGAATCTTAGGGATGAGAGCAGGATATAAAGCTGGTTTACTAGGGGCATTAGGCTTTGGAGCATTTTCCACATTAATCGAATATTTTTTGAGATGACATTTATATATCGTATCGTTTATGATATTATTCACCATATTTATTTATTAAAAAAATATTTTTTAAAAAAGATATATATTTACACGTGTAATAAAACTAGTCTATTTTGTCTGAGTCGAATTACCAATCTTTTTTAAAATGTTTTTTTTAAAAAAAATATATATGGCGCCCTCTAAACTGCCATATCCATAGCGATCTTTGAGTGGCACTTATATCCAACCACTTCAAAGTCTTCGAATTTAAAATCGTCTATATTCTCAACTTGGCGATTGATTTTTAATTTGGGAAATGCATAAGGCTCTCTTGATATCTAAAATTATACAATAAATAAATTTTTAAAAATGGTAGGCTTTTTGAAAAGAAAAAATAATCTAATTGTTTTGCAACAATACACTGTCCTAAGCTCAACCAAGTTCGCTACGAATTTTATTGGCGAATTTGTGAATTTCTATGTTATTTAACGCGAAAATTGGTCATAATAAATTAATTTCCTAAACTTAACGAGAAAATTGGCGTGAAATAAATTTTATTTTTTTTATTGAGCTCGGAGATTTGTATTACATGGAAAAAATAATTAACTTGTTCTTCTAGGGGCTTTATATGGTTTATGTAAACGTGAGCATCACCAATAGTATGAATCAATTCACCAGGCTAGACAGGATAATATTGGATTTATTAATAAAAAATAATAATCTCAGGTATAAAAAACAATGATTATTCTATGGTTTATAGTAAGACCAACATGACATTCCATAATTTGCATTTATAAATAAGACATATTTTCCCGGAATTGAGAATATCGGATTGGCCTTTTTATTGACATGTTGGTTTAGAAGAAGGGTTTAAAATATCGATAAAAAGGCCCTAAGAAAAAAAATAAATTAAAAAAAAAAGAATTGATTTCGTCTCTTTTGCACAATTTATCTCTCCTATGACTCCTTCCATACATATTCAAACTTTCAAGATAAAATGTGCGAACGAGGGCTAGGCATTGTAATTAATTTTATTGTTAAAACTACCGGTTAAAGTTACAAGCCAAATTCTTAGGTAACTAGACTAGGGATGTGCCGATATTTTATATCGGATCGGGCCGATATTTCTTCTATTTTAAATATCGGTTATCGGCAAATATTAAAAAATTTTCGATCCAATCCGATAAAAAATTGCATTTTTAACAAAGATAAAGTTACATCTAAAAAACTTTATTTTTATAAATAAAATCGAAATCCATTTTTATGTTTAATTTTTTTAATAGTAATAATTAGTTAATAAACATACAGCCAAAATGTTATTTTTTTCGCATTCTGTTTATAAAAGGGTGCAAAAATCTCTTCAGAATCTGCTTTTAGTGAAGCTAGTGATATTTACAGTCCCCATCACTGCAAACTGACCTCTGAGAAATTGGAAATTTTGGTATTTCTAAAAAGAAATTGTTATATATTAATTTTAAATATTTATTTCAAATTTCATAATACATTTGTTTATTACTTATAATGTAAATAGATTAATGTTATTAATTATTATATAAATAAGTGATTTTTCAATAAAAATATTTTATATAGTTTTAGAATAGCAATCAAATTGAATATAAACTATAACTGATTATTGTAATATTTTAAATGACATATGTTATGGTATAGTTAAATTATAGATGCTATACTAATAAAGAGTATATTAAACATTTAAACCATGTATATTTACAGAATACAAAATTAGATAAGATATTGGATAGGTAATTGGTCGATATCAATTTAATATAGGATCGGCCTCTAAAAAGTGGTATCGGTACACCCCTAATAGACTAGCTATATCTTTTGTTAGTTATTTGGCAAAAGTAACTTTAAAAACACTAGGAATTCAAACATATAATAATTAATAGCACAAGAATTACCTTCAAATTTGTTATATGAGCAATCATATGGGTGAGTATCGAATAACTCGTCACATTAAATGGAACGCCTAATCCCTTTAAGAAGAATAAGTTATTTTTTATAAAAAACAATACAAATGTCTTTTACCATATCAGCTGATCTTTGATAAAATAAACAAGATAATTCACCATTTGCAACATAAAATTGGGACATCAAATGACAAGGAGGCAAAGCCATCTTGGGTATATCTAGAAATGCATTTAATTATTTAATATCCTAAATAAATTAAAAATAAAGTAAAATTTATAATCTGTAAAGCTAATAAATATAAGTTAATCTTATAAATAATAACATCATAAATACCTTGACTTGAAGTAATATTTTGATGGGTTATGGCATCAGAATTGGAAATTAGAAGTGAAGTCAAATTTATAATTTGTGGAGCTAATAAATATAAGTTAATGTTATAAATAAAAACATCATAGATACCTTGATTTGAAGTAACATTTTGATGAGCTATGGCATCAGAACTGAAATTTAGAGAGGCTAATGTTAAAACATTGATTCAATGATAAAATATTTATATAAAAATGATTAGCATTAGAAGTTTGAGCAGCTACTAAGTTTTGACAGTCTAAGGAATGTTGAATGGTGACAATTAAATCGAGGCCAATCATTAATTTGGCCCTACCTCCACATCTTTTGTGTCACGTAAGGTAAACGGCCTTTTTTCCACTTGTATGGGTCAAATATTCATGCCCTTGGTAGCAATCAACCCACTATAATCACTATTTATTATATTTGGCACCATAGTGACTCCACTGAAAACCATAAACAGATCCGGTAAGAGACCTAAATAGCAAGTATCATAATATCCAAAAATGAGAATATTTACACTAATACTCACACAAATATTCACAAAAATGGCCGCCATATTTTGATATGATTCCAACTGTAGCAGATAACCTTAAAAATTATCTTAAATATATACAACTTGAAATAAAAGTATTGAACCATTTTATATATTTATTTATGTTTTCAGGAAACACAGAAGAAGAAGGACTATATGTGCTACCAAGGGCATGAATATTTGACCCATACAAGTGGGAAAAAGGCTGTTTACCTTACGTGTCGCTAAAGATGTGGTGGTAGGGCCAAATTAATGATTGGCCTCGATTTAATTATCACCATTCAACATTCCTTAGACTGTCAAAACTTAGTAGCTGCTCAAACATCTAATGCTAATCATGGTAATTATTTTTATATAAATATTTTATCATTGAATCAATGTTTTAACATTAGTCCCTCTAACTTCCAGTTCTGATGCCATAGCCCATCAAAATGTTACTTCAAATCAAGGTATTTATGATGTTTTTATTTATAACATTAATTTATATTTATTAGCTCCACAAATTATAAATTTTACTTCCCCTCTAACTTCCAGTTCTGATGCCATAGCCTATCAAAATTTTACCTTAAATCAAGGTATTTGTTTTTATTTATAACATTAACTTATATTTATTAGCTCCACAAATTACAAATTTTACATTAGCCCCCTCAAACTTCTGGTTTTGCCATAGCCTTTCAAACTTTTATCTCAAATCAAAATAATTCAGGTGCTTATCATGTTATTAATTCAAATGTTGGAATTGAAAGTATTCAATACACAAATTGACCATTACTAAATTATATTTATTATAGGTAATGGTGATCTCCCTTTAGAAGTAGCCAATGTGTAAATAGATTTCCATCAAAATATTGGTGGTAAAAATATGTTTATAAGGCTATTTTTTTTTAAAAAAAAAATTAAATATAGAATGTCACATATTATAATAACCCTTGATGTTTAATATAGCTAAGTTATTTTTTAATTATATTTAGGCATGACCTTGGAATAATTAAAAAAATATTACATGTTTTTTAAAGATAAATAATAAATCAATAATTATTTATTTGCTTTATTTATTTTTAAGTATCTGGTTCTGTCTGATCTTTTCATAAATATGATTTTTATATTTATTAAGATCCTCAATTTATAAAATCTCTTCTCTTTTTCCAAAACTATTTATATCGATATGCTTATCAAAAAGATGATAGAATACACTATCGTTGCAGAAAGGTTGGCTGCAAGGCTTCATGTAAATTTGATGGAAATTACACAACATCTGGTTTGCATGAACACCAAAATGAAATCGGTCATCTTGAAAAACTGAGAACTCGCAAGGTTCTAGAGGATATTGTTGCCAAAAATCTTCTAGAGACAAGGGATAATATTTATGAAAAGGCCTTGAATCAAAGATGCCTGGAAACACCCTCCATCAAAATGTATCCAGAGGCAATGCCCTTATTCGTTTCAATTAAAAGTACAATCGACAAGTTGTTACAAAAAAATATGCCCACTTTGCCTCAGTCTGTGGATGAACTAGTATTATTACCAGAATACATCACCACAAATAAGGGGGAGATTTTTTTAATTAATTATGATAATAATAATAATATGCTGGTGTTTGGTACATGTGAAATGCTAAAACTTGTAGAAATATGTGATGGTGATAGCATTTACATGGACAACACCTTTTATGTTGTTCCTCGACTGTACTGTCAATTGTATAGTGTCCATATAATGTATCAAGAAGTTATGAAACCGATTATATATGCCCTCCTCCCCGATAAAAATAGAGGGACATATATTGAATTATTTCAAATTATCTTGCAATTTTGCTCGATGAAAAATATCTGATTCAATCCTCAATTTGGATAAACTGATTACGAGGCCGAGGCTATATTATTGGGGCTCAGTTTTGTTTTCCCCGATATGTCCTTAAAAGGTTTATTTATAACATTGTATATTATAATTAAAAAAATTTGGGCTGTTTTTTTTTCACTATTCCCAGGCTCTTTGGCGTAAATGTCAGGCACTGGGTTTAGTTAGCAGTTATTAGCATAATACTACCATTCATCAAGTTTTTAGACAAATGACAACTTTGCCATTGAAAAGAAGAACATATTTCCGAGGTACGGGCATCATGCCATGCTCTGTCTGCTGAATATTTTTTGCTCAAAAATTTTATGGAGTGTATGGATTTTACATGGCTCGGTGTTAATGCCATATTCCCCCAAAATATATGGACCAGGTAATTAAAACATTTAAATATTATCTTTACTTATAATCAATTTAGGTATCAAGTTGATGGCCCTAGAACAAACAACCACTTGGAGGGGTATCATCATGCCCTCAAGAGAAAAACAAACTTGACTCATCTGAATATTTATTGTCTGATAAATATTTTAAAAAGACACCAACATTCGAGTGAGGTCTTACAAATGAATAGTGGGTTGAATGTGAGGAGATAAAAAATACGATCAATTAAATATTAACATTAATAATCTGACTCGTATATATGAGCGTACAAATGAAATATATCCTTTTTTAGATAATGTTTCATATTTTATAAAACAACAATCATAACCTGTATTTCTTTATATTTCTTTTATATATTTACATTTTTATTATTCTCTTGCTATATATGGTATACTTTATTAACATTTTTATAATTATTTTGTATAATAATGTAAATTTAATATAAAAATTTATAAATAATTTTTTTTCGCGCATATTGTATACATATTTCAGTAATAAAAATACTTATATAGTAGATGCTTTGACCTAAAATTGTTGCTTATAGAGGGCAATGACATATAATAATACATAAAATGATGATTCATTCATTAAATTTTATTTTATAAATTAAAAATTGTAATAATATTTTTCTAAACTAACCCAGAGGATTCCAGGCTGACATAATCATTCTCCTGTCATCTGGATTAATTTTCAATGTTTCTATAATATTAGCTAACTGATCAAAACCTTGCCCACTATAATCACTATGTTTATTATAATATTTGGCACCATAATGTCTCCACTGAAAACCATAAACAGGTCCTAAATCACCTATAATAAAATCATTTTTTTTATATGAGAAATTAAAATATATTACTCAGGTAATACAAAACCTTCTTCTCTGTCAGCTAAACCTATTGAGTCCAGATATTCTTTGGAGGCATTTGCATTCCATATATTAACACCTTTAGCCTTTAAAATATGTGAATCTGTACACCCATTTATAAACCATAGTAATTCATGTAATATTCCTTTAAGAAACATCTTTTTTGTAGTAAACATAGGTAGGGCATCTTACATTATAACATATATAAAGAAATATCATTAAAATTATGATAAACAATCTTTCAAGCTGTATCTAGATTGCATGCCAAAATAGGATAAACAATCAATGCCTGTTCTATTCTTTTTCAAAGTTCCATTTTCAATGATAAACTTAATATTATTTAAGTAATGTTTTTCTTCGATACTAAAATTAAAAGTTACAAATAAAAATATATATAATTAATAGAACTTTGCATAATCTCCGTTGATCATATTTTGTAATTTTTGAATTTACCTGAAAAATAGTTAAAGTAAAACTAAAAGATGACTTGCCTGATTTGACATTTATATCATATGGAAAATGATATTAGAAAGTAATGACATGTACTTTCAAAAAAAGTTTAATTAGTAGGGATTGATCTTTTTTTAATTATTTTTTGTATATCTATGATAAAATAATGAAAAAGAAAATTTTTATATATTTTTCGTTAAAATTAAAATATGACTTTGCACCTTATTATATATATAATCATATAATTTTTCTTGTGATATTTTAATAAAGAATTTTATTTCTTAAAAATTATATTTTGATTATTTAATTCTTTAAATTACATTTTGTTAGAAATTAAAAATTAAAAAAAAAGGATTAATTATAAAAAGGTTTTTAATAATATTTAAGATCGGAGAATTAGTTAGATTTTTCCCCGTAAATTATACACTTAGTTTGAGATAGTCAAAGGGTGGATCTCCCCTATCACTAATTAGTATTTTTTTATAATTTAACAATTAGAGATAGTGGAGTTATTCCTCAATGGCTTGGTGACTTGATGGCACTATTTATTTAAACAACATAAATTTATGTTTTTTTAGATACCAAAATGTATACATTAATTAAAGGCTCATGCTATATTTCTTATAACAGGTATAAACTAACATATATATCGAATTTTACAAGTAATCATTACTATTGAACAAGGAAGAAACGTTCAATTTGAATAATTTAAATATAATAGAAAATATCGTCTTTATTTA
Source organism: Gordionus sp. m RMFG-2023 (assembly GCF_954871325.1). Taxonomy (NCBI): domain Eukaryota; kingdom Metazoa; phylum Nematomorpha; class Gordioida; order Chordodea; family Parachordodidae; genus Gordionus; species Gordionus sp. m RMFG-2023. The sequence goes on along the minus strand of NC_088779.1, from coordinate 29,885,774 downwards.
ACGTATATATCAAGAATGAAATAAAATGAATAAATTTTATCTGTCTCTATATCAAAAATAATCATTCTTTATATATCTCGTAAATCAAATATTTATAATCACGTTATACAATTAACAACCTTTAATATATTATTACAATCTAAATATATCTTTTTTTGGCCTTAAGTGAAACATTTGTCCAAAAGTAATATTAAACATAAATGTAATTGAAAACACCACTTTAAATACATAATGTAAGTTGTATCATACAACAATTAGGATTGTAAGCCCCAATCAATGTTAGATTTAAAAACGTCGTGTGCTACTTTGGTAAATATGATAGTGTTAGTTATGTCTATTTTACATTCTGATATAACTATCAATAATATTAGCTATCTCTATATAAGGTTCTACTATAAAAAAAAAGAAAATTTGATCTAGAATCTTTATTAGTCACTTCCTTATTTATATATATAAACGATAGGTTTGAAATAAAGCAACGCTTTTTCTTCCCTTCCTTGGCCTTAAATTTCGTATGTCACTCTATTAAAATTTTGTTTTAAATTTAGGTAGACTGAGTTATTTTTCGGTCCAAGATACAAATGAACTAGATTAAGGGAGGATATTATTATTGGCGCGATACTCAGTTACTAACATCTGAACCCCCATCTAATACAAATCCTAAAGATTATCAGACAATTGTAGGCTATGATCGTTAGAATTAACGAAATCAAGCTACCCCCTAAAAGATTACATGTCAGAAGACTTAAAATCAGCCTTACCCACTCAGTGTTAGCTTGTAGTTGCGGTTGATCCTCTTATTTTATCCCCTTCATTACCCCTGATTAGAATTTATGAAATGTCCAGGCTCTTTATTTTACGAAACCCAGGAATGTTAAATATTTAGATATAATCTAATTTTTCCAAAAATATATTGAATTTATATCTCCTCTAGAACTATCTATTTTTTTCTACAACATCCGTTTCATAAAAATTGTGCTTTATATATACATTGTTTATTTGTAATTGAATTATATCATAAAACCTTAACTTCCATTATATTTTTATTTTGATTAATACTATTTGAAAATAAATAATAAAATGCTTTTTTCTTTATTATTTATGCTGTAAATAGAGTAAATTTCAGCAATCATTGTTTGAAGTTAATATCTATTATGCTCGTTTTGAATATCCGTATTAGCTTGTGATAAAATAGGTCTTTCTTTAAAGGGTGAATTTTTATATTAGTGCAATAGATAAAACATGATATTTCATGGAATTTCGTTTAACTATCCATGTTCCAATGGAAAAGATGAATTTGAAATTTATTAGAATAATCTAAACATTTAATTTTTTAAATTCTAGGTCCAATTAAAAATTAGAAATAAGGTGACAGACAGATTTAATAAATATAATTTATCATTTATCTACTCATATTTTCTATTTCATCAAAAATACTAATTATAGCAAAAAAAATCCCGATCTATAAAATTATAAATTCTGTGTCATTCTCAAGTATATAGTCAAGAATGCAGTGATTTTAAATCCAACTTACGTGAAGGAAGAAGGATAGAAGGATTAATAAATGTATTGGATAAAATAAATAGCTAAGCAGCATGTTTTAAAATAATCTTTGAGGTGGAGGGAATGACTGATTTTAATTTCAAATTACAATATTTCTTATTGTAAAAATATTATTTATATGATTTATAAGATGATTGAAAATCTATTTTTAACTGACACATGTCACTAATTATCAGCTTATCATTTATTTTATGATGTAAATGTATTTCCATAAAGTTATAATAAGAATTAAAAAACATCATCTGATCGAGGTTTGTAAAATGAAAATCGCTCAAAGATTCTTATTATCCATTAGATATGCTCATTCTTCTAATAAAACTGAAAATATAGGGTTTATTGGAATAGGAAATATGGGATATCCTATGGCTCAAAATATTTTAAAACATGATAAATTGAATAAGTATAATTTAGTATTATCGGATAATTCTCAAGATGTAATGAAACAAATTAAAAAAGATTTTGATAAAAATAGATGTGACGTAGTTGATACACCTTGTCAAGTTGCAGAAAAAGCCCTTCAAATAATCACTATGTTACCTGATGGTGATTGTGTTGAAGAAGCTTATTTAGGCTCTAATGGATTAATTAAGTTAACTTTAGATAAAATGTTAATTTTAAAATTTTGTTAGAAATCTGACCAAAAATCATTTATGCATAGATAGCAGCACAATTTCACCTTCAACAGCTCTAAAGATATCAAAAATATTAAAGAAAGAAAAACAAGCATCATTTATTGATGCCCCTGTATCTGGAGGTAATAACAAAATTAATAAACTTAATTTTTTTAAATATGAATACTGACAATCTGGTGTAAGTTAAAAAGATATATTATTTTATAAAAGGTCTATTCCTGCCATTCAATTAGTTGCCCTGACTTGAATATCATGATTAAAAAACAAATTTAAAATGTCACTTGAAGCCCATTGGATAGAAGTATTAATACATTGCTCTATTGGTTTCTTTAAAAACTGGTTAAGCATATTTTTTTAACTGTAGCCTAATCATGAGTTAGCTATCTGTTTTGAATGGGGCTCAAATTGGCATCATTGAGTAGAAATGTAATTCAAGGCATGGCTATGTTGACTCATAACAACACATCATGTTTTTTGATTATTTTATACATAATTTTTTAATAATTTAAAATCAACAAAAATATAATTTATTTGTAATTATAATGTATAAAAGAATAATTAAATTGTAAATCTTTATAAAAAAAGAGATTTTTAATGAGCTCACAATTAGTACTAAACATTGCCCATAATTTAAGTAGGATGATAAACTTTTAAGGAATAAAAAAGCAACTTAGTCATTCATTAATGATAGAACAAATATTACCTTGGCCATGAAAAATGGAAAATTTCAAAGGTCGTTTCTTGTTTTGGCATAATCATTTAAAGCTTTTTTGCGTAGAAAGTATAGATTTTTTTATATGGTTTAAAGATAAATAGTAGATAGAAATTAATCTCTGGTATTTTATATGGATATCAGATCAGTGAAAATTTGTAGATCAGTTTGGGTGCAATCTTATAGACAATATTCATTATACATTTTTTTTGGAGATGTACAATACTATACTTTACATCAGGCCAATACTTGCTATACTGGTCAATGATTTTAAAAAAATGAAAGAAAGTGCAAATTTCTAAACCAATAAGAAAGAAGTTGCTGTTTATTTGTTTTTTTCTCTTCCATACTTATTTTATTATTTTGTCGAATAAACTTTATATTATGATTTGAAGGGCATTTTTATGGCTAAGTTTAATAATTGGAGTAGAAAATGGATAATTTAAAATCCCCCCTCTTTCTAAACATTACTTTATAATAAATAATGTAATTAATTTGATTATATCAGTTATTTGTTGTGTTGTAATTGACCTAAAATAATGGAATAAATCTTTACTATGAATATACTTTTAAATAATTATTATAAAAAAAATGGAATTTGTAATCAATTCAAAAAAAAAAATTAGGAGTTCCAGGTGCCGTAAACGCTACATTGACATTTATGGCAGGTGGGAGTGATGCTGACGTGAAAAGGGCTTCTGCCATAATAACACCTTTTATGGGGAAAAAGTTGTTTCATTGCGGTAAAGAGGTTGGCAGTGGGCTAAGCGCCAAATTGTGCAACAATATGTTGCTCGCAATTTGCATGATTGGGACAAGCGAAGCCCTTAATCTGGGGCGCACGTAATAGCTTCACATTTTAATTTTTTAAAATTTTATTATCATTAAACTCAACCTAATGGCGTTTAAATGGCTGTCATCGGACTTTTTGTAAAGAGCTCCACATAAAAATTTTTGCCCAAATTTTTTTAAATATCCGATATAATAGAAATGAGGAATACTTAGCATAGCTCTGCTATATCCACAACTAGAAGGGTAACGCTTGTTAATATATTTTCGTTTGTTACATTTATATCATCTACATTGATTAATTTATTTTGTAACCACAAATTAAACCTGTTTATGCTTTTTTTAAAAAAAAACAATAGTACTTATAAAATAAAACTACGCTATTATTTTTAGCTTTGTGAGCTGCATATTACCCTTGTAGGAGTAATTCAGAAATATCATATTTCACAAATATAACTAGCCTTGAATATTGATAAACAATTGAAATTAGCTGTATTTGCAGTAGCATTTTTAATGTGAGAGGGGGTGGGGTGTGTGATCCTTTTTTCAAAATATGTCTTTCTATCTATTATCATCTCCATGAAGTTTGCCATATAGTTGAATGCGTTAATTCTAAATTATTTAAGCCAATATTTCCTGGTTAATTGGTTATGTATTTATAATTCTTCACCTGGTTTGGTATACTTCTTGGCCCATAATTCTTAGCTCTCCTTAATGTATGGCCCTACCTTTCCAAATTATATTATTTTCTTTCTTGATATTTCTGCTTGGGAGTAGTATTCGGTAGTCAAAAAAGGAATGTCCATATTATATCAAAAATTTTATATTCTTTAGATTGATTAAATATGAAAGAACTTTTTTTTAAAAAAAAATTTGTATAACTAATTTTTATACATTCAATTAAAATATGACCTTTTTAAAACAAATAGTTAATTAATTTTTATATTATATCTTTTTGAAAAATCTTATTTCTTTCAAAATTTATATTTACATGCGATTTAAATTTAAAATAATTTGTATAAATTCATTATTAATAATATTAATATTATTCCTGATGTGAGCTAAATTCTTGTAGCGCACTGCCCTTTTGGTTGGGAATAACACTGTTCTTCGGGTGAGTTTTATGGGAAGTTTTATCCGCAATATTAAATTAGGCGGCACAGTTATCTGTTATGCGTGAAACGACGAACTCCTCCTCTACACATTTACTGACTCGTTATCAAAGTTTCTGAGGAAAACTAGAACCCGTACCCAGAAGTGCTATTGATGATATTAGGCTAGGTTAACTTTGAAATTTGCTCTTGATTTATTCCTTGAATTCAGGCATCAACCTAATGTTTGCAACGGTCCGGTCCCTTTTTTCTAAAATAAGATCGGACCGATGGACCGTTAAGTCAAATGAAACCGGACCATGGGACTATCGGTCCGGTCGGTCCGGTCCCATCAATTTTTTTATCAAGCCATAAAAGTTTATTTAGCATTAAATTTATTTCAATATTTTTAATTATATCAAAATCATTTTTATTATATTATACACAATACATGCCTAATATTACAAAAGAATATGAATACAAATTTATTGAATACAAATTTATTGAATACAATTTTAAATCAATTTGATTTACATAATTAATTAGATTTATACGTAAATATATATTGCGATAGATATTTGATTATAAATAAATTATATATAAATAAATATTTTAATTATCTTCTAAAAAATCTAAAATTATTCCATTTTTAATCCAAGATTCAAGTGTCATCATAGATTGAACCATCTTCGGATTCATTCTATTTCGTTTTTTTTTGTTATTTTATCACTAGCTTTGGAAAATATCCGTTCACATGCTACAGATGTAGTCTATTGTGGGAGATAGTCCATAGCTATTTTGGCTAGAATTGGAAATCGATATTGATTCCCTTCCCACCAATCTAGTATGTTAGAATTAATTGGATATAAAATATCAGATAAATAGCTTTGGATTTCATTATCATCTTTCTCTGCTGATGTCCCAGTTCCCATGAGCCTATCCCTGGCTATTCTCTCCCTCAAAGATATTTCCTTAAATAATAATGATCAGTAAAATAAAGAAATATTTTTATATACTTTGTTTGACTTTACGCCACTTGCTTGCATATTTTTCAAATATTTCTTTAAATTGAATAAAATTTTCATGAGTATTTAATAAATTAACATGTGAACCTAAGTAAAAAGAAATTTTGCAATATACTATAAATAATTAGGAATAACTTTTCTAATTCTGGGACTCCCAATATAGGACTCCATACTTAAAAATGTATGAATATAGTGATTAATTTTTTTTGTGACTTTCATTGTAAAAGGTGCATCAATAAAAGAGGGGAAAGAATTAGAAGTAAAAATATTTTCAATATGTATTTGTATATTTTCCATTAGCGTAAGACATATGCCTAAATAAGAGAAAAACTATTTAAAAAATTATATAAATATTCAACCAATGGTTGGATAGGAGGATCCAGATAAATCCAAGGTGGTTTCATAGAATGGCTTAAATAAAGGAATTAGTTCCTCTATTCTATTTTTGTCTCCATTAGTCAAGTGTTGCCAAATGTTTCATATTCAGAATAACAAAAAGTTTTTATTGTCTCAAAATTCTAATAATAAAAAATATATAATCCTATTAAAAATATAGATAGATAATTTACTGAAAAGACCTTCTCCAACATCAAATATGTTGAATTCCAGCGGGATTCAACATCAATTGGAATTTTTTGTCCATTATCTTTAAGCAATACTCTATATTTTTGAAGTAATAAAGGACTTTGAGATATGTTTGTTGTAATTGATCTTACTTTCACAATAACTTCATCTATATTTTTCAGAATATCCTGGCAAATGATGTTTATCACTAGCTATGGACTATCTCCCACAACAGACTACATCTGTAGCATGTGAACGGATATTTTCCAAAGCTAATGATAGAATAACAAAAAAAACGAAATAGAATGAATCCTAAGATGGTTCAATCTATGATGACGCTTGAATCTTGGATTAAAAATGGAATAATTTTAGATTTTTTAGAAGATACTTAAAATATTTATTTATATATAATTTATTTATAATCAAATATCTATCTTTAATATATTATATTTACGTATAAAACTAATTAATTATGTAAATCAAATTGATTTAAAATTGTATTCAATAAATTTGTATTCATATTCTTTTGTAATATTAGGCATGTATTGTGTATAATATAATAAAAATGATTTTGACATAATTAAAAATATTGAAATAAATTTAATGCTAAATAAACTTTTGTGGCTTGATAAAAAAATTGACGGGACCGGACCGTTGCAAACACTACATCTAGTGTCGTGACATTTAATTAAAATGTTTCTCGTTTTGAGTGGCATATCATCATTGGAATAATTGCGATTCGGAGGAAATGGGTACCCAGATATGGATCAGTGCTATCGAGTGACATGTACAATGTAGTGTAGATCTATTGATTATAATTATATTTTTCTTCCGATGATATTTACGAAACAATTAAACGACATGTAGAGATTAATCATTAGAAACATAAATTTTTCGAATATGAAAATTATTTTTGACAAAAAAATTTCGGCGGCGCTCCAGCGTGTATTTTAAACGGCAGCGTTTCCGGTGTGATCAATAATATCCGCACTTTATTATAAATGACTCCATTGTTAAAAGAAAAGATTTTCTAATTTAACGACTCAAGTTATTAGAAATCGCGGACAGAAATGTACTGGACCAAAGTGTCCCTGACTGAAATACCCCAATTTTTAAAAAATAAAATAAAAGGCTAGAAAAGGTGAAATTTTTTTAAAATTGAACTATTTTATTCGGTGTCTCTTTGTCTAACCATGGGGAATGGTAAATGTAACGCGAGTTCGTCATCGAAATATAGGCAGTCGCAAAGACATTCTTGTTATTGTATGGAAGGGGGGTAGTTGTTTTGAATTCTTCCTTTTTTGCTAATCTAGATTTCCTTTCTTTCTTTATTTTTTTAGTGTTGGGGGAGGGGGGGGGTGATGTATCGTGATTGGCTTTGGTGAGACTAGATGGGAGGAGATGGGGGGGGGGTATACGTAGAAGATCCTGTGTCTAAAATTTTGTTTTTTGTTGTGACGTATCTAGTTTAGGATTGGATCCCAAAGTCTTGACCGATATCATAAACGAAAGCACCGGAAAGAATTGGTGCTCGAGTAGTTACAACCCCGTGCCGGGTATGTTATCCGGCGAATACGCCAACATTCCCCCTAATCTGGATTACGCCAAGGGCTTCAGAGTGTCTCTCATGTGCAAAGTAAAAAAAATAAATAAATAAAAAGATAGAAATTCATATTATCATTTTTCCGTTTTCTACTAATTTTTATAAAAAAAAATTAAGGGCTAACATGCCATAACTATTATAAAAACTAGTGTTGTTTAAAAAGCCTGATTCGGGTCGATTTTTAAAACCGGGTCCGATTAAGGTTATAACCCAAAATAATAGAGCGTGAGCCCGGTGATTTTTCTCACGGGTGGCCAAAAAGTTCGGGCTTCAACTTTCCTAATCTTGAAGGCGCACGCGCACGCACAATTATTTCGGCTAAAATCGTAATCGAGCCCGGTTTTAAAAATCGACCCGAATCCGGCTTTTTGACAACACCTATTTTTAATTTTATGAACCGGTTTTTCTTTTATAGTCGTTAACTTGAATAGTATTTTTTTCCTTCTTCTTACAGTTATAACGGAGTACTTTGCCCATACCCTAACACCCTAATATGACACGTATTAGCTATGAATCGTGTTACGCACACGAATAGTTTGATTTAAAAAGCCCAAAAATTTTGTAACAAACACTAATTAAAAAATAAATTTACACATTTTATCTTAGAAAGCTTTTAAAACTCCTAACCTCGGACGCTTTTTGAAAATGACTTATTTTTTTAAATATAGTGATCTCGAATCGTATCAAATTTTGATTGGTTAAATATCACATGTTTTTTGCTACTTTAAAATTGTAACTATCCCCATTACCCCCATCTTCCACCGTTAAAGTTATAGTGGTTTCCTTTTTTTTATTCAACGTCCAAAGTTAATTTTAGATATCGTAGCAATAATGGGATATTGCAATATTGCAATATCAATGATACATATAATAATAACTTGTCAGACTCGTTCATTCGCCTAAATATGTTTCGATACAAATCAGCTGGTATCACGCAGTCTGACTTCGTTCACTCATTAAATTGTCCGAAATTTTTAGGGTGGGTATTCTACACATATCGGAATGCATTTCCGGCAAAATCAGATGTTTAAATTTAATAAAACGCGCTCAATTAATGATTTAAAATTCAAAACCTAATGCGCATGCCCGAAAAACCTATTTAACTATCGCCTTACCAAATTTTTTAAAATGCTTCCAAATATTATACGACAAACTAAAATAGCATGTCGTCAGCTGATTTGAATTCAATGTCGCGTCGAAATGCTCTTTGATGAATGAATGGTCGTCCATTATTCTTAACGAAAAGTTAATGTTTTCTAAACGAATGTACAAATTTAATATTAGATAAACTGACTTGCATTCTATTTTCTAAATCAGGATCTAACGCTAGGCCAGAACATAGCCAACAATAAAAGCGTGTACTGCCCTCTCGGAAGCGTGGCGCACCAGATTTATAAATATCTCAACGCTAACCCCGACGCGTCGCAAAAGGATTTCGCCTACGTTTATCCCTTTATATCCGGAAAATTGTTGGGAAGAAAACATTAATAATTTCCGCCTGGATACTTTTCCCCAACAAAACTAAACAAACAATAATTTAAATTTATAATTTAATTTTTTAATTAATGAAATCAAAATTTGATATGTATATTATTTTTTTGATAATCTCCTTTTAGTAATTATATTTATCGCCGGAAGTTGTCACTATTGGTTATATAAACTCTGGATCATGCGCATATAGCCAAAACGTTGACAATGATAAAAGTTTTTTCTAATTGCTCAAAGCTAACTCCGGTGCACCCCTGGAGGATTGTGCCAACGTGCATTCCTTTTCTTGCTGAGAAAATTGTTTTATTTCAAGGCTACGCATATAAATATATTGATTTTCTTTCCGTCTTTTTCTTTTGACACCAAACAAAAATTTACTTTTTTTTTTAAAGAGAAATTTAATATTTTTTATGTTTTATTATTAAATTAGATACGTATTACTTATTTTTTGATATGTATTACTTATTTTTTGATACGTTGATATCGCTTCCTTGTTCATTAGTATTAAATTATAACCGGTGACAGTATTTCATTTTTTTTTACAATTACATTATTTATTTATTTTTTTATAAACTTTGGAAAATATTTACACATTTATCGTAATTAAAAATTTTTTTTTTACTTTATGCTATTTCCAAAAAATGTGAAAAGTTTCAAAACTTTTCAATTTTTAAAATTTTCGAAATTTATAAATATTTTCTTGAATTATGTTTCGGATATGTTTTATTCATTTAAAAATAGCTTATTTATTTATTTTGGTTAAAATTCCTTAATAAAAATTTTTTTTTTGATATTTTGAACAAAACAGCCTTAATTGGAACAAAACTATCATTTCTGGAGTAGAAAATTGACTGGGGAAGATGATCTGCAAAGAAGGGTTTTTTTTAAATATAATACAAGTAATTGATATTGTGATTGGTGGTATGCAAGGCCCGATCCGATCCCAGCTACCCGGGTCCGAATTTACTTTGGTCTTGGGTGAGCCTAATTTTTGAAAATCATTTTGGTTAGGGCTATGGCAAAAATTTTGAGCAGCCCTTTTTTCTGGCCGGGGCTCTAATGACATTTAGTCACGATGTGGATCTCTAATTGTAACGTAATTACTACTCTCAAATCTTATATCTACTTTATGATTCCTTCGTTCCACTTTGAAAATGGAACTGTTTATTCTTTTCCAATTCCCATCTGTTTTTTTTAGGAATAAGATTAAGTTTAAAAGCAACGTATAATATAAATTTTTTAAAAAAAATTATGATACGCAAGGCAAAGTAGAGGAAATCAATTTTATAGCAATAATAAAAATTTGATAATTTAAAAAAAAAAAACAATGACTTAAAAATAATTCATAATATTTGCGGGAAAAAAAAATAGGGAAGTGTTGAAGGACTAAATTTATTTTTTAGAAAAATGTAACATAGCCAAAGACTGGCAATAAAGTGGACGCTAACGGCAAAAACCTACCCAGTAGTACTTTCTCTTCTCTAACAAAATTCTGGTTACGCCTGTGGACTTCTACTTTAACGGATCCATTCTACCATATCTTGTTCTCTGTCACTCTGTATCTGTGCCATATTTCATTTTATCGGTTAAAGATCTGAAATAGTAGGCATGGTACTAATTTTTAAAAAATTGACTTTTTCGCAAGAAACAAGGCGCCATTTTTTTTTTTTTTTATAACAGAATCATCAAAATCTTGATGTTGTAAAAGTGGTAAAATTATATTGGAAAATGAAATTAGTTTCTATACTTAAAATAAATTCGGGTCTGGCTTGACGGAAAATATTATTCATATGTTTAGGATTAGAGCTTTTCGGGAAAAATCTAATAGGGATCAATCCTGACAATTTTTTTTAAAAAATAATAATTTCTAAGCTAAAGCCGGGCTTGAAAAATTATGCCCTATGCAAATCACTAATCTCAGTTTCTTAGAGAAAATTTTAATTTAGTATATATATATATCGCCGCTTTTTTTGCGGTATTTGAAGTGATTTGTTCAGTTAAACGAATTCTTCCTCCATGACTTTAATTTATATGACCAAATAGGCATTCAAAAGTTAATAGGAAAAGTAACGGTGTTATGCATTATGAAATAAGAATTTTGTAACTGAAAAAAAAAGCATAAATTTTTTTTAAAGCCGTTTAAAAAATTTATAATTCTAAATTATATTTTTCTTAAATAAAAAATGAAAAATGTTATAGAAATATAGATTAATGTTAAAAATATTCCTAATTACTCGTATATAAACTTACATTTGAAAAAAATACAATTGGTGAATTAAGGAATGGAAATTTTTTTTTATAATTTTAAGAAACATATTTAATTTTTTATAATATAAAATTGGGTCTTCTTTGGGATTCGAGCTGATTTTTCGGTGACTTTTTCCGTGCTTGACGTGAACTCCCTATGCATATTAAGAAGGGATAACTAACACCCCATTTATTCTATTTTCAGAGGTAGCTTTCAAGTAGAGATCTGCAATTCTACATTTAAATAAATTCGGGCCGGGTCGGTTAACTTTTTTAAAAAAAATCCGGTTCGGGCCCTCCGGCATAACTTTTTTTAAAAAGAATTTCGGGCCGGGCCGGGTTTGAAAAATTAGGCCCGATGCAGATCACTACTTTCGATTATTGTTGTTAAACATTTTCGATTTGAAAAACGATTTTTTTAAAATAGACTAATTCACTATTTTATCAATAAATAAATATTACGTGGAACCTGGAAGCCTTTAATCATAGCTACCATGAGAATTTGGGTATATGTTAGGAAAATCTCGAGATGGGAAACATTTTTCTGGCAAAAATGTTAAAGTTAATCCTAGCTCAGTTTTTTCATTCTTGTTAAAGAAGTAGTCAAAAAATGTGTTAGAAATTATGAGAAAGGCATCTAATCGGAAATTTTTATGTACCATAAAGTGGAATTCCGCTAGATATCCACCATGGGACCCTTTAACAATCTCGCAATAAAAATCTGCGAAATATTTAATTTTTGTTTTTGATTTTAAAAAATAGATTTGGAAGTAGTATCGTGTTGTTAAAAGGCCCGATTTGGGTAGATTAAGATGTTAGCCAAAATAATGAGGTAAATAGAGATCCAAACCTTTATGTCACTCTATCAGCAAAATCTCCAGCCTCAGATAATATTATTTAGGCTAAAACCTTAATCAAAAATAGACACAAATTCTCTAGAATTGGTCTTATAATTTGACTGAATTCTAAAGGAGCCTTAATAGGCTAATGGTAACAATACCATACCAAACCAGGATACCTTCGCCAGATCAAAAAAAGAAACTTACTATAGAATTTTTTTGGGGGGGCAAAAATAATAATACTATTGAAAATCCTATTTAGACACATTTTTATTAAATCTAAAAATACTTAATTGAATATTTTCGATGTTTATCTTATATAAAAAATTTGTATATTAAATTTAATTCCGCATTCTCGAGTTCTAGTATTGAACGATTATTTAGTATATGACAAAGGTTAAACTTTCTGATGCTCGCTCTAGACTTGGGGATATTATTGCAAATTTTTATGTCAAGATTATTTATTTATAGAAATAGAGATACGCAAGTAATATTTTATAAAAAAAATCTTAAGTAGCTATAACCGAGCTACTTTTTTTGTAAAATAGCGGTAGCGATATGCCGTTACTTTTAAAAGTAGCGTTTAACAACATTGCCATAGGATGAAGGAATAAGTAATATTTAAAAAAAATATTTTAGCTGGCATCTGCATTTTTTTGTGAGGTGGAGGTGGTGGTTATATCCGTGCTTAACCCTCCCCCTTCTAATTGCGCACACCAATAATCATAATAATAAAAAAACGATGACGCCTCCTTGCGGATTAAATATTATAGAATTATATTAACTTGGGTTAAAGATTTTTAGTATAATCACGTTAAATGATTTAATACCGTATCTAATATTAAATTAAAGGAAAAATAATTGTTATAAATTGTATATTTATGTTTATGTAATATTTGTTAATATTAACTAAAATAAATCTTAATCAAATATTTTTTTATTTTTAATTCACTATTTGTAAAAGATTTATTATAAAAAAATACTTATAAATTTTATTCTAATGTATAAACAAATTGTATTTTAGTTTTAGGATATAATTTATTGAATGATATGTTGTTAATTCATATTTTATTTTTATATAAAACCTTTTATTAAAATCTTAAAACGCTACAATTGGCCACGAATTAAGTTTAAAGCAATGACATGTATGTCATTCGTAATTAATTTAAAGGTAAAGAGACGAAGTAGTGTTGTTAAACGGCTAGATTTTTAAATACGCTTAACCCAACATTTTAGCCAAAAAACATTATGCCAGCCCGAAAATTCTGCTCATAGATACCAGAAAGGTTTGGACATCTATTAACGAAATTATCGAGGCCTACATAATAAATATCATTTTGGATAAAATCTTGCCTAAATTGAGCCGTTTAACAACACTAAGACGAAGGATACTGAACTATGCCTAACGAAGACTCGAAGATAGTTCTTAAAAAAAAGGGAAGAAACATAAAGTCAATTCCATATTTTGGAAATCTTTAAATCGAAAGTTAACATTGTATATAATTTATAACTCATCTTTAAAAGTAAAAAAAAATAATATTTGGATCATATTTTTTTTTTGAAAGAAGATTTATTAGCGTACATAGGCACCGAGAATCTAATTAATATTAAGAACCTTCATTATCCGAATAATTTAGAGAGCATTTAATTACATAACTTTACTTGATAGTTTGGAGGAAATATTTAAAGATATCTTTAGTATTTTCCTGCATCGAAATAATTTTTTATATAAGAGGCAGAAAAACTAAATTTTTCGATCAAATTAAGTATCTGCTTACATGTAATTTTAAATCGCTTGATAAACTTTTAAGGGACATTTTTATCTCAAAAATTGCCCGACGACAATATCGCTTTTGAAGATACCGTACATTTAGCGATCGCGCTTTCTTGGAAAAGGAAACCCAGGTAGAAGTTCACAAATTCACTAAGCATAAGCCGACGAGAGATTCCTAACACACGTGTTTTAGGAATAATAGTCATAATAACGGTAATAAATTCAAATAATAATAAGAGTCATATGCCAAGAAATTCAATCGTAATAATTAAATCAATAATTCTCTTAAATGACATGATGGAAGCTAGATAAGTAATCGAGAAAATTATTGTGAGATATTAAATTTCTAAAAGATTATCTTCCATTTTTAATGATATATAAACGACTACACAGTTGACTATTATTGTTTATGCAATTATAAGCACTCAACAGCTGTAGTAATAATCTTAAATAAGATAAACACGAATAATAGATGCTGGTTAATTTGCAGTTATAGCCACGACACTCACAATAATAACCTATATGAATTTATTATGTTAGATAAATTGATAAAACAAAAACACTAAAAATCTTTAGAAGAAATTATGCAACTATATTGAAGCCTTGTACAAATGAAACATTTTGTAACTATAAAATAAGAACCAGAGTGATATCATGAAAGTAATTAAGATTTTATATATCATTGTCGCACCACCTCTAGTTGGTATATTATATCTTAAAATAATAGTAGTTTGTAATAATATCAAAAATATATTCGTATTAAAAATTTAACTCAAAACAGTTTTTCAAAGAATAAAAAAATAGCTTTCCTAAAACACGTAGAAAAAGAGAAGAAAAATTCTCTAATTTATTGCATCCTTTGTGGGATGAATAATATGTTTAATTTTAATAATATTTATAAGAAATGAATGCAAATTGTTTTAAATTTATTATCAAAAGCATTTATTAGTAAAATTTTAAAACTATTAACTGTAATACATTATATAACTGTCAAATACGGCTGTAAAAGTGACATTTTACCTAATATTTATAAATAATTATATATTATAGAGGATTATAAACTATATGTCTACTAACTTTTTATAAATAAATCTCTTATACTTATTTGGATTTGGACCTTGAAGATAATTTTAGGAAGAGACAAGATAATTAAATTTAAAAATCAATAATATAGTTGATTGGTAATTTTGTACTCTGCTAAATACAATATTAAATTTGTTAATTTTCAATTAATAAATGATTATATTTATTTAATTAGGGTTATTTAATATTAAATAATAAGTCAATTAAACTTCAACTGTTAATGTTAAATTAATATTTAGTGAGTGATATCGATATATTTTTAACACAGAATTTGATTGCAAGCTAACATTGCGAAAATATAATTTATATGTATTAATCTAATCTAATAATTAAAATGGTATTCATTTAATAAATATTTAGAGGGTCTTATTAATTTTTACATAATAAAATTATATCTATATTTTACTCAATAGAATTATAAAAGAAATCGTTAAAAGGGCAATTAAAAAAATTTAATTTTAGGTCAAGGGGTTATTAAGGAACAATAAAAAAAATTTTTTTGCTTCATATTCAAATTTTTCGAGCCCCTGCACAGCCCTTTTGTTACGCCACTGGTACAAGTCGTTCTTGAGTTTGTACGTAGGCTTGTCCAATCGTTAGCTTGTTATCCTTATCGTAAGTTGTTTTCATCAATCCTAATTTCTTCATGTTAGCTTGCTTGTCGTACTCCTTTGTTCAATTTTTAAAAATTATTATCATCATCTCACCTTTATGAATAAATATGAATAATAAGAATTGATCGAATTGGATATTAGAATATATGAATTATCGGAATAATATATGGAATAAAATTGAATTGAATAAATTGAATAATCGAATGTTGGAATGATAAATCAATAAGATTATTATATATCATATTTTAATGCTTAATTAACATTTTAGTGTTAAATATTTTTTTTTTATATTTTAAATTACATAATCTTTTAAGAAGCGGGATTCTTATAGGTCTACAAATTGATGTTAATATGTTTTTGTTTACAATATTTTTATCCGTGTCCACATTTCCCTCCTTAAAAAATTCTTAGAGTTAATATCATGATTTAAAAACCTATTATAACATATTCTTTTTCTTAAAAGTGACTCCTTACTATACCCTTATCTGTCTTTACTTGGAAAATCATGTCACCATCTTTGTGTATGATCATGCCTTTATCCCATTTATCATATCCTTGTATTTTATACCAAAAAAAAACCTACATTTATAGTTCTATTAGAGGTGGGCGGGGCCTAATTTTTTCGCTCATGGTGGCAATAAAAATATTCATGCCCATTCACGCTTACCACTAAAAAAGAGCCCCATAAAAATTTTTTAGTTGAGTCCCCTGAGATTGTAAAGGCTAGCGACGCCTCTGTCTTTAGCCCTTCTTGTTTGCTCATTAAAGATCAAACCTTGAATTAGATAGCATTAATTTTTTTTTTCTATACTTTTCAAAGCATGTTAATATTTTTAACACCTTTTCCGAATTTATTTCAGTTTAAATTTAACATTACTAATATTTTAATTCTGCCATTTTTATTTTCATAATTATACACGAAAAACAAAAAAAAATTATAAAATTATCCAAGGCCTTTTCTAAACATGACGCTTAGCCAAAACAGAAAAATACAGATGTAGCCTACATTTTCTGAAACTTATAATATTAAGCTGTGATTATTATTTGATACCTTTTCGAGGAAAAAAAACATAGGATGGAAGGTACCTTATATATTTTGTAATAATTAAGAATTCAGCATTCATGTCAAATTTATAAATAATTTTTATAATTTTAAAAAAATATTATTTAAAAATGAAAAATATCAATATTTTAGTTATTTTTTATTTTTTGTTGGAACTGTCTAAAAACAATTTATGGACAGTTCGGCGGCTACATGAGGGAAGCAGATTTGAGTCATTTGTTTCCAAATCTTTGAAAATGATAGGGGACAGGTTATGGGATAGGGGTAAAAATAAACATCATTTACAGAAAACTATAGTGATTGGCAGGGGCCCCTACAACGGGGGGGGGTCCTAAGCAACTTCTTCAGTAAATTTGAGTGGGGGTACTTTTTTTTTTAAATTTTTTTATTTTATTTTTTTCTGGTTTATAAATGTAATACCCCCCCCCCACCACTTAATATTTAATTTAATATTTTGACGGAAATTTTGGTCGATGTTTAGTAAATTTTATTTAATATCTCATAACCAAGCCTTCTGGGGGAACAGGCAACAAGAAGGCAATATGATGGCCCTTATTAAGCTTATTGCAGATTCTGAACCTATACTAAAAATGTATATACAGCAAAATGAAGAAAGAAAAAAAGATAAAAAAAATAAGGGATTAAAAACAAAATTATATTTAAACCTATTATCATATAATAACATAAACATTCTCATTGAAACCATGAAAAATATGGTTATAAAAAAAATTCAAAATGAGATTACATTTAACAGGTGCTTTTCAATCATAGTTGATGGCACATACGATGTTTCGAAATCAGAAGCAATAGCTTTGATAGTAAGATATGTTGAAAATAGTGAGACGCCGAAGCCTGTTGAAAGACTGATTGACATATATTGTACGGGAATTACCACAGTCTCGATATAAAGCATAATATAATATCCAAACTTGGCTCGATGAATTTACCCATTGAATATCTAGTTGGGCAAAGTTATGATAGCGCCTCAAACATGAGTGGAAGAATCAATGGTGTGCAAGCCTTGATTAGAGCAGAGGCGCCAAAGGCAGCTTTTATTTGGTGTTATTGTCATCGATTATATTTAATCGTTGTTCAATTATGCCAATCAATTAAAAAACTTCGAAATGTTCTAGGAATATTAGATGAGATTTATGTCTATTTTAATGGTGTAAAAAGATATGAGGTACTCAAAAAATCTCAGTGTAATGATTTGAAAAAATCGCAACGATTTCTACGCGTTAAGAATACCACTCGGTAATAGTTCCTTATTTATTTAAATTTTAAATGTTTTTTTCATTTAGAAGCTGGCTATCGTATAAAGCTATTGTAAATTTTTTTCAACTTTATGATGCCTTGAGGGCAGCTTTAACAAATTTAAAGGATTCTAAAGATCCTGCCACTTCCACTATGGCTAGTGCTACAGTCTTTAGAATAGAAAAATTTTATTTTATCTTATCACTTTGTGTTTTGGATAAAATATTGTTGATAACAAGTTTGGCCTGTACAAAATTGCAAACCATTTCGAAGGATATAGGGTATGCAATAAATCAAATTCAATTGGCAAAAGATTGCTTGATTAATTTGAGAAGTATAATATAAATTGTCTTAATTATTTTTAAATCTAATAGATAATAACACTGAATTTTTGGAGGTTTTTTCAAAGGCGCAAGATTTTATGAAGGAGAGAAATCTACCTTTTGATTTTGAAAGTTCTAGACTTCAAACATTACAATCCAAAAAGGAGAGGTATATATACTTTCATCATTAAATATAGAAATTTTTTTTAGCTTTAAAATAGGTGTGTTTTATGCTGCACTCGATTTAATTATTATGCAGTTTAACTAAAGATTTAATGATGATTCAATGAAATTTTTACGTCAAACATCATTTTTTACGCCAAAGGGAATGACAGAAAAATCAATTATTAAAGAAGATATCGAGGATATCGGTGAATTTTACAATTTAAATTCAAGTCAAATTTTCGAAGAAATGTTGAAGTTTAGAAATATTTATAAGATGGCCAAAATGGGGAATGTAATTTACTCATGACCTAGAGGTTCAAGAATCTAAAGATTTGTCAGATTCTGAGAATTGCAAATTTATTTAATTAAAATATTTTTACCAATACATTATTTAGCTTCTTCTGATGATGATGATAATTCAGGGACTTACGAGATTGGATAAACTATTCATTTATTTTACCTTATCGTTTACTTTAAAATTTTTCTGCTTTCCCTAATTTAAGAATTTTATATAAATATTTATTAACCATTCCCACAATCTCATGTACTGCCGAAAGAGTCATGAGTAAAATTAAATTAATTAAAACAAGACTGCGCAGTTCCATGAAAGATTCTTTTCTCAATAATTAAACCATATTATCAATGGAAAATTTTTTATTTAAACAATTAAATACTGATGAAATTATAAATTCTTTCGCTTTCTCTTCCCCTAATTTATCTAAATTATTAATTTAAAAATAATATTTATAAAATTATATTTTTTGCATTTTATTTATATTATATATTAAAAATTGATGCAATAAAAATTATTTTTGAAATTTATGGGTGTCATAATTATCATTTTTTCGTAGGGGGGGGGGATACTTTTCAAGAGGGTACTTTTCATGGGGGTATTCGGCTACATTCGCTCAAAAAGTATAGGGGCCACTGGTGATTGGTAAAAAGATTCTTATTTATTATAGGGTATTTATTTCAATTTTAAAGTTTAATCAAATTTCAAATCATTTATATACAGAAATACGATTTTAGTAAACATGCCCACCGCTAATTTAAACATTACGAAATAGCTTATATGTTACCTGGTATATTTTAAATGTCATAATGAATTTTAATTAGGCTCTTGTAAGGGGTTGCAAATAATGATTTATTATGATAATTTTGACTTATTATTATAATGGATTTACTATATAATAGTAGGACAAATATCGCTGCTGTTGGCTACAATTTTTTCTTAAGAGAATAGAAGTAGATATTGGATGGGCCAAAAAATTTTCTGACATGTAGACGATGCTTGGAACACCGAATCGCCACCAAAATCTTGCAACACATTCTGGTTTTATTGAGAAACTTATTATTTTTATAGTTACTAAAATAATAATCCTTAGTATTTCAAAAATATTGAAATATAATGGCTCAGCGGCGTCAAAATCTAATAAGGATGGCACAGATTGATTGTAGTTTTCATCAAAACCTATTTTGAAGTTTGAATCATGAGTATAAAATACTCCTAATAAATATATTTTAACTTCGCGGCTGGAGGGAGGTGGGCTACAATTTTTATATATTATCATAAAATATGATACATAAAAAAATCAATTTTTTTTATATTAAGAATATGAATAAATCTTTATTTATATTATATTTTAAAAATAATGTAACAGATTTGATAACACCGATATCTATACAAATTAATAGAAAACAATAATATGAATTAAAAAATTTTTTATAAACATTTCTTCGTTTTCTATGAGTTGTATATTTTATGCATTTCGATATTGAAGATTCATTAATATTTATGAATATATAAGTATCCAGAGTTAAGAACCCTTTAAAATTATTTACTAGGAATAGAAACTTATCAAATTCCTTTAAGAATATTTGATTTTTTTTATTTGCTTTCGCCATATCGGGTATCTAGGTTTTAGATCAATTTCTTTAATAAAGAAAGAATTACTAAAATATAAACAAAATTTTATATTCAATTCATTTTACCCTCGCTTTCAAAGTTATCTATTAGACGAGACTATGGTTCTTTTTGGAGAAACTGTCCTATTTTATGTTTCACTAGTTAAAGATTTTTTGAAAATATATTTTTAAATATGTAATTTCTGAAACTACCTATGTATGTAATATTTAGCAACAAACGGGAGGGGTGGGTGTAGGAGTGATTTGCACATAATATTGTTGAAGGAGTAAGGGGGTAAGAATCAAAAGTGGGGGGGGGGGGTTGGTAGGGGAAAGTTACAATCAACACTATTTATATGTTAAAGATAAAAATAACTGGTAAAATAATTAAATTAGTTAATAAATATTAATTTCTCATTTACTCACAGATAACATTTTAGCAGAGTTTGAAATTATACATGCCCATAGCTAATATTTAAAATACAACTAATAACAACTAGTTGAATTTCACCAACTATTGATTATCAGCCGCTAATGATTTAATATAATCCCGAGGCTTGAAAGGGTTGCTAAAGTTGTGGAGAGTAAAATAAGATAACAAACAACAAGATGAATATTTTGATTTTATAATTTAAAAATACAACTCACTAAATCTAATAGGTTTATGCCTATATATACTTTACAAAATTCAATTTAGTAATATCAATAAATGAAACTATTAAATTAATATTATATAAAGTGAAAGAAATAATCCATATGGTAAATATAAAGTTAGTATAATGTGAAATAAAAAAAAATAAAATCAGTCCGAATATATTAACAAGAGTCAATTTAGGTTATAAATGGTGGCTCATTCAATGACATAATATATTAACAAGAGTCAATTTAGGTTATAAATGGTGGCTCATTCAATGACATATAATATGTCATTGGGCTCATTATTAGACTTTTATAATTAATATTATGGGATTGTTAAAGTATAATGGATGGATGAATATCTCACCCAATAGGAGAGTAAGGGTAGATTTTAGAGGGAATAAAAATTGGTTAATTAACAATAGGACATCAGAGCTTGATAAAAAATATTCCAATTTATTATTTCTTTCATAGTAAATTACAACATTCTGCCTATTTAAAATTTTATATATCTATTTAAACATTTATGAGCTTTGATTGGACTATCTTATGTCTGTAGTGTTAATTAATTGGCTAAATATAAACAGTGGAAAAAATTCACTAAGCCTCCTTTATGTGACTATTAAAAAATATAAATTATTTTAAAAACTATATAAAATTTTTGTAACAATAAAGACGAAAAGGGATTCAAATTTAACAGTTTTAAATTTTTTAAAAATCTTATGTCTATAGGAGGGGGTCCATCTAGCAATGTACTCCTGTTAGTTATATATAAGAGAATCATGCCATTTAGAATTTGAGTTTATAAAGGAATAGAAACAACTCATTTAAACAAAATACTTAAATTTAGTAAATCGGGAAAAATATTAACAATTTTTTATTTTTCTATGACATATTATGTCAAATGAGTGGGGGTATTTTAGTTCCCGTCGGGGCTAATCTTTCATGTCACATTTTCACACTAATTCAAAAATATTCTGTGCGACCATCAAATTGGTATATAGCAAATAAGGTCAGAGAGACATAGTTGGAGCCTTAAAAGCTGTTTAAAAATTTGCAAACTGAAATTATTCTTCTAAAAATATTTGGACTCGATTCACTTCTGGAAAATCTGTGAGCAATTTATTACTTCCAGTATTAATTATAAATTATTTATTTGTTAATTTTTATAGTTAAAGCAAATCTAAAGCAGCTTAGCAGAACCGTTCATGCCAGCGTTGCGAGAGATTTTAATATATTTTTTATGCTAACATTATTAAAATTATCTTATTTTTTTAGAAAACATTATTAAATTTATCTTTTTAGCTAACATTCAAAATTACATAGGGTATATTTTTTTTAGGGGAATAGACCCTCTGCTCCCCCTCCCTGGTGACGCTACGGAGTTATGCTTATAAATTTGAATGCTTTACAGAATTATTTTGGTTTATAAATATTATTTATTTTTGCTATGCTTTATCCTAGCTTCCAAAATTATATTCCAATCGCTTTCTCTCCTTTAAAAAATAGGAATCAAGTTGCTTCTACCACAACCACTCACAAAACGCTGACAGAGCTCCTTACAACTAAAAAATATTTTTGATTCGTCTTATGGTCATCACTTATTCAAAAATGGTATTTAGCTCACTTAATATTTGCTTCTTTTTATTATTTATATAAAAATTTTAAGATTTTCGAAATTCGGGAAAGTTTTTAGAGATTTTTAAATCTTTCATTCACTAATTTTCAGCTGTAATATTTCATTAAGGTGTGCGATGCTTCATGGCTGCAAAATTATGTTCACAAATGATATCTTTACAAAAACTGTTTTATCAAATAGCAGAAGAAAGAAAAAAGATGCATCACAAAAATAGTAAGGCATAAATTAAATCCATAATTTAAAATAATTGTTTTTAGGGTTAAATTCATTTTGGACTACAATTTTCCAAGATTACATTATTGATAATGGAAAATTGAGTGATGATTTGATATTTTATGTGGAAAAGCAATATGATGTTTAAAAACATTATAACTCTTTAATTATAAGTATTATTAAGGTTAAAATTAATGTTTTAAGAAGAGGTTGTAAAATGAATCACAATTTGTATAATGATCCATACATAGACTGGGAAGAAACGGTGTACCTTAATTTAATATTGCAACAGGTACAAGTTATAATTTAATTTATAATATATTTATTACAGTTTGAATATACTATCACTTGCTCAGTCTGTATTAGAACAGGACCAAAAGATCTCCAAATATTAAAAAGACATTCACATGTAATAATTTTGCAGTTTATATTTTATGTTTTATCATAGAATAATTATAGAATATTAGGTTGTAAAATATTTAATGATACATTATAAAATGGTCGATGAATGAGATATAAATAAATTATTTTAAAAGCTAAAAGAAATTTTATTTATAGTCCGTTTTTGCCTCACCTTCAAAACGTAGGATGGATATCAAAGGGGAGAAGGAATTAATTACATACCCAAACATTTTCTTCACTGTTGATAATTATGAAGAAGTAAATATTAAATGTGAAATTAAATTGTTCAACAAAGAATTAGTATAATTTACTTGTCAGATATAGAAATTTTATATATTATACATCTGCGGGTTTAACTTATAGAGTGTTCTATACAACATACTAACTTTTGATATAATTTTATAAATATGTGCACCCATTTTTTAAAGACTTGCTATAATGTTATTAAAATTAGGATAGGTTGATATACATAAAATTGGATTGACATTCGAAATATGGCATTAGATTTTGAAATAAAAACTAAATAGGAAATTTTGGTTGCTGCTTCCTTTTGGAAGCTTATTATTCTTTTTTTTGTTTATTTATTTTTTATATTAATATTGTATTGGTTCTTTTTCTGATTGGGTAATTTTTTTATCTTATTTTTAAATTAAATATATCTTTTTTATTTTAAGATATTTTAAAAAATAATTTTTTTTTCTAAAATATGTATACAGCATTTATATATATATGGGGGGGGGGGGGTTAGAAGCATTTTGCCTACAATTTTTTTTAAGGGGTGTTAAGCAAGGAGTAAGGTAAATAATTTGGAGGTTATCAAATATTTTCTGATGAAACACACTTTGATTTTATTAAAATCGAAATGTAGTTATTAAATGACGCAGTCTTATCGATTAATTTGAAATACAGTAAATAAAATTTATACCATCATATAATAAAACGAATGTAAATTATCGAAAGAATTTAATAATTATCTCCGAAAATAACTATTATTCAAAGATGATATTCATGAATATCATTCCCCCGATTGATCCCCTAGTCTTTTTTAGTTTGCCTTTAGATCCCGCCATCGCCTTCCTGCAGGTCCGACTTTAGGACCGTGTCGGGCCGTATTTTTTTTAAACAAATACCCGGGCCGGGCTGGACCTAAAATTTTTTAAAAAAAAAGTCCGGGCCTGGTCATATTATTTTAAAACCAAATATTTGAAATCGCCATTATTAGCCATTAAAATCAAATATATATACATATATAATATTTTTTTTTTAAAAACCGGGTCGGGCCTGTAAGTTTTTTTTTTAAAAACCGGGTCGGGCCGGGTCTTAAAATATAAACCCGGGCCGGGCCGTTCGAACGGTATCTCTGCAGGTCTCTGATATATATACTCCAATAATAATCGGAACTAGAAAATTATGGCTCTAAATAATAACCGGAAGTAAGAATTATAGCTTTAAATACGTTAAAAATTCGAAAACTGGTAGGTGATAAATATTTATATTTAGATATATTTTACATATTTTGTAAAAATAAAAAAAATTTAACCAATCAAAAAAAGAACCAATCCAATATTAATATTATAAAAAATTGACCAACCAGAAAAAGAATGATAAGTCCCCCCCCCCCCCCACTCTTTTCCCAGAAAAGAAGCAGCAACCGAAATTTTATGGTTGAAACATATAGTTATGAAAATTAAATTTATGCCGATCTAATTTGATTTAGTGTAGTGTATATTATATGTCAGAGACTGCAGGTCTAATCAGGAACCTGGCCCGTGCAGTGTCAATTTAGGAATCTAGAAATTCAAAATCTTATACACGCCAGGCTCACTCCTAAAAAATAAAAAACCCAGGCCAGTTCCTATTTAAAAAAAAACATAATAAAATTTATACCAATTAATAAGTGAAAAAATTATTTTAATATTATATTTATCCTCTATAATGAAATTTTATTTGCGTATATGAAATTTATATTAAAAATATATTAAATTTTATAATTCTAGGGAATAAAACATTAAAAAAGATTATACATCTAGTAGTATAATAATAAAAATAAAAAAAGGAAATATATAATAAAATATTGGAGAATATGTTTTTGACGGTGTTATAAAAAGTATTGAGGTTAGGAAGGATCATCTTGTGGAATGAGACTGCCTATGAAGCTAATATAATTAGCCTTGTGTATTGCGATGGCGAGCCTTTGCCTTAAGAAGAAGCCCTCGCGTTGTTCACCGGTTAGTTGACGGATGTGGGAGCCGAGTTCCTTGAAAAAGGATAAGGCATATTTCCTAAAAGTAGTAATGGTAGTGGAAATAATGGGGGTGAAAATATATTCTTGAGAGATTTCAGAATATTTCGCTATTTTGAGTGTCTCCTTTTTCTCAAGTATATTAACTGTTTGATTTGATGGAGCGAGTGGATCAATGCAAGAGTAGTCCCAGACCAGGAATTGACCGCGCTTCCAATGAATTTGCGAAATTCCGTCAGGCCGTATCCCATCAGATCTGAAAAGACCAGAAGGTTCAAGAGTGGAGGGGATTTGAGCGGATCTAAGAGCTCTAAGGATGATAGAATTGCACAGATTATGTCTTACAATTCGACCTTTACATGAGCGACAATGAAGACGATGTTTACCATTGCCCAAAACTGCAGAACCGCAACCTGAACATATGTGGGGTTGGGTAATAAGACAATTTAATCGAATACCAATCGCGTGAGTAAGCTCGTTTTTATTCAGTTGTAGGAGTTTATGAAAATGGGATCGAAATCCTTATCGAAAATATCCTAAATATTAAAATTTGATGAAATTGCATGGAGACAAGCCTCTCTACCCACTAAGATGGGAGGTCTAGGTTTCAGATCTCCTTCCGATCTCGCCTTAACAGCCTTCATATCCAGTTGCCTTTTAACTAAAAACATAGTAAATCCTAATTCTTTAAAACTCGACTCGTCTTATAATAAAGCAATCATCGAATGGAAGACTCAAATTACTGCGGATCACCCTCTTCCCTAATCGAATAAGCAGAAGGACTGGGATAGGCCTATTATTGCACTCTGCGTTGAATCACTCCTTACCGTCCCTTATTCTCTTCTCTGCTTAATGGTTCAGGCCATGAGTTTCTCGAAGCTATTCCCTCTGTTAATCTGCAATTACAACTGAATAAAAACGAGCTTACTCACGCGATTGTTATTCGATTAAATTGCCTTATTACCCAACCCCACATATGTTGAGGTTGCGGTTCTGCAGTTTTGGGCAATGGTAGACATAGTCTTCATTGTCGCTCATGTAAAGGTCGAATTGTAAGACATAATCTAGGCTATTCTATCATCCTCTGAGCTCTTAGATCCATTAATAAGTTGGAAAATTAATATAATGAAACGTTTAATTATTTCATTCACCGCTCTTACTTTCATTTTTATTGGTTGCAGAAATACCGCCAAATAAATTATTCAAAAAATAACAAAATTTTAGGCATTCTGGGCTGGGCCCAAAATAATTATCAAAAAAAAATAATAAAAATTTCGGGATGGGAAAAGGTGTATTTTTTTTTAAAAAATAAATAAATCCCTAACATGACTTTAAAATGAATTTTTTTTTGATATCTGGACTGAGTCTTAAATTTTGACATCTGCAGGGGTCTCTGAGATGTATATATAAATAACTTATAAAATAATGCTGAATATATATTTTACCGAATTTATTTTTGAACTGGTTCTAGCTTAAGATTTTTGCCCTGGGGTTTTAACCCTAACTTGAACCTGTTCTAAAAAAAAGGGTGATTTGTAGCCCTGGTTAAATTGTAAATATTGTTTTATAACTCAAGTTTAAATTGATGATGTTTGTAGGTTTTTTGGTGTATATACCTTAAAATAAATTATTCAATGTGATGTTCTATTCGTATTTTACAATTATGAACCACAAAATTATTTTACCGAATACCAGTGAATAATACTACGCATCGAATTATTCGAAATTATCGTATAAAATTTATTTTGTAGTTATTCTTATAAATGTTAGTTTAATATAATTATAAGTAGATTTGCTTTGGAAATATTTAAAATTGTTCCTATATATATATATTGGTTTGTTCCTAGACAAGAAATTAAGAACTTTTTACCGTTTATTTCCCTTACTTAAAGCATTTTTGATACAAAACATGATAAGTTAAAAATAATTTTTTTTAATTATGGGTTTGAATATGTCAATACCTAGACTGACGATGCATTTCATAATAATGAATTTGATAGGCGTCTTTGAATGCAAATCAGCTGGATCCGCCATTTTGGTGACCCTTATAATAAATTATTCTCATGTTATAAAACTACTATTAAATTGGTAACTTGTATTATTCCTTATTATGTCGATGATCAGGCGATTCTTTTAATAAAGTTTGTGTTAGGACATAAGAATAAATTGGCCTCTCGTTTCATTATTTTTTTAATAACGATATGGGTAATCAAAATGACGCCCTCAGCTGTTTTTCGTTGGATGTGCACTTTTAATGAATGAATAAAAATGGTGCCCTCAGCTGTTTTTCATTGGATGTACACTTTTAATGAATGAATAAAATTGACGCCCTCAGCTGTTTTTCATTCGATGCACACTTTTAATGAATGCATTGTCAGTCTAGGTATTATTATATGTCATTGGAATATGTAAGAGCAAAATTTGGATCATTTTATTGTTTAAATTGAATAGATTCTATAACATGCGCAAATTAATATTTTTAATATACGTATTCGGGGTTTTGCTTCTATTTTTATCTAACCAATCAAATTTGTTCATCTTATATCCTGAAGGAAAATATTTTTTTTTACAAAAATTTAATCCATTTTACTCTTTCGTATTCGAACTAAATACGAATAACACAATCATAACGATTTGGGTTTTTTTTTAGAAATTAAAATAAATTAGTATTATTATTTTTTTTTAGGTCTAGTTTTATAGGATATTTAGCAACCATAACTGATCACGTGTTTTTTCTCCTAAATATTCTATTCCGATTTGTGCCTTTATATAGTGCGCAGAAAAAATTTTATATCTTGTTTTATTTAACCCCTCACCCCCCAATCCCTACCCTCCTTTCCTAATTTCTTTTTTTTTATAGATATTCAAGGATATCAAATTAAAAGAAGGCGAAATCGTGTGCGTCGAGTTGGTTGGGCGGGACAAGGAAGAAAATTTGGAAAGCGTACTATTTTTGGGTGCCGTTAAGTACGAAATTTTGAAGTACTCTCACCAAAAAAAGGTATGGCGGTTTATTATCACCCCATTTTTAAATATTTATATCTTATATTTAATATATTTAGGCATGCACGAAGAGCAAATTTAGTAAGAGGTTCTCATTGTCCACCAATATTTCGGCGAATAACTGTTTATTGAACGACATGCAATCCACAGCTGGGGATTCCGATAAAGCTAAGCCTTCCGTGAACGACATGTTGGTCAATTTCAATAAAGTACAGTTCATAAAAATGAAGGGGCCAGATGGTCTAGGTAGGTTATACATATATATACCGAACTAATTAATAACGCGTACGTTAATTTTATTCACGTATTCGCCAGGACAAGCGGAAATGGCTATATCTTTCGCCGCCAACGACTCTGACACAATTTGTGGCCCACCTTCTCAACAAACGAGTAGTAGATACTATTCCAAACATAAAAAACGCCAATCATCTTTATTTAACAGTGCTCCCGTGACGCCCCGTGGGCGATCGCCCGAAAATATTCGCGTCGTTTCTATCATCAAACAACCTGCTGATACGGATATCAAGGATCCTATCGAAAGCGGCGAATCGAGTAGCGTGAGAAAAAGATTGAGCGGTTCTCTCCTAAATTTGGGCAAGATATTGATGGGCCGAAATAACGATCTTCGAGAATGCGCTAGTAAAAAAAATGAAATTGACGATGATTCGAATTTAGCGTGTAGCGACGGTGCTAAAGACTCGACGAAAAATTGGGAGCCATCTTTGAAGAACGATGAAAAAAATATGGCTAAACATCCCCGCAGACGATTTTATTCGCAATCATCGGATCACGTGGGCGAATGTGTCGCAGACGATTCGAAAGATTATCTGGATCGAATAAAGGGTATTTGGAATGTACTTAAATTGCGTGATTTGACTCAAAGCACTATCGATGTTGGTGATGACAACGGTAATAATGATAACCCTCCTGCCAACGGTAACGAACCTGACAGAATTAATGACGGACACGCGAATCGAGATGTCCTGAACTTGGAAGGCGAGAATATTGTCAGCGATATGAACGAGAGCTACACGTGCATGTTATCGAGCGACACCGATTATTATTCGCCTTTAGGTAAGCCTTACCATGTAATATCGTTTCTCCATACCTTCAAAGCTTTTTTTTCCCCTTTAACTCTTACTATCTCTCTCCTTTATTTTTAATTCGATGAACCCTAATAAAACTGCTTTTTTTATTGGCTAAAATGTTTTTTTATAGGTAATTTCCGGTGCGGGAATACGCAGGAAACTGGGAATAATGATTCAAATCTCGATCGTAAGATCATTTATTACGAATCGAGCGATGAGGAAGAAAAAAATGCGGGCAGCGATTATATAAATAATGACCATCAAAAAGGGGTAAATTCCAACCCCGGTGCTAGCAACCATTTATTCAATATTTTTATCGCAGCTCAAGTAACATACGTGGCCGTACCATTGCATTCTATTATCGAAAGTATATAATCATATATCACTTTTATTTTTTTTACATCATTAAAGGGGGTGCCACTAGTTGAAATTTCCACAATTTAATAAAAACCCCAAAAATTATAGTTTATAAAAAAATATATAAAATATTTTTATATAAATTTTTTTTCCATAAGATGGTGTATTCGGCAAAATAAATTATTTACATCTTAAAATACCATAGTAAATGGTTTCGTTATCAGTCAGTATGGGTAAATTATAGGTATTGGTATCAATCGGTGATATCAAATTAACTCGACCCGGCCCGTGATCCAATAAATGTAAATAAAATTTATATATTTTTTAAAGAAATGAGGCCTGATGTTAAAATTGGTTTTTCGAAATTCGCAAGCATTCGCCCAAAAATTGTATACTTGTTGAAGGTAGTGGTACACATGTATGTGATTGCAGCTA
The DNA here is from genome assembly GCF_954871325.1 of Gordionus sp. m RMFG-2023. NCBI lineage: Eukaryota > Metazoa > Nematomorpha > Gordioida > Chordodea > Parachordodidae > Gordionus > Gordionus sp. m RMFG-2023. The sequence continues at coordinate 29,855,025 of NC_088779.1, read as the reverse complement.
CCACCAAAATTTAAATTAATGATCATTGGATCAAATTTAACCAATGATATGTTGCCCTTTAAAACATACAAACATATTTTACACTTAATAATTTGTAATTCGCCTCAACCATCCAGTTATATGGGCAAATGTGATAATTGTTTAGGGTCAACACATTTACGCGATCAAATAGAAATATTGTTTCGTTCTAAGGATATCGAATTTATAACATACAAACAATGGCTATCCGTAGATAGAACCACTCTTGAAACAATAACCAAACCAGTAGGTGAATTTATCAATGCCTTTTTTAAAAAATTGGAATCTTTATCATTTTTTTATTTCAACGCAACAATCGTTGTATCAAAACAATCTAAAATTGAACTTAGACGAAATATTTAATTTTGTGATTTTTAAGAAAACTATAGATTTATACTTTAGGATGAAGTACAAAATTATCATTGGAACAGGGCTCAATCCACTGTTCACCCTTTTGTTTTATATTATAAAGATAATTTTGCCAATATTTGTTGCCTCAATTATGTAATGATATTCGAATCTTTGCAACACAATACAATAGGTACATAACTTTAAAAAAACATTGCTAAATTTTTTAATTAATAAAATTTTTTGTTTTCCGGTAGATCCGCTGCACAGTATAAAAATCGTAAAAATTTTATTAATATTTGCTATCATGAGATGGATTTCGGGGTACAGGCGAAATGGCATTTTCCTGCTACAGCACACGGGAAAAGTGTTTGTGATGGGATTGGTGGCACTGTTAAAAGATTAGCCGCTAGAGCTAGTTTACAAGGCCTTACTCAAAGTACACATCATATGAATTGTACGAGTTAGCTAAAGAAAATATTAATGTAATATATTTTGAATAGATGACCAAAATAAATAATGATTACGAAGATATATTACTCAGGGAAAGATTTTCAAAAACTAGATCTATACCTGGAACACACAAAATACACACCTTGATTCCAACAGATCTACATAATTTAAAAGTAAAATGTATTCCAATTCAATAGAAAGTACTTTAGAATAGTTATCATATAATGATGAAAGTGTAATTATTGAAGAAATATCAGGATACCTAACGTATCCTTATGATTCTAATTGGTGGTTAGCTTTGTTTTAGTGAAAAATCAAAAGCAGGAAGAAATATATATAAAGTTTCTACACCCAATCGGACCTTCTAATTCCTTTACATTTCCAAGTATAGACGACACTCTTTGCTTGCCCAAATGTCATATCTTAACATTAGTTTCACTGTTAAATGCTACTGGCCGTAGTTATACTATACATTGTCGTCACAAGAAAGTACATGCGCTACCGAAAAATTAGAATCTTTTAAAAGTGAGTTTAAATTTAAATTATATCAATTTTTTTAATATTTAGGGCGCCATATATGAAATGCACAAGATTCTGATTCATATATTCAAGAACTCGAAACTTAATTGAACATATTTTATTAATATTTATTAAATATATGTTATATGGGCAAAAATTTTTATAATAAATTATAAATAAAGTAATAAATTGAATTTCTTTTATCGATAGACAATTTCTATAATTGAATGAAAGCCCCATTTATTGTTATTTTCACTTACAAGATGAATAATCCTTTTAATTATATCAAATAGTTCAAGAAAAACCATTAAAAACTTATTAATATATAATTTTATACAAAGACGCCCCCTTTCGGGAAAATATTTATACACTTTTCTAAACATTTTTATCCATTTTGAGAATGAAGATGGCCGCGTCCCAGACCAATTTTTTTTTATAAATATAAAGGAAGAGTTTAATAATGTCTACTAAATTTTTTAAAAAAATTGAAGGTCGTATTATTTCCAAAAAATCGTTTTTAGTCCTTATATATTAAATAAAATGACCGGAAATTGAAAAAAGAAATAAAAATTTTTATTTATCTAAAAGTAGAATCTTTGTACGTAATTTTGATATTAAATTTGTTATTTACAATTATGTAGTTTTTAAGATATGGTTAATTGAATGAAGGCAGATAATGGTAAAAATACGTCATTTTTGCCACTTTGAACCCTAATATCTTCAAAAATATAAATGTTAGGAGGCTAAAATTTTGGCTATTTCTTAGTTACATTGACCTTTCTTTGCTTACCAAATTTTAAAAAAATCGTAGGGGGTCGGCCGAAAATCTCATTTTTTTTGCTCATTTGACGTGGAATGACCCATTTCCTTCCTATTTCTCCTTACTTTTTTTGCCTGATTAAAATATCACAAAAAGATGGAAATGAAAGAAAGAAAGAAACAAAATTAATCTTAAAAAATAAGAATATTCTTTTAAAAAATAATAATCAGGTGATTGGAAATATTTAACTATGTTCATTTTTTTATAAAATAATAATAATATTTTTATTTTGTATTAAATACATAATAAAAATATTTTTAACATCATTTAAATTTTCGAATTGCTTTGAATATTTAAATTAATAATAGTGCACACTAAGGTTTTGCCATAATTTTTTAATAAAAAAAAATGTACGCGTCCCTTGTTTAAGTCTAGGTTGCCTTTTTTTATTAATATCCGCCGATTCAAAATTTTAGATAATTTCTTTAAAAAAAAAAGTATTTGTCTTTGAAAATTATATTATCGTCTGCCTTCTTATTTCTTTTATTTTCTAAATATTCCTTTTTTAGTATATAAGTAAGTTATTTATATTATCCTCTGCCTTCATTTCTTTATTTTCTAAATATTCCTTTTTTAGGATATAAGTAAGTTATTTATATTATCATCTGCCTTCTTATTTCTTTAATTTCTAAATATTCCTTTTTTTAGGATAAAGTAAGTTATTTATATTATCGTCTACCTTCTTATTCCTTTATTTTTTAAATATTCCTTTTTTAGGATATAAGTAAGTTATTTATATTATCGTCTGCCTTTTTATTTCTTTATTTTTTAAATGTTCCTTTTTAGGATATAAGTAAGTTATTTATAATATCGTCTGCCTTCTTATTTCTTTATTTTCTAAATATTCCTTTTTTAGGATATAAGTAAGTTATTTATATTATCGTCTGCCTTCTTATTTCTTTAATTTCTAAATATTCCTTTTTTTAGGATAAAGTAAGTTATTTATATTATCGTCTACCTTCTTATTTCTTTAATTTCTAAATGTTCCTTTTTTTAGGATTATAAGTAAGTTATTTATATTATCGTCTGCCTTCTAATTTCTTTATTTTCTAAATATTCCTTTTTTAGGATTATAAGTAAGTTATTTATATTACATTTTAATATATTATATTACAAAGCGAAGAATAAAAAAAAGTAATGAAAAATTAAACCTATTCGCGTTTTTTTTTAAAAAATGGTTGCTAACCCCAAACGGTAATTTTATCAATTTATGCTTGCAACGCTCAATTTGTGCGCACTATACATTAAATGTTTCGCGTTTGATATTTTCTTCCTCTATAACCTTTTTTTATAAAAATATTGGGGCTCAACGGACCGGGTCGGGCCTATATTCAAAAAAGAATTCGCCTTTTTTTTGATTTTGCGGGTTTTCTAATCAATGGCGGATTGAATGAAAGCAAATATAATTTCAATCGATTATATATATTTTTTATTAGTGTCGTTAAACGGCTCGTTTTAGCCGGGTTTTAAAAAAAGGCTAAGTCAGTATTTCATCCAAAAAAAATATCAAGCCTGAAGATTTTGTTCATAGAAGGAAGAACTAAGGTCAAGACATATATTATTGAATCTCGAGGCTTAGGCAACATTTTTCTGGCTAAAATATTGAGTTAGCCATTTTAAAAAATAGGCTCAAAACGAGCCGTTTTAAACAACTCTATATTTTATACATTAAATTTTTCAAATCAGATCTATTCGGAAACAGACAAAAGCCTATTCTAACATTTTGAAAAAATCGCAAAATTTTGGGATATTTACTACAAGGTATACACGTAATTGATACCCACTCGCTCTTATTCTTTCATATATATATACTTAAATCAATAAAAGTATTATATTTACAAAATTATTGAATCGATTATCCAGTACTTAAAAGAAAATGGCGGAAAAAAATGATTGAATTGATCGATACTGAAACTTTCGCTAACGAGATGTAATATCGTGGATTAGTTAGAAAAAAAATAATATTAATTGTATAAATTTAGTTTTATATATATGTTGACGATTAACACTTTATACATTCTAATTTTCTAAATTTTATAACCCCTATAGATGTAAATAAATAATCTAAACTTAATTAAATTAAACCAATTTTTTTCACTTATTTATTATTATTATCCGTGTTAAAAAATTACGAATATAACTTCATTTTGTTGTAAAAAAATTAATTTTTCATATTTTTATTAATAACTATACTAGTATCAAAGTGCGCCGATATTTATTTTCTTTCTTTTAAAAAATAGGAGAGGAACCGATGTTTTTAAAAAAAACCGGTCCGGTCCTATATTTTCGATATCGATCATCGATTAATTTTGTACGAATATCGGATCGGATTGTTGAAAAGTTTGCGGGTCGGTATACAGTCCTACTAATGACAACATTCTTCTAATCATTCGATACCTACTTCCAATTTCAAATTTCTCTATAATAATAATAATTGCATTTGCCAAACCAACATTCTCTTAAATATTAATTAAATAAATAGTGCAATAAATAAATAGGGTGTTTAATATTGTGATACACGCCGCGTATAAATGATGTATTATTATTTTTTTTAGTATTGGAATTTATAATTGATATTTATTATAAATATTTTTTATAGTTAAATTATAAAATGAATATTTATTTGTAATAATAAAATATATTATATATTATTAACATACGAATTATGTGTCTATGATTAATTTTTTAAATTCAATTCAATGATACATATATATATTATATATATAAATACATTAGTGAGTCGTGAGTGATTTTAAATTTATAAATATTATTTCAAGTCAGAGCACTTTTTCTATTTTTTATAATTATGTAGATGGATGAATCTTTAAAAAATTTTTTTTTATTGGTTTTAAAATATATATTCTTATAAGGAATTTTAGAAAGATATTAATATTTTTCTAAGCCATCCACTTTCAGCTTTTACTCGGTTAATTAGCTGTAAAAGAAAGGGAAATAATTTTTCTTGAATATTATTGTAATGAACTATTTTATATATATAACATTAAATCATTTATGCCACCTAGTGGATGTAAATTTGTTAAATTATATAGATTTAAAACTGATAAAAATAAAAATGAAAAAAACAATATGATGACTTTTAATTTTAATATGCAACATTGTTTCTATGTATATTTATTTCTTCATTTTTAAAAATTTTTTTACTACATATATATACTTATAGTTTATTCGTATGCTAAATAAATAGACGTGATTTAAAAATATACATTGGATTTAATGGTAGGTTATTTTAGACAAAGAAATCACGCGATACTTTATCACGACACACTTTAAATACACATTTTAATTAATCTTTAGATTAATCAATTTTTTTTAACCTCAACAAAAATAGGATAAATAAATGTTTTCATAAATTATGACAATTAAACTATTTGTATATATAAAATTATTCAAAAAGTATTTATTCTTAAAAAAATACATTTTTTTGTCAAGAGTTACTTTATCGTAAAATTTGTGTTGTGAAATAATAGTTGTTTTTCTAAAATTTAAAATTATATAAATGGAAAGGTGTTTAGTTGATTACAAATAGTGTAGGCTAAAAGTTACTTTTGATAAAAAAAATTTGTTATATTAAAAGTAACTGGATACCATATTATATCAAAAGTAACATCTAGCTTATAAAATGATTTATATAACCCATTTTTTTTATTTTATTAAATTAAATAGTTTTACGATTTATAAATTTTAACCGAAGGTTTTTAAATGCAAGTCGACTAATTGACCAGTAAGATTCAGTCATTGACCGATATGGAGTATTTTTGGGCAAATGCTCTAAAATATTATTGGTGAATAATTGTATTGCTTTAATTAAGAAATGTGTATTTGTAGGTTTATCAATCCAATTCGGTTTACTTAAAAATATATTTGTATAATCTTAAGGCATCGATTTAGTTATAATCTATTAAATATACAGATTTTCATATTAAAATATTAGAAATTTTAATTTTAAAATATAAGAATGAAAAATTATTTCTGAATTAATAATTTGATCGGATCTCAATTTATAAATTAGTGTAATAATTTGAGCATGGTTTGAGAAAATTATTATGCCAATTTATGTTACATAACATATAAACAGACTTGTTAAAGTAGATGAGGCCTTTTGTATCAGAACATTTAATGCAAGAAGGCGTGTCAGCCTTTTTAATATCTAAAATGAATGGCGTCCTTTCTACTTGGATCTTGGTGACAAAAAACGGACAATTAGTACTTGAAAGTCAATATCATCCTCATACTAATGGTATAGCCGAACATTTAATTGGAACTTTTATACGTACCATGAATAAAGGAAACGTAGGGGAAATTCGATACAAGATTAGCTACTTTCCTATACAATTTGAGAAATGCATTGGGGGCAGGAAAAGAACATTGTTTAGCAGAATGACTATTATAAATTAAACCTAGAGGATTGCTAGAACAAATGTTCAAACGGGAGACAAAATGGAGAATAATACTACACTCAAAATTAGAAATAAATATAAAGATTTGGTCATTTAAAATAATAAAGGAAAAAAAAATTGAAAAAAGGCCATTATTAAAAGCAAACTAGGATCACTACGTTATGAAGTAGGTATAGAGGGTAAAACGACTATACGTTATATTCAATCAATTAAGATAAAAATCCGTATATATATTTACCAAAGAATACTAAGTAGAAGAGAATAGTAAATAAAAATGATGTATTAACAATAAACTAATAAATTTTCTTTCTTTCTTTCTTTCTTTCTTTCTTTCTTTCTTTCTTTCTTTCTTTCTTTCTTTCTTTCTTTCTTTCTTTCTTTCTTTCTTTCTTTCTTTCTTTCTTTCTTTCTTTCTTTCTTTCTTTCTTTCTTTCTTTCTTTCTTTCTTTCTTTCTTTCTTTCTTTCTTTCTTTCTTTCTTTCTTTCTTTCTTTCTTTCTTTCTTTCTTTCTTTCTTTCTTTCTTTCTTTCTTTCTTTCTTTCTTTCTTTCTTTCTTTCTTTCTTTCTTTCTTTCTTTCTTTCTTTCTTTCTTTCTTTCTTTCTTTCTTTCTTTCTTTCTTTCTTTCTTTCTTTCTTTCTTTCTTTCTTTCTTTCTTACTTTCTTAAAATAGAGAGGAAAATAATATAAGTCAAAAAGCTTAAGGAAATATTACAAAAAAAGTCAAAAACTACATCAGGTCATGATAGATATGACCTGAGGAGTATATATATATAATTTTTAAAAATTTTTAACTTTTAGTATTTTTATATATATATATATATTTTTAAATTTTAATTCCATTAAATAAATAAAAAATTATATTTACAGATAAAATTTTTTAAAAAAAAGAAGAAATTAATAAGGAAGGGAATATTTAAATTAATTTTAAAATTTTGTTTAAAAATTCAAAAAAGTATATATCAATTTAAAATAGAATTTTTTACAATTCATAAATCTTGAAAACATTTTATACTTCTTTTTTTATTACTTGGAGGTAGGTGGTCCTGGCTAGGCGCCTGTTTGGAAATATAACTATCCAATCAAAAATATAGAACGATTTACACAACATATAAATATTTAAAATAATTTTAATAAAATTTCTTTGAATGATAACCACCATTCATTATCATATAAACATGTAACATACCCTTTAATATCTTTAGTTAATATTTCGCTTTATATTTTGGATTCTTTCTAATTTGACTTCAATAGCTCTAGAATATTTTTTTGTATTTATTTGTGATAAATTAACAGGATAGACTGCATGAATTTTTTGAGTCCCAGATATTGAAAGAGCTTTTGAAAATCGTTCAGCTCTAAAAATTCTTGCTCATCTTGGTATTTATTCTTTATGGGATGTATAGGAAAAATAAATATTTTTAATATTTTCCTCATCGAATTTAAATTCATAGGGAGATTTTATTTGATTTTCATAAGGACGTTGTAAACTGGCCCGCGCAGCCAAGCGTTTAACGGTTCCCCTATTCCATCGCAAACATTTTTCCCATGGGCAGTAGGAAAAAAATGCCACTCTGCTTGGATGGCGAGGTCCACTTGATGATAACACAAATTTATAAAATTTTTCCTATTTTTATATTGCACCGCGGACCCATCGGAATAATAATAAATGTATTTAGCTCAGATAAAAAGTAATTTTTTAGAAAATTTATCATTTTTTTTGGAATAAATGAAATAAACAAGTGTTATGTACCAGCGACTCGGATATGGCCACATAACTTATATGATTTAATACATTATTTACTTTATAATATATACCAAAGGGATGTAAAGTAACTTGAGAAGTGGCCCAGTGATAACTTTGGACTTCATCTTGAAGTATAAAAGAGTAATTTTCAGAAAAATCGCAGATAACCAAATAATGATCTAGCTCTAAGTTGTTTTTAAGATTCTGATGAAATCTATTTTGTTGTTCAGTAATAAAAGAATGGCAAATCAAAATAAATATTTTATCAAATAAGTAATTAAGAAATTCGTCAGCAGTTTGTGTTAGGGTCTCTAAACTGGTTCTATCTACAGTTATCCATTGCTTGAACGTTATCCTGTATATATCATGTGCAATTAATAAATTTTCTAATTTAGCCCTTAATGCTTGGTCCCTGGGACATTCATGACATTCGCCAAAATAACAGGCTGGCAGTGGAGGATTGCAAATCATTTTTGGAATTATGTCTTTGAAAGTCTTTATCTCAAAATCGCTATTTTTTGTCAAAGTTGCTAAATTGCTACCTATTATTAGCAACTTAACGTTCTGATGGATTTGGCAGACACAAACCGAGTGAGCGCCACTTGAACCTGGTATTATGCAATTTTTAGGGCGCAATGAGGCGAATTTTGTAAATCTGATTTTAAGAGTAGGGTAGATGGTTTTAAAATTTATACAGATTTCTTTAAAATTATTAAGAATTAACCTTTTTTGAACGTTAATCCTTTCATCATTTTCAATTATAGAAACGCAATCCTTTTTTTTCCGGGCAATAATCTACTATATTCGTCATTTAAATTGAAACTTTTAACTACGTCAACTGTGTTTTGATCTACAGTTTTACCTGCCTTGGGATTAGGAGTTGAAAGAATCCCCTTTTGACTATGAATGTATTTTGAATTATGGAGCATATAAAACGAAGCATTAAATTGTTCTTTAATTTTATGAATGCTCCAATTTAGAGGTAATGTTGCTGATAATTGATATTTTTGGGTTTTAGACAATAATGGATAATTATTTTTCATATGAATTATCCAATCGTCGCTATCATTTTTATTAATCTTTGGTTGTAGAATTTTCCCAATAGCTTTTGAAATGCTGAGCTTTTTCTTGGGATATCCTTTTTCTCTTAGTCACCTTTTTTTTTACTGGAAAATGCCCCATTTGATTTAAAGTAGAATTTAAGTATTCTAAAAAAAGTGTAGGGAGTTGTGCATTGTCGTCATTAATTGGATAATCATTTTCTATATCGGTGGAGTTTAAGAAATTATTTGAAGTTGTAGGGATATTGCTATCCTCTAAAATTGGAATACTATTCTTCTTTTTATATAAAAATTTGCGACATTAAGGACAAATTGTTGTAAATGTTATATTTAATTTGCATAAAGAATTCTTTTGGATTTTGTTGGAAATAGTAGATTCGTTAAATTTGTACTTTATGTTTAATTTGCATAAAGAATTCTTTGGATTTATTATTATAACGCGTGATAAAAATATTATATTTGTATAGTTATGAATATTAGTTATAAAGAAGATTGAAAAGAGTATAAAAAGGCCAATTTTTACCATACAAAAAGATCTTTGATAATTATTAACTTTTTTGTATTTTATTTTATTTTTCTTACCTTTATAATTTTGTTAATTTGATAATGTTATAATTTTGAATAAATAATTAAATTGATTTCGTGATTCTTAATTATTATTAATTTCTTTTATATATATATATATATTTGTTTTCTATTTTTATTTTTAGGTTCTGAGTTTCAATGTCAATCTCAATTGTGACACAAATATATTCTCCTTTCTTAATTTTATGATACATTGTCATCCATAGGGGCACCTTATGTAAACCTTTTACGGAATAGTGATTTGGAAGATTCAATGGATTTGTACAAAACATATTTAATAAAATATTAATAAATTAATTAATTTTAAAAATTACAAATTTTAGGAAAAAGTAACAGATAAAAAAATCGATAAATTAATTAATTTTAAAAATTATAAATTTTAGCAAAAAGTAACAGATATAGTTATTGGAAAAAATTATTCGAAAAATCGATAATTCATTTAATTTTAAAGAAATTAAAATTATTTTAAATATTTATATTATACGCTTATTATTAATTATTCGATAAATATTATATTATGGAATAAAAAAAACTTCTTAGAATAACTTTTTTATTGTTAAAATTGATATTTTAAATTTCTTGCGCCATCTAGCGGATTTTTTTAAAATACGATTTTATCTAATTAATTTTTTTGTCCCCACTCTGAAATTTTTTATATGAACAGTTCTTGGTACTCTTTACAAAATATCTGAAATTCGGGAAAAAAAATTTAGTCTAACATTTTAAAAAATTAATTACAAATTTTTAACCACAATTTAAAAAAAATATTTAAACTAAAAATTAATTTTATTTAACATGCGTTCAAGAGTTTTTACTTAGGGCTATAAAAGGAGCCATAATAAATATACATAGTGCATCTAATATAAAAGTTATCTCAATTTTAAAAAATCATTTTTTTCGAAAAATGGCCAAGTTGACCCACTTTGAAGCCCTATATCTCCAATTCTAATAAAGTTAAGACTCTAATATTTTGGATTCGTCACTTACAATGCTTTATTAACTTAAATACCAAATTTTAACAAAATCTGAGATGTATCTTTTGCACGATACCCCGGGTAAAATTTCTTTAGGTCTTTTTTTTACCCGGGAAATCAAAAATTTATTAAATTCAAATTAAAAATAAACTAATATATCTCCGACCCCGGAAAAAAAAATACTCTCCAGTAGTAAAAAAAATTTCTCTCGAAATATTCTTTATAAAAAGGTTTAAAAAAAAAACAAAATTGATAAATATTTATTTTGTATTTTAAAATTCGACATTTCCGGTAAAATTTTTCGAATCCCTGGTCCATGTCAGTTCCAGGATATTCTTTTCGAGCTTACCCATAATCTAGACATAGATTATTTTCTTGGATCCAATACGGGGGAAGTTCTTTAATGCTTTTTAGATATATTATTGGTTATTTATTTCTATCGAAACGTAAATTTTTGTTTTTTTGGAAATATTATTAATTACCAAATCAAATAAAACAATTTTAAAAAAAAATTATTAATGGATATAAAACCTAAGTCATACACAAATTTCCGAAATTAAGCAGATATTTAAATTGAAGTGTACATCTATAGTTTTTCTTATATTTTAAAAGACGTGTATTTTATTTAAAGCATAAAAATGAACTGTATAAACATATAAGGATTATAGAATTTTTTTTTAAAAAAATAGGAAATTTTTTTTTTACATCGATTAAAATTAAAATGTAAGCATACAATTTTTTAATTTTAATTCTCATCAGTTTGTAATCTACATAATTTAATAAATTTATATCCACTAGGTGGCATAAATGATTTAAAATTATATATTAATAATATATTCAAAAAAAAAAAAATTTCTATCCACCAATTTTTTTTTATTAATTAAATTAACCGAACATTGAAAAGCTGAAAGTAAGATAGCTCAGAAAAATAATAACAATAATATCTTTTTTTTAAAATTCCCTTTTAAAGAATAATATATAATATATTTTAAAACCAATAAAAATTTTGTGTTTTTTTTTTAAGATTCATCCATCTACATAATCATAAAAAATACAAAAAGCGTTCTGACTCGAAATAAAATTTATAAATTTAAAATCACTCTTAATAATCTGACCATATCGAAAATTAGTTCAAACCCGGCCTGAATTTTTTAAAAGGTTTTGACGGCCCGGCCCGAATCCGAAAATTTACCAGCCCGGCCAGAACTTATTTGAATATAGAAATTAATTTTTATAATTTACTCAAAATAAATATCAAATAAAATCGACAATTTTTATTTTACATAAAAGAATTAAATTATAAAATTGATAAATTTAAAATATAATTTTAAAAAAAATTTCCATCGGGCCGGATAGGAGCCAGTTCTACCTTTGGAGATATATATATACCGGAAATGTATGCCGCCATATTTAGAATGACTACCCCCAAGAATTTCAGACAATTTTTTTTCCATTACCCTTTTATAAACTTAATGTAATTTAGTATTGAATTTTTTGCATATATATATACATTTTTTTTTAAAAAAAAATATAAATTACAAACGACTCAAAAGTTATCGCTTAAAACTATTTCCAATTCGTAAGAGAGGTAGTGTTGTTTAAACTACCTAACTTCAGTCGACTATAAAACAGCGTGGCCATGTATCCATCCAACAAAAATATTCCTATCAATCTTCAAGTTGAGACTCGACTTAGAGGCTTAATTCAATCATTTAGACTAAAAACTTGAACTAAGCCACCAGAGTTGTTAAAAGATCTAGATACAGGTATCTAGATCCTGTATCTAGATATAAATATGTGGTATCTGTATCTGTATTAAGATAGATTTTTGATTAAAACATCTGTATCTAGATATTATTTTAGGCGATGTATTTGTATCTAGATCCATTTAAAAAGTATCTTTTAACAACTCTAAGTTAGGTAATTTTGCTCAAAAAAAAAACGATTTTTGAAAAAAAAAAACAAACACATCGATTCTAAACAAATATAAATTTTTTTATTAAAATTCATTTAAACTATAAAATCGTCTAGAAGCAAAAAATGGCTAAATTATGTCCAATATATAGTCAATTTTAAGATGCTGAAAAAATATCAATTTTTTTTGACAAAATAATTCAACTAAAAAAAATAAATAATTATTATATATAGGAGTTATAAAAAAGGACATGATTTTAATTCTTTCTTTTTTTTAAACAAAAAAAAATCCCCCAAAATCCTGACCAATTGAGAAGATAATTTACTTCCGGTATGATTTAATTTTTCTAAAAAAAACGGAAAAAAAAAAATTTTTCATCGACTTATAACAACGAATTCCATATTAAAATGACGGGGTAAAAATTTACAAAACGGCAAAATTTAAATATTTTTATTTCGGAAAAAATATTGGGAGACTTAAATTTTGGACATAGTTAACACAAAAGTATGGGCGATTTATTAGCGGAATCTCGAGGCTGAGGCTAACCCATCTAAGTGGATGGGCAGGCGGTTTAAAAAAAATTTTAAACGACTAGCGGTGGTCAAGAAAAATTTGAAATCATTCGTGTAAATATTAATGAAAAAATTGTTCTTATGAACGTTTTTTGGATATTAAAAATTAAAATGTCCTTTTTTTTTTGATATCATAAAAAGCTTCTTTTTTTTAAAAAATAAATATATAAACTTTTTTGAATATTTAAAACTACATTGGTGTGGAAACGCAAGAAAGAGATATATGCCAAAGCTTATCAAGATTAGTAAAAAATAAATAAATATTGGCAATTCCTGCAACTAGTGCTTCTTCTGAACGAGGGTTTAGCATTGCTGGAAGGTTTTTTAGAAAAAATGAAGAAACGTATCAGAATCCAGAAATGGTTCATTCATTATTATTTTTGCATTATTTTTTTTATATTATATAATTACATTGAATATTTTTTATGCTTAATATAGTAATTTTCCTAATCTATAAAACTTTTTGTAGAGGTGTAAATGGCTGAATTTTTTCATATTGGATGCTTAAAAAAATTGAAAGAATGACCATAATTAAATTTTATAATAGGGGGGCTTGGGTTAAAAATTTTATATAAATAATTGGTGGGAGGGTTAAATTTTTTATTAAAACATTGGATGGGCCCAAAAACAAGCCTGGGTATGGGCATTGAGGATATTATTTGGAGAACGAGATCGAGCCTGCCGGGCTTAGGGGAACTTTTTTTATCATATTAAATATGAGCCCGAGACCTAGACCTACTTTATTTCTGCTGCGGGCATGGGCTGGGCCCTAATCATAAAAATCGAGGTCCACAAAGATCTCTTATATAAATTCCTATCTATATAAGGCAAAAGATACGTCTTCATTCTCTTTAAATTTTCGTTCATACAAAAATGCATCACTATAACCAAGGCTAAAACAAAAAAAAATTATAAATTTATTAGCCGCTATTAACTTCAATTTAGTCCCATTTCTACTGGGTTTTTTTAATATACTAGTTGGCATTCCTATCGTCTAGCGAGCCTATAAATATCATATACATATCCTTTCTATAGATAAATCTACTTATACCATGAATGATAGATTTTTAGATCGCCAATATTAAACTAATTTATTTAATTCTCACAATCCCCCCTAAAATTCTTATTAAATTGAGGGTATCATTTTTTTTTATCCATATATAAATATTTCTTTCCTCCCTATTTTATAAGCATTTTCTTGTAGAGTTATTTGGTGAGTTTTTCCTTCGTTTTTATTGCTTGGATAGATTAATTAGGCTCTAGGTTCGAATCCAGAAAAGATTGGTGGTGATACAATATAGCAACATTAGAAATATAATATTTAATTTTTTTTTAAAGGACTTTATCAATTCCCCCCCCCCCAAGTATTTGTAAATTTTGTATGGGAAGGATATATTTCCGGGGAATTCCCGGGAAAATTTTTCGACCGTTAATTGTTTATTTAGATCAACGCGAAAATATTTATAATCGAATTTATTTCAAAAAATAAATATGCAAATAATAATGCGATAATAAAAATAAATCAAACATGTAACAATCGTTTCGTAAATTTGGGGTTTACAAAATGTTTAAACAAAATAAAATAAAAAATTATTAGCCTATTATTTATAATGTGTTTTTATGATGAAGGTATGTTGCTTACTTGATGCGATATATCTGTTTCTGACACATACATTACTATACATACTAAGTGGTGCGACATCTTACCATGGATTCCATCTAAGACGTATTTCACCGAGAGGGTATGGAAAAAATTTCGGAGAATCCAAGTTCTTACCGGATTATATGGATGTGAACTTGGATCATTGGTCCAATAATCCAGAAGCTAAGAATTTACAACATTGGAACATTAATGGAAGAAAACACATTTATTTGATCGATGATAGAAAGAATGGGCAGTCGAGACGGTCTAAAATATCTTTATACCGTTATCCCTTTATCGAACCCTTTTCCCCGAAATTATTCGCGAAAAATTTTAAACCGTTCGAAGATATGAAAATTGGATCTGTTCCCAAATCCAGAGTCAAATCTCGGAAAGTTGTTGAAAAAGTAATTAAAAGACTCAGCAATCATCATAATATACGCTACTTGCCTGATTCAGTTAAAATGGCTGGAATGATTTGTCCAAGGAGTAAATTATCGATGTTGAGATTAAATAAAATAATCAATTCCTTATATCGTTTACGTTCCCCGTGTATACATATTCTCGATCTCCTCCCAAATAATCTTGAAATAAATACCGGGACTTATCGCGTTAGTCCCAAGAGCGTTTCGAATGGTAAGAGAGGAGCACCGAGGAGGCGAAAGAGATGGCTGAATATTTTCAAGAAAGTGGACGGAAACGTCGATCCTCGCGATTCAAATGTCAATCAACGTAACGACGATAGAGCGAAAGGGGGTAACTATTTTAGCGAACGCGAAATAAAGAACATACTAGAAGAGTCCAACGCGAAACACGAAAACGTGTATACGGATCATGCCGGCATATATCTGAAAGAGTTCCTGAAAAGGGCCCAGTTAGCCGAATCCCTCAGATACGACGGAGATGTAATTCCTAAAAATGAGATGGCCTTGTTGAAGCATGTCCCTGGTTCTAATAATCAAAACAGACACTTGCTGTTTCACATTCAAACGACCGCACTACTCCCAGACCCCGAGAAAGCCCAGCTGATGAAAGAAAATTTTGAGCGCTTCAAAAATGATTCCGCTGCCGACAACAAGAAAACCACTCCTACCCCCGTTCATTTAAACGATCCGATAAATTTTGACACGTGGGCATTACCGCCCAACGCTCACGATATGGATAGCGAAAGATATAATCACCTCAATGTAGTTTCCCCATCTACCCTGGGTACTATTTGGGAGGGGCTTTGGACACCACCCAAAATTGAAAACGATTCCACCAAATTAAAGGAATCGTCCGAAGAAAAGGGAGAATTGTCTAAATACAAGACTCTCTTTGACGATATTCACTTTCACATTCGTTCGTCTTACGAAGATCGGTTAAAGGATATGGTTAGGCACGGTAAGTAATTTTTTTAACGAAAAAAGCTAAGTAACGTTGCTACTCTCAGATAAGCTATAATGATCGTTATAACTGTCGAAAACAAACAAAAATATTCTAGAACTTTGCATTGATGCATTGTCATTTGCAAACGAAAAGCAAAATCAGATTATTAGGAAGAAAAAAAAAACTAAATTTCTTGAGAATCTTTGAGTTTTTAAGGCATTGTCTAGGTTCGTTTTATTTTAGAAACTTCCTTCCGTTTACACCAGTTGATTCAAATATTGAACTAGAACATTCTATTCTCTTTTGTATTAAAATATACATTGCTAAATCTAAATAGTTCTTAGAGGAAGCTATATAAACGCCTAAACAGAATTTTGCTTAGAAATAAGACTAGTAAGGACACTGTCTAAGTCGTTTAATATAAAATAAATTTCCACGGGCATTCGTACATAGAGCGTAGTTCAACATATGACAATTTATTAAACCCAAATTTTTAATAAAATACATCAACACCCATTAAAAAATATAAGCTAACTCTAACCCAGATCTTACTAACCATTAATCTAACTCTCAATCCTAAACTAATTTTTCGAGGAGACCCAAGCAGGAGCGTATCCGAGCCTAGATTTTTGGGCTTCAGTTTAGATTTCTAACCCTTTGAAGCCTATAGTTTTCTCTAGAAAAAAGATAATTATTATTTGGTATATAAGCACAATTAATAACCTTTTACTAGTAAAGCATATAATAAAAGACTAATAGCACTCAATGCTAAAGCATCATTATCCGAAGTTATACTTGTTAGAAAAAAATATTATCATACTTATGTATTATATACCTATTTAAAATTATGCCTCCAGGGGTCAATTGTCCGGCAGTCCGAACGCTCGGATTTAAGAAAATATCTAATCTTCAATCCCTCCCCTGATTCTCGAAAAAATTCTTTTTTTTTGGCTAGAGGCCCTAAATTATTTAAAATTTCGTTATTTTTAATAAATTTGCCCATTTTTTTTTCCAAATTAAATTTAAAAATATGAGCAGTATAAATGAAGTTTTTTTAAATTCCTACAAGATTTTTTTTTTTCTCATCGAATAAATCTAGATATTATTCAATTTTTACTCGGATGATTTTAAAATAGAAAATTCAAAAAACTCAGCCAGAATTTTTAGGGTCCCATGATATCTTTGCCCGTTCCAATCCCAGCATGTAGATACCTGAAAAAAATATTCTGATTAAATATTTATTATTACTACAAAGCCTTGAAAATTAAAAGGATTTAAAATTCAAATTAAAACTTCTTTTTTTTTCTTCTATCCGTTTAAATTTGTCTGAATGTAGCTGATAATCAAAATACGAGAACAGCGACTTCAATTCCATCACAAAAGCCCTCCGCCGTCACTCAAATAAATGCCACTTATCAATCGATCTCCGCTATTTCGAAATCCGTAAATGATATGACATCATCCTATATTATGCAAGCCGAAAAACTTGTCTATAAAAATGATATTGGCAGGCCCGGACAATTTAGAAATTCTAGCAATTACATGCTAGATTTAAAGTTAGACATTCCGCGGGATAAGGACCCGAAGATAATATTGTACAAAATTTATCAATTTTTATACAATACCACGAACTTTACCGATATCAACACTATCTGGCTTCGAAAGAATACTGTTGGTAATAATTCCGATAATTTTTTCGAGAGCAATAATTACGAACCTAACGATACACGAGGAGTGCGTGACGATGCCGTGAACAGGAATGATATCGGAGGAACCATCCAAGATCCTTTAAAACGATACAACACCACTTCGAATAAAGAATTAAGTTTTTTCAAAAATCACGAAATCGACGTGAAGTCGTTTCGACCGAGCTTATCCTAATTCGATTTTAATATACTTAAATAATAAAAATGAATAAAGAAATTTTACAATACCACAATTTGAGGATGAAAACGATATATAAAATTAAATGTTTATCGGGTGGATAAAAGCGCTAAATACTCTCGTGCGAGCGGGTTAAGTTTGAAATATTATCGTGTATAAGGAAGATGATTGTGCAATCATTCTTCCTACGAGCTGTAAACAAAGTGTAGACAAACCATAATATAAACTTTATATTATCTTTATAGTTATTCGCGTTTTAGAGTTGAGGTTGTTGAGGATTACCTATCTACCCCCTCAGAGCCTTATAAATTTTTTGATGGTTGATAGTCCTTCTTCCACCATATAAATAAAGAGTTAGGAATTGTTGATTCACATTTATTGAACGGTCATATTTAGTTTATCGGTCATAACTATAGTTATGGTAAAAAAAAATTTGACGAATTAGGGGCTCAATAACCTCCGAGGCCCGAAGTCACGGTTATCGGCTAAAAACCCGGTTTAGCCGAACGGTTTTACATTTTATTCGATCCTATATTCTATTGTGGAATTATATATTTATATTTTGAACGATTGGGGTTTTCCCCTTTTGTTTTTCTTAATATAATATTTATTTATTAAATATCTTCTTCTTTTTTTAAAAAATTTATTTTTACCTTTTTTTTCTCTTTATTTTACCAATTGGCAAAAAAAATTAAACGAGAATAATTTTATTTTTTGGGAAGCCAAAAAAAAATGCAACGGAATCTATTGAAAATAAGATATTAAATTAAAAATAAATAAATTAAAAAAAATATATATAAATTTGTAGTGTTGTTAAACGACTCGTTTTGAGCCGATTTTCAAAAACGGCTAACTCGATATTTTAGCCAGAAAAATATTGCCTAAGCCATGAGATTTGGCCAGTTGATTTCAAAACCTTTGTTCCTTCTACAAGCAAAATCATCAGGCTTGCGAAATATTATTCTGGATGAAATATTGAGTTAGCCGTTTTTAAAAATCGGCTCAAAACGAGCCGTTTAACAACACTATAAATTTGGAAATAATAAAAATTATTTTTAAATTTCTTTTTTTTATATATCAATTATTTAAAAATTAATATAAATTGATTAAATTAATTTAAAAACATATGACATAAACAATTTAATTATTCTTTTTTTTTATATTTATTTAATAAATAATAATAATAATAATATACTAAAAGAATGTTTACCAAAGAATATCAAAATAAAATATATTCATCACCAAAAATAAATGAATGAACGAATTTACAATTCCAATTTTTTTAGCCGGCTAAAAATTGACTTAAACGGCTAAAAATAGTACCAACTGATAGTCACAATTTTTTTATTTTTGCTACTTTAAATATAGGTACGGTGTCCCAAAAAAAATTAATTTTTTTAAATATCCTATCCCCTAAAAAGAACCAACATTCTAGATTCGACGGAGGGATTTCGAACCCAGAGAGGCTTATAATTTACTAAAAATTGTATTTACACTTTAATAAATTTTAGAATGACGATTTTAAGGTTGCAATCTCTCCCCCCTTTTTCTTGATACTTGTAAAAAAAAAATCTAACATTCTCATCTTCCACTGGATAGAGCGCCAACTTTAAATTGAGAGTTATTACTTAACGAATGTTTCTTTCGAATTCTAAGGATCCAAAAGGTTGTATGTTTTGAATGAAATTGTTAATTTGCAAAATCGATGTCTAATTTTGCTGGATGTTAATAAAGAGTGTTTTAAAAAAATAAGATTTTTTTGATAAAACCTAAATATTTCGTGTTCAAATATATATTTAAAATTATTTTTTTTAAAAAAGGTTTAGCGACTCGCTATTAGAGTCTAACAGAAAATTGAGAATCTTGTGTCATTTCTTGTTAAATTTTTAGCATTTTTGTTAATCCAAATTTCCTAAAAATGACATCCTTTCTTTCTTTCTTTCTTTCTTTCTTTCTTTCTTTCTTTCTTTCTTTCTTTCTTTCTTTCTTTCTTTCTTTCTTTCTTTGAGGATGACTGTCCACTTTATTAAAATATGAAATTATATATATTTTTTTTTTTAAAAAAACGATTTATATGTTTTTGAGTAATAAAAATTTAAAAAAAACGGTTTTTTTTGAGCCGCCGTTAACCATGAAAAATAATATCGAACGGTTATTACAGTTAAATATTTCAACGATTCTCTTCTGCCTCGAAGGGGAGAAAGGATAAATTTTTATGTTTGGGAAAACAGTTCCTATCCTTTTAAGAGAGAGTTGGCACTTTAAATAACAATTATATAAAAATGGCTACGAAAAAAAAATTTGACTGAATGATAAATCTATAAAAACCTTACAATAATACCGAAAGTTCACAAACAGATTCCCATACAGTTTTTTTAAAGAGTGTTAGGTTCAAGCTGCAGAGACGAATAAATTTTTTTTTAATGATACAACTTCGGTTTAAGTTTTTTTTAACGGGTTTCTTCGCCCGAATCGAAAATAACAAATGAATATTAAGTTTATTTATCGAATTATTTGTAAAAAACGACATTTACATATAAGGCACCATTATATGAGAAGTAAGGAAAGCTACATAAAAAAATGGGCGTAAATTTTAAGGTAAATTGCAGTAAACTACTTTTTCCGCTATGGATTTGATTGTGCTATCCAATATTAGGGAGAAGCTAGCATGATTTTCCTGATCTTAGTATTTGCCCCTGATCATAGGGTTATAAAAATTAATTCATACATATATAATATATATATGTAAAAAAAATGAGTATACATATTATTTTTTAATCAAAATTAAATTCAAGCGTTGTTTATGTAAGTTGTTACATTGTTGTCCGACAAGATGCATTTTCATTATTTAAATAAAATAATTTTAAATATTAAATTTGATAAATATAAATAGTTTATTATAAAATATTTTATTATAATTTAATCTAATCTAAGAGAGAAAAAAAATAATTTATTCTTAGCCTGATGGCATTTTTTAAATTCCCTAATTTTTAGAAAATATTTTTTGTAGAGAAAGTCAATTATTATAAATGTTGTTTACTGAAAACATAAGAAACATGCTTTGTAAAGAGAAAGTTTTCAATTGATTTCTGTTGCTTTCAGTGGAGGAATAGCTTTAATAAATTTAATTAATACAATTTTTTAAACATTTAAATAAAAAAAAGAAATAGTTTACAAATCTTATATTATGCATTTGAAAATGATTCATCTTGCAAAAATCAGGGCGTACTGTCAAAGGTTATGGGTCAAGTATTAGTATTAGTTACAGTTCAGAGGGTAAAAATTCTAAAAGATTACGGTATGATAAGTGTTATTCATAATTTTAAAAATAAACTGTTAATTTGAATATAAAATTTGTAAAGATAATTAAAAAATTTTTTTTTGTTGTAAAGGCAATTGGAAGGTTTTAAATTGTAATAAAATTTTATGACAATTATATGAAATAATTATCGTTGGCATGTTTGAGATGGAAAAATTAAGGAAGAAAAGGGAAATGGATATGATTTTTACTTTATATTAGTTTGCTTATTAATGTTATTTTAGAAAATGATTTTGATTAACTATATATTTTAATAAATTAATTGGGCATCCTCAATTCTGGATCTTAATAAATAGTGTAATCGGGTTAGGCAGTTGGGAATAAATTTCACTAATTACGATTCTTTGAAATTTTTAAAGTTTTATAGTAGTTTTTTTGATTTCATATTCATTTGTGGAAAATAGTTCATATTATTAATAAGAATGTTCCGATATTGGAACACCCCGAAAATTTTAAACTAATTATTAATTATATTTCAAAATTTCGAATAATATTATTAGATTTATTAAAGTAGATATCACAAATATTTAAAGAATTTAATATAATAATAATTGTTTGTATGCACTTATTCATGTAGTAACCACTACAGCAACGAAGAATTGTTAAGAATAATAAAGATTATCAAACAGAATGATAAAATTGATAATATAGACGTTATAAACTGTAATAAAAATTATTTAAATTCACCATTCATTTCTCTGCTTTCTTCAAAAACGATTTCAAATTTTTCTTCTCATGTAGAATTTTGTATTTATTTTGATTATAAAACTTAGTTATATTTTATCTCTTGAACTACGGAAAGATGATTCTAGAAGGGATGGAAAATTTTTCAATTTAATTAGAGTATAGTGACATTAAGATATAATAGAATGGATCATTATTGGATTTTGCCAGAGAAGCAAATCCATGTATATTATGTTATGTAAATATGCATGAAACATATTGTAGAATATATTAGATTAGACGTTAATAGATTAAAATTTTATGTATGTTTAGGTTTATATAATTTGAATATTAATTGGAATTTATTTAAAAAAAATAAATATCTTAACTTGTGTAAACGTTTAAGTTCTCGGTGTTCCCATATAGGAACAACAATCTTCTAGAGATTTAGAGATGTTATCTTTTTAAGAGTCAAGTATTTAAAGATTATTTAATACTTTCTTCAAAAATCACTTAATTCAAGCACGCGTTTGCCTAAAGTTAGAAAAATTTTGAAGAAAATAAGATAAAAACAAGTTTTAATTATACCCTTTTTATATCTGCATTTCATTTTATTTAATTTCAATATTATAATTTATAAAAAAGTATGAATAAAAACTTAAATTCTCTACGCCAAAAAAAATTGTCATTTTTATACATGAAAAAATATTTTCCCGTATATTTTAATGAAAAATAAGATTTTATTAGTTAGTTTTTTTTAAAAAAATAAAAAATATATATGTATTGATAATAGCTCGAAGCATGATTAATTCAAGTTTTTCATAAAATATAAATGAATTAGTGTGTAATTTATTATAATTAATATTTAAATTATAAATAGTTCAAAATATATTTTATATTAAAAATTTATCACGTTTTTTTTTCCTTGTTGTATGACTTATGGCAAATATTTATGATTAAAAAAAAATTTTATTTTTGTTTTTAAAAAAAGAGGATATTATAAATTTCATTCTCATCATTTAAATTCACTTTCAATTCAACCATGAATAATATCGAACTTATAGGTAAAGATAAAACAAAATATATAATATGATTTATTTCATCATGTTTAGTTGTTGTTAAACGGTTTGTTTTTAGCCGGTTTTACAACGGCTAACTCAATATTTTCATCAAGCAAAATATTACGCTAGCCTGAAGATTTGGTTCATAGAAGAAACAAAAGGTCAAGACATAGGCATTATTTTTCCGCTAAAATATTGAGTTAGCCCGTTTAACAACACCAAATCATGCTAAGTTTTATATACTAACATAGATTCAAAAATAGAAATCACTTTAATATAAAATGAATGCGGGGCAAAAAAAAAGAGTTTTTACGGAATACAGCGTGTAGGGCAAATAGTTCCATACTAAAAATGATATTCCAAAAATTGGTTAAAATGAAATGAATCTCCGTATAGGCCAATGCATGATGTAATGCTAGTTGGAATTGGTATATATTGGTATATAGGAAGTTTTGCTTTAAAAGTTATATAATACAAAATTTCGAAAATTTGTTTAAATTCGGTTTTTTAGATATATATTATTTATCTTATCTGTTTTATTTATTTTTTTTTTATAAAAAAAACATAAGGGTTATTAGGGTTAGCTTCGAAATCAAAAATAAAATGGGGTTAAAAAGATTTATAGTATGGGACTTTTTACCGGCACCGGCATTCCATAACAATAGCCATCCAATAATCTAAAGTATTTTATTGAAATGGAGGCATTACTGCACCGTGCTGCTCCTCTGCCCCACATATATTTTTGTGTCTGATTAACTGAGAAATGTTTTAATGATATTCGACTGATGCCTTTATATGAGGAAATAGAATCGCAGTTTTTTAGTAAGAGCTTTTAAAGAATTTTGGTGAATATATGAGATGTAATATCTTTTTGGAAAATCTATCCTCTCATCCACCCTCCAACTCACCCTGGAATGGCGAATTTTATATTATTCTTAATAATTAATTAAAAATTGTCATTCATTTACGGTGTCAGAGAACTCTCTTTGATATAGTAATTACCCTTTACAAGGTCTCCGAGTCAGATAATCCCTGACTAAATTTTCCCAAATTTCTCTTACCCATGTGAGCTTGATAATATTAAAATCTTTAAATAAATACAACACATATTAATGTAATTTTTCATTTTTCTTGCAATTAAAAATAATAAAATAGTTTTAATGATGGCGTGCCTAGCAATGTACTCCACCTGTAGTACCCACCCTTGTGATAGAGTTTGCGATGAAAAAGATCTGAGCAAAATATGCAATTACGATTTCACGGTCACCATGTCCCAAACTATGTTTAAGAAGCGTGGTTGCGGAGGATGCCCTGAAAATATGACCGATTGTTATGACCCCAAATGCATAACAGGGGATGGTCACGAAAGACCCGTTTATTTGGTTAACGGAATTTTTCCTGGACCTTCCATAACGGTATATTATAAGATAACTTGTAAATGAATTGAAAATTATATATTGTTATGCCTTTATAAAATATCGAATTTTCATTGAGAGAGACGAAATATATACAAGTTTAGTTTAAACAAATAGCAATAAGTTATTCCTAATGGTTAAAAATTATATAAATAATATATAAATTTTTGGCTATTTGAGAAAATACAATATGAGGAAAGAATAAATTATTATTTTTTTATGTATTATAGAATATACAAATAATACACACATAAATATACATTATTATCTTTTTAGCCTCTAGGGATCATTTTATAAGATCTCGAATTCAATGTTATAAAAGATACATTTCGTCGGCTGCATTGTCGGTCACGTAATTCATCGAAATATATATATTAATTATATTATATACATTTTAAACAAATTGGCTTATATTCAGTTTGGCCTAAGCGCAAACAATATAACAGTTTAAACTATGACAATTTTATCGCATCTAATAAGGCATTAAGATTTATACTGAGGTAAAATATTCAATAAGACTACTAGTAGATCGTTACTAGATTTGATATTTTACTAAAATAACCTGAAGCGTGCTTAGAAAGGTGGTAATCGGTGAAGCCACACCAATTGGTAAATTTAAGGTTCGCCAAATCTTTGCGTCTACATAGGGTCAAACCATTTTAAGCATCTTTTTCGAAATAATTTAAATTCAGATTCCCTCTTTCCCAACCTCTGGCATTATATTATTATACTATTATACTATTTATCAATTTTACCAATTTTAAATATATTAAAATATAATTTAATTTGTTAACGATAGAATATATTTTAATTAAATAAAGTTTAGAATAAGATTTTAAAAAATTTTTAAGCTTTTTTTGTGTGTGATATTATGTTTGATATGTTTGTGAATATATTATATATCTCCCGCTATTTAAATATATTGGAGTATTTTTAAAGGTAAAATGGAATATTTGATTTGAAACTTCCTAAAAAAATTTTTTAATGAAGCCGCCAAAAAGTCTAAGCACGGCCGTTTATAGTGTTATTAAACGGCTCGATTTAAGCCATTTTTAATTCTCTTCTCTTCTCTTCTTCTTCTCTTCTCTTCTCTTCTCTTCTCTCTTCTCTTCTCTTCTCTTCTTCTCTTCTCTTCTCTTCTCTTCTCTTCTCTTCTTCTTCTCTTCTCTTCTCTCTCTTCTCTTCTCTCTTCTCTTCTTCTTCTCTTCTCTTCTTCTTCTCTTCTTCTTCTCTCTCTCTTCTCTTCTCTTCTCTTCTCTCTCTCTTCTCTTCTCTTCTCTCCTCTTCTCTCCTCTTCTTATATATGTCAAATGTTTTAGGTGTGTGAAGGTGACCAGATAGTAGTAAATGTTACGAATGATATGATAAGCGCCGAATCACTAACATTGCACTGGCACGGGATATATCACAACGGCACCCCCTTTATGGATGGGACCCCCATGATAACGCAATGTCCGATACCCGTAGGAACGACATTTCAATACAGATTCATGGCTGAACCAGCTGGAACCAAATTCTGGCACGCCCATACATCCTTCCATCGAGCCGATGGAATAGTTGGCCCGCTCATTATTAGGCACAAAGTCAAGAAGGCCACCGCTAAAGACGATTCCTATCTTAAATCTAATCGGATTCCATATTATAAAAATGTACGTTTAAAGATGACATTATTTACTAATTATAAGATAATATGAATTTTAAACTAAATAATATTACTCGATTATTATTATAATAATTTTTTAAAAAAACTCCTATTCATTACTATTATAAAAAATAAAAATTTTTTTAAAAGCTAAGATCTTACACTACTAGAGAGTGAAGAGATAAAAATTACAGAAAATATTATATTTTTTATTCTAAAAATATTATACAAGCATAGTAAATAATGTTAAATGTTAAATACTGATATCCAAGTTCTAATATAAATAATACACTTATCACAACAAGTATTGAATTCAGATAATTCAATTTAGTCAATCACATTATCATGAGTGAATTCTACTTTTTTTATACTATCAATCACGAAGAAAAAAATTTAAAGCAAATAACATATAAATTTAGTTATTTTTTACAAAAAAACTTGTATATGGCGAAAACATTAAAAAATGACTTATTAATTTTTTATTGAAAATACTATAATTTTTACTTGTTGGAATAAATATTTATAAATAGTGAAACTATTTCTAATAACAAAATATTATATTAATCTGAATACGTTTTATATCTAAAATATTCGAATAATACAACACTAGGAACATAAGTAATCGTATTAATAAATTTTAATTCTATGAATATTTCTTAGATTTATAGTTTTTGGTCAAGTAAATAATTATTCCATTTTTTTTTTTACTATCCATAACATGTAATATAAAATAAGCAAGGTTTAAAAAATAGTTTTTCCTAAAATATATTTAGCCTGTTCTTAATTAGCTTTAATTGCTATTATCGTCTTATTACCACTAATGAAATCTATTAATGAGATCAAAAAGTTAAATGCTGGTTTCATTTCAACGAAATTAATCTTTTTTTTTTACAAATCAAGTACGTCAATAAAAGATCTGTCAGGGAAATGACTTCCAACAATAGGGTTCACAAGAAACGTCTATCAACCCATTCCCTCGCAGATCCATACGATTTTTTCGGTAACTTAAATCGCGATAGGAACAACGTGCTCATAGTGCAAGAGTGGAAGCACCAACCTTCACCCATCCACTACATAAATGATAACGAGGAGGCTCCTACCATCTTGGTCAATGGTAAGCAAGGTTTACGATCCGATTCACCGCCCGCATTCATACCGCTAAACATGGCGGAGAAAAACCTTAGAGATCCCTTTGTGAGGATAATTAGCAACGGTTTTCTCTTTTGCCCCATTCAAACATACGTCGAGGGATACGAGTATGTATTTAAATGAATGAATGTTTCGATAATTTCTTTTCCTTTCCTTTCTCTTTTTTTCCTTTCCTTTTCCATTCTCTCTTATATTTACTACAGTATAACATAAATATTTTACTGATATATAACCTGGCAATCATAGATTCATACTTTTCTATTTACATCTTACGACTTAAAGATTTCGAATATTGTCCGCTGACGGATTGATTTTGGATAGACCAATGATAGCGGATGTTCTCACGATATTTCCGGGGGAAAGATACGACGTGGAACTTGTTCGAAAACCCAATTCGACCTCGTCTTCCATGTACTCTCGCAGACTAAAATCTAAACTTAACAAGAAATCGCCTATAATGAGGGCGGATGCTATGCATTGGATTGGAATGGGAGATTGC
Source organism: Gordionus sp. m RMFG-2023 (assembly GCF_954871325.1). Lineage (NCBI taxonomy): Eukaryota > Metazoa > Nematomorpha > Gordioida > Chordodea > Parachordodidae > Gordionus > Gordionus sp. m RMFG-2023. The sequence continues at coordinate 29,826,955 of NC_088779.1, read as the reverse complement.
GAGCACGAAGATTTCAACGCCAACGCTACCTCTTACATAATCCATTACAGCAAGAGGGATAACGTGACCAATGAACCTGTAGGCTTAACGATAGAAGATATAGTTCCAGCGATGCAGCTCTTGATAAATATCGATTTTAAAAAATCCCATTGGACCTCAATGTTAAAGACCGCCAGGGTTTTATATTAAACACGCATATACAACGATAGTGTTGTTGAATAGTCGATTTTTACGACTCTGAACTAGGGTCGAAATCGAGCGGCATAATGAGCCTATATTAATCGATTCTTGAGCCGATTTATAGTTTTTTTTTGAGAATTAAAGGTTTTATAAAATGAATATTTAGAATAGCTCAAAATAACTTGTGTAATTTGAATATATTGGTAAATTTGATCTCTAAAGGGTTATGAAACATCTGTTAAAAAATTTTTTTTTGCATTTTTTGATACGTAAAGAATTTTTAAAAAATAGGATTTCGACTAATATCTTCATTCATCTTAATTGCGGGCGGCAGCTGGAATTATTTTGCTCATTATACAGCCCACTCATTTTATTTTTTTTTGGGCTTTTTTATTTGCCAATAGGTTTTCCACCTCAATGTACAAATTCCTCTTTTTTTTTCTATCCTGACATTCAATCAGAGAAAACGGAGGGGGGGGGATAGATGAGATCGTGGTAAAACGATAGTGCTTTCTTTTAACCCCAATTCCCCATTGCCAAAAAAAAAACACCGATTTTGAAAAACGGCTAACTCACTATTTTCAGAGTTGTTAAATCCTGTATCTAGATATAAAAATGTGGTATCTGTATCTAGATAGATTTTTCGTTAAAATATATGTATCTAGATATTATTTTAGACGATGTATCTGTATCTAGATCCATTTAAAAAGTATCTTTTAACAACTCTGACTATTTTATCCAGATGAATATTGGGCAAACCTGAAGATTTTGCTCATAGAAGGAACAAAGGTCTAGACATATGTTATCGAGATCTCGGTGCTTAGGCAATATTTTTCTGGCTAAAATACTGAGTTGCCAGATGAGGTTAATGATGCTTACTACCAAGTGAATGTATGGAAATATTCTAAATACCAATCTAATTTGCTAAATATCGACCAAAATTTATTAAAATGTAATAAGACCCTTATTATTTAATATATTAATACGGAATCACGTGGTCGAGTCCGGCCTTCTATATATCATCCCCCCAAGGATGGAACCACCAAGTTAGAATAAGAAAAAAAACATGATCATTCCCGGGATTCGAACCCAGGGGCATGGGATCAGTAAGCCAAGTTCTTGCCTACTAGGCCATAGAGGCTTTCCAAAAATCACGATTTTTCAAATATTTATTATAAATATATTTGGTAGTGCCTATCCAAATGAAAAATGAACAAAATTCAAATATGATAGGTAGTACCTTAAGGTAGTAAGCATCATTAACCGCCAGATGACATGATTAAGTATGTTATATGTGTCTATTTTCCTCGCGGATAATAAACCCGTGTAAAGTGATTAAAGTAAAAATTGGGCATAAACACTCTTGTTGTTATTGAACAAAATATTACATTTTTTTTTAAAACATTTATTATCATTACCCGAGTTTTTTTAAAAAATTATTCTTACACGTAAACTTTATTATTAATGTTTTTTTTTTTGCTAAATAATTTAAAAAAATAATAATATGGAATATAGATGTTAATATCTCCGAATTTCTGGTGGCTAATAAGTCGACTTGGCTTATCCGCTTAACAGCGCTAATTAATATATTATTTTTAGTCAGTTTTCAAGGGCGTTGAAATATTATTCAATTTATTCCACGTTGAAATCAATGAACATTGCTAAAATGATATTAAGTCGATTTGCTAAAAACATCTAAAGCAATCCCACATCTGTATTGTGAGATTTAAAGAGGCTTTAGTCTTAGTTTAAGCGGTTAGAATAAGTAAATATAGAATATCAGCAAATTTATCAGTTGAAGATTCATATATCAATTTATAAATTTTTTTCATTTATCACAGATATTCAACCCTGTACATAAAGAAGATTTCACGATCAACAACGACCATCTTCGAATCACCAATTTAAAACCTTCTAGAAATTTAGCTAAAGCTATTCAGCGGGTGGATCACAAAATATTCTTGTTCACCGATAGTTACTTGATTGATGAAGGTTTTTTTGTTCCTTTTCTGTAAATTTTATATTTTATGTCGGTTTGTGTTAAAATTTTTAAGCTAAACTTATTTTAACAGAAAGATAATCGATCAACTAGAAGCAATATATAAGCTGTATTTATATGCATGACTTAATATACACCCATAGAGTATCTATATATAAAATTGCTCTAAATGTAAAACCTTCTCTTCTCTTCTCTTCTCTTCTCTTCTCTTCTCTTCTCTTCTCTTCTCTTCTCTTCTCTTCTCTTCTCTTCTCTTCTCTTCTCTTCTCTTCTCTTTCAAAGATTTCATGAAATATTTTTTTGCTTAATATACAAGTATTTACTGTATACGGTAAAACCAGATATCCCAATGTTCAACAACATATCGTTTCGACATCCCTCGGCACCTCTACTTTCCCAATATTACGACGTGCCGGACAGGGAATTATGTAATATAAACACCCATCCGCAATGCGCCAGCGAATTTTGTTCCTGCACTCATATGTACGAAATAGAGCTAGGAGCCGTAGTTGAAGTCATTGTAATCGATGAAGGTTCAATATTTTTTTCTAAGATTGTCATAATTTTATTTCTCCCCCCCCCCCTTTATTTTTTAGATTAATTTTTTTCCAGCAATGTGTCATTTTTTTCAACTTTAGATCACTTTTTTGAGCGTCTTTTTTTTTAAATTTAAAAATCGGATTTTACCGGAAATGTATACCAACATGTTTGGAATACCTACCCTTATATAATTTATAAAATGAAAGAAAGAAAGAATGAAAGAAAGAAAAGAAAGAAGAGAAAGAAAAGAAAGAAAGAAAGAAAGAAAGAAAGAAAGAAAGAAAGAAAGAAAGAAAGAAAGAAAGAAAGAAAGAAAGAAAGAAAGAAAGAAAGAAAGAAAGAAGGATTTCAAAGTTTCCAAACTCTGCTTTTAAAAAATGATTTAACCAATAAATAAGCCCGCTGAAATGAAATGCACAATATTTTAAACAATATAAATAGAATACCTCGAAAACTTGCTGTAACCCGATCCCGGAAATTTTAAAATGGATTCCGAACTTCTGTTCCTATCTCAAGTATTTCTAACAGGGTTTGAGGTTCTGATTTCTCAAACTCTGATCAAAACCAAAAGCCTATAGAAGGGTATTTCTTCTGATAAAACAAATAATCAAATTAACAATTAGGCGTGACCAGCCGTCAGAAATATTAAAACGAAGCTGGATTAATTGAAAACCCTTTTGATTATATCTGATCAGAGACCTTCATAGAACGGACCGGCCCGCAGCCCATAGGTCTAATATTATAGTTTCTAACGGCTCTGGGCCTGGGCAGAGCTTAGAAAATTTTAAGCTCAGGTCGGGTAGGGGGCTATCATTTAAATTTAGCTTATTTCATCTAGAATTGCAAACATAACTATGTCCTTAAATACACTGAAATGTTGTTTATTTTTATCGAATACAATAAACTCAATTTTTGGATATGAGCTCGGGCAAAATTTTTGAAACTTTTTATGGGCAAAGGGATCTTGTTTTTAATTACAAATTATTAGGTGTTAATTAATAATGGCACCGTCCCTACGTTTGAGCATAGAAGCATAATGCTATAATGTTTCATGTTCATATATAAAAATTAGCTTATTTGTGCCACTAGGGAAATTGGATCCTTTCTTAATTTTTAATTTAACTTATTAAATTTATATTAATCAAAACAAAAGGCTTAAACGGGGAATACGATATCCATTCCATCCATCTTCACGGATATTCTTTCGCAGTATTGGCACAAGAAAAGATAGGAAACAATGTGTCAGTTCATCAAGTATATCACTTTTTTGAAAATAATAATTGCCTTTGATTACTTATAATTTAACTGGATTTGTTTCGTGGGAATAAAAATAACGAAAGTTTATATAAAATAATTAATAAACCGAAAAATGGAAAAATATTATACGCGGGAAACACCCTCCCTACATTTCCTCTTGGCCAATCACGATTGACCTTACCAAATCAAAATTATTATTTAAAAAACGAAATCCAAACAAAACTAAATCTTTTTCTCATCCCACTTTGATCCAAATGACAATAACCTCTTTAAACTATATTTTTTTTTCCTTCTTTCTTTCTTTCTTTCTTTCTTTATGAAACCTTGTCTCATACCCCCCCCCTCCTCAGTGGTAGATGTCTTGGGTTATACGCATTACTCTCTTCTACTTTTTTTTTTACAATTTATTTAACGAATGCGTTATCAGATAAAAGAAATGGATAGTCAAGGACGTTTAACCAGAAATTTAGCGGATCCTATCATTAAAGATTCTGTGGCCATCCCCGAAGGGGGCTACGTAATAATTCGGTTCATCGCGGATAATCCAGGTTTTTTTTAAAAAAATGACCCGTAACAGACCACCTTAAATATTTTAATAAATTCCAATCAGCAAAAGAAAGAAAGAAAGAAAGAAAGAAAGAAAGTTTTAAAACTGAGTGTATACAGCATCAATTTGTAAATATAAAAGCTCTAGACTTAAGATCTTAATCTCATAAAATTTATTAATATCTTACTAAACATGGAAAGGCTTCTGGATGCTGCATTGTCACCTAGATTTTCACTTCCTAAAAGGCATGGCCCTCATCTTCAAAGTGGGAGATGTCAAGGAGATGCCAGAAATTCCTCCCAAATTTCCGCACTGCGGTTCTTGGTTCACCGATCCCATCAACACCAGTCCCAATAGATGGAAAATTTTTAAACCGTAGTGAAATATAACTTTACTTTTCTATCAAAACTTCAAAATACTTTTCTTTTTTAAAAAATAAATAAATAAGATCTTATGATTTAGGTTCTATTCATAGTGGAATCCGATCCTACCCGATTTAACAGCTGAGCGATTCAAAAAAAATCTTTTAGCGCGATAAATTTTTTGTTTTTTAAAAAATATCATTATCCTAATATTTAATAAAGATAAAATTGATCTCATAAACATATGTTAAAAAATAAAATCGATCAGCTGTTAAATCTTGTCCGATTGGTTCCCACTATGAATCCCGCCTTAAACGTAAATCCAAATTCCTCAATATTTACACTATTACAAATATATAAAAAAAATATCGAATTTCGCGTGATTTATATTTTTTTTCCTACCCTTCAAAATTACATACACAAAAACATATTATTAGCATTTTTTTTTTATTGTATTCTGAAAAAAAAAATCAGACCAAAATGAAGTTTAAAAAAAATATATATTTCACATAAATAAATTGTTTTTCAAAGTAAATAAATGGCAAAAAATATGAATAAATGTTTTCGGTAAAATTCTTAGTGAAACATCATTTACGAGAGCACCCTTTTAGGATTTCCAGAAGTAAGGGAGGCAAAATATAAACGGGCACAGTATTATTTTAAGGTAGGGTGCGATGGACTTGTCGGCCTTTTCGCCTAGATTCCATAGTTCCCTCTTGGCTCTAAATAGGTTTCTGGCACGTTTAGGCGTATTGATCAAAGGAGACGGCTGTGTGCCATTCACGAAATAACCCTTCTCAAATTTTGCCACCTCAGCCTCCTTCCCAGTTATAGCTGGCATATCACCTTTGGACATAGATTTATCGTTGAATGATTTTCGGTCGCTAAGATCTAGGTTCTCTTCGTAAATTCTCCACTCCGAGATGCTCTTGAAACTGGCCTCATTGACCATCGTATTCATCAAAATACTTTTAGGTTCAATCCCTTGGACCGGTAGATGGGTCAAACTGGGAAATTCCATAGGCGATATTCTATCCAGGTTAGACTTGTGGCTAGCGATCCGCCCTTTTATATCATTGGCGGTCGATTTAACTCCCATAGTTAATAATCGGTAAAACATATTTATAATGTCTTCTTTGGTGGTAGACGTACCTAAATAATGTTTTGGATTATTATTAGAATAAGTTTCTTGCCCTAACATAGTTTGATTGGAATTGGCAAAGGAATCCTTCTTCGATAAAGTTTCTTGGTTTATGACGTCATTTTCTACAAGAGGGAGGATTTTAATAGAAACCTTTTTGGAGTTGGGTTCGTTTATAGTAACGTCTCTATTGACAACATTGTTATTCCAGAATTTGTTCGAACCTGCGGGAGTTTTGATGATGGAATCTTTCAAAGTATTCATGAAGCTCTTATCAGATGGGTCAGAGATATTTTTATGGAATGAGAGGCGAGAGTTAGGATAATCCAAATACTTCATGACGGTGTCAATGTCTTCGTCACTTTCTAAATCTCGGGTATCCAACTGCAAGGAGTCCAAATCGATGGTATTCATTTCACTTATGGATTGCGAATGGGCTGGTTGCGCCATTGTATTAAATGACCGCGATTAATAATTAGTTATATTTAAATTAGATATAAGGAAATGTATATGTTATATATGTATATATATAATAAAAATCTTTAGAACATTCTTAAGAAGAAAAACCATTTTATAAAGAAATAATTAATATATATATAAATATAATTTGGTGTAAAATAGAGTGTAAGTTTTTGATGACATATAATTCGATACTTACAGATACATTTATTTTAATTTGTATCGATACAAATCAGCAGGTGACACATCCATTTGGTTTCCTCGTGCAAATAATTTATATTAAAATTTAGCTCGAAGAATTTTTATTTTTTTAGAGTTTAGTTTAATTTACAAAAACAAATTCATACGTGGGAACCCAAATAACGTGTCATCAGCTGACTTGCATTCAGCGACGCTTTGAAATGTCATTTAATGAATGAATTCTTAGTATGGACAAGTATAATGTCATTTGGAACCCCCTGCTTTTGATCGAAATATAAATTACCCCCACTCAATATCTTTCTACCTTCACTACACTCTCTCACTAATCTTTAGCTGAATGCTTGAGAAATTTTTGTTTCAGAAAAGCTGTGTATTATCATTGGCCTTAAAAGATAGAATTATACATCCTTTGCGATATTCCTTGAGGATAAATAAAAAAGGTATTAATAATTTAAGGATATATATATATATATATATGTTAGCGCTAATATGATTCCGGCAATCTTTTATATTTATAACTTTATATCATTTATTGAGCGCGTTTTTCCAAATAAAAATCGGATTTTACTGGAAAATATATTCTATCATGTTTGGAATACCTATCTTATGAATTCTAGACCATTTTTACGATAACCTTGGAACCTCAAAATAATATCTTTAACAAATTATTAAGGGTTGAGCTGGGCTTGAAAAACTTTTTTAAAATTACAAGGTCTTAGATGCTTCCTAATATTGTGAGCTTGGACCTGGCATGACATCTATCGTAAAAAAAATGAATAAAAATCTCATTCCCCGTCATTTTTGACGGGCTATCTACTAGTTATATGAAAAAATATAGGAAAAATCGAAAATAAATTAAATTATGTTTAAAAGTTCACGAAAAAAATTGTCTGAAATTTATGGAGTTGGTATTCCAAACAAGATGAAATGCATTTCCGGTAGAATTAGACTTTTTAAATTTTTTTTTAAAATGCGTACAAAAAATGATTTAAAGTTAAAAAAAAATATAACAAATTGCCTGAAAAAACACATTGACGCTATCATATATATATCTAATAAGAGAGGCTCTTGTGAATCTTATTTATCCTATTTAGGTATAATACCACTCGAAATTTAACTAGATGTCAGAAGCTGAATTTAAAAAGTTAGAGAAAAATTCGGCGCATTCTAATTGCCAAATGAAGAGACAAGATTTTTCGATGAAAACGATTTGCGAAAAGTTTCTGGATTTGAAACTTTATTCGGATATTACAAAACGCCTATAATAAAATTTTAAACTACTCAATAATCGTATATAAATAATATTCCATTTTGTCGGGGAGAAGATAATTCATACCCGGACATAGTCGAGTCTATGCATGAATTGTTAGACAACCTCAAAAAAAAGGAAGATAATTTCTGGTGGTGTAAATGGCTCGTTCCAGCCTTAGAAAAATTGGTTTCAGAGGCCACAAAGCCTTTAGAATTATATTTTCTCCTCTCTAACTACATCGTGTTTGTTTTAAAAAAAGAAATGCTAATATTTTGCAAATTCTTTAGAAAAACAGCAAATACTCGAATTGTATGATTTATAAATATCTAGTTTTTAAGAGACCTTCTCTCGCTCCCCTTTAAATCGCGGCGTTTCCAGCTTAGTATAATGTAAATTGCACCAAAATTGTGAAGACAATATAGCAAAAATGATATCTTTTAAATCATTCATTATTTTTAAGACCATATTAATTAAATAGTATAGTGTTTCAGGAAAATAAAATTAATAAGCCAAAGGATCGATTCTATGTTAAGAGTTTTTAATCTCTTCTCTTTCCTTTCCTTTTAAGAATTTATCCTACCAAGTCCTTTGCTATTTCTCGAGGTCTCTTTTATAAGAATTGCTAACTCGGGCTTAAAAAAACAATTTTAATTATTGCGTTGGTTAGTTAAGATTCATATTGATAAAAGGGAAGAAATCAATCATCTAAAACGAAACAAAAAAAAAATGAAAACTATTATAAACCGGAAATAAAAATAATTTATTCCTACAAATCCTCCCAAATTATTTCTCTCTTCAGAAACAATATTAAAAAATTTATATTATATACAATAGAATATTTTTATAAAAATAAGATTTGATAAAAACTTGGAGGTCATTTTTACCTATTGAAATACCGCAGAAATCCAGAATGGAGGTAGACAAAATCCTTAAATTAATTAGAGTACTTTTATATATCGATATGGATGAATACTTGGAATATATGTAAAAAAATGAGGTATGAATCCTTATGAAACTTGTTTTAAAATATATCATATTAGACGTTATATATAATTTACATATTAGGGTTTATATTTTCCAAAAATCGAAATTTTTTTTTTAAAAACCTATGTAACAGGTTTAAGTTTCTAAGGTTCAGATATAGGAACAACAAATTTCTATAAGATATAAGAATCTTTTTTAAAAAAATAAGATGTACTTTTCTTATTTACACAAATAATTGGGAAAATGAGAAAATTAAAATTTTTACTTAGTAAAATCATCTGTGATTATCAAAAAAAAAATCATAGATAATCAGTAAAAAAAATTCAGTATTTTTAGTCCTGAATAAGTTTTTTAAAAAAATCTAAACATTTCAGCTTATTTACTAAAATTTACTTGGAGTTGCATGGCTATTTTTTGCATTTCATAATTTATGTTGGATGCCCCATCCTAAATTATGATCATGAGTGAAAGATAAAGAAGAAATCGCGAAGTTATTTTCTTCATCACATCAGATAAAGGTCACATTTAAGCCAACTCTTGCTTACTTAATAGACAATAATAACGAAATACCCTTATCATTTCGCACTTGTGATTTAAAAACCTTTGTTGGTAAATATATTGTTCTTATTTTAATGTAATATATTCGTCGTAAAAAAAATCGCTAAAAGGGTTAGATAAAAGTTTTGTTATAATGGGTTTGAGATAAGAGATTAGGCTCCAAAGCGCGGGCTAGGCTTTGCGAAAATAAATTAGCTAATATGTGTTCACGATATTGTGTTCGCTATAAGTTTAACTGAATTGACCTGTTACGAAAATATATAGCATACGGAATATATATCTTAATTTGAAATGGCAGCTTATTAGATTTAGGTATATAAACTCTAAGATTTTCAGCTAGCTCATCATTTTTTTTTAAGAAATTGTAAATAGTGTTTAGAATGTGATTTTGGACTATAAAAAAAAATTATGGTTATTTGAAATTAAAGTTTAATCGAATCACTCTAATTACGATTCTGCGAAAGTAGAATAAACCATGGATTTTTTTAAATTTAAATTGCGGCCAAGAGTGCTTTATATGACACTAGTTCGAAAAAAAAAATTACCGATTAAACTGAGCGAATTTTTTATTTAAACAACCTGCATTTTACTACATTAAGAAAAAATATTTTACCCTCTACTCGGAAAATTCTTGTAGATGTAATAATCATAGCTATTTTTACTAATAAAAGGCTTATTCAGAATTAAGAATAGAAAAATTTTGATTAGCTAAGATGCAGCCCTAAAGTATTTCATAATATGAATATCAACAATTTACTTCTTTTTTTTATACAAATTAATTATTAGGTTGTTTTAGGTGTCTAAAAATGTTTAAAATAAATATATCAATAATAATAATTTATCATTGTTCACAAATTAAAAAAAATTTCTTAAAGGAAAAAAAAATGCAATAAATGAGATTCAAATTTCATTTAGTATTAAACTGTAAAATATTCTTTTTTTCTATCATTGATAAATAGCAATTAAACGAATATTGGAAATTAGATAAATATTTGTGTTCTAAAAAAAAAGAATTGAAAAACCCATGAGGAAGAATATATTATATGTCCTTAGATAAAAAATGTAGGTGGTTTGATATTACTATGTTTTATGATAGGGTATGCAATAGAAGGTTAGATTAATTAAGTCTTTACTGCAAACAAATCCATATTTTACACAGAATAGGATTTTTTCCTTATAAGATAGTTATTCAGTGATAAAATACAGCTCATTATAATTTTAACTTTTCATTAAATAATAATGTTATAGTTCATCATATATGGATAATTAGTTATATATATTTGATTTAAAATTCATTAATTTTTATATATTCCATTAAAAAAATCCAGGGTTCATATTTATTTTCAAATGTGTCTAGCTTAAAAGTGTTATATTTATAAATTATTAATAGAATATATTAAACTGGCAGACTGATTTTTAATTCATTTTAAATATAAAGGAAAAGAATATACATAAAAAATAAATCATATGAAAAATAGAGAATTTCCAAAAATTAATTCAACAAAAAAATATAAATTTTGCAAATTCAATGTGGTTTAGGAGGCTTGACAAATTCATTCCATTTATGTGACATATAATATGACAATTGTTTATATTCCTTTCTTGTCAAACTTGATACTTGATCAGGGAAGCACAGGTAACTCATAAAAGTAGCAGCTGCTAACCCATTGAATGATTTGCGTATAAAATTTTCTTAGTATTCATTTAATGTGAAAAAAAAATGCTTTATAATATATATTAATGAAGAAATTTAATTATCTTTTTTTTTAAATGGCAACATGAATATAATATAAAAGAACTATTTATCAATTACTTCTGTATGACAAAATTACTCCACCAAACCCTGCCAATGTTATGAGGCCTATTCTAGGTAGTATTTCATAAACTAAAAATATTAAAGTATTTATAAAAATTTAAATACCTCTATCCAATTTTTTATCTTTCATATCAATATTTTCAAAATTTCTTGGAGTCTTATTTATACAAATAAAATATTTCAAAATTTCATAAAATAAGCTATATTTAAACCTCCATTAAAAGTATTGAATATATGTTTTCTCGTATCTTCATAATACCATTTGAAATTCTTTCAAGGCCAAAAATAGGCTTAGTTTGTTGAATTTCAATGTGATCTATGTATATTGGAAGCTTAAATTTTTATTTTTTTAAATATATATTCCTGAGTAATAAAATATAATTATTTTTAGAGTTGTGACCTATATGCAAGATAAGAAATGAGAGCAAAAGTTAATTTATATAATTAATATTAATCTATTAAGATTTTAAAAAAATATACTGTCAATAATATATTTGTGGGGTATTAACCAATTTTACCTCTGATATTGAGATATATTTTTTAGTTTCCACATATGATTTTTTAGTAAAATATTTTTCTTTAAATTTATCAAACATTAAAGCAGCTTGGAGGAAAAATAATGTACTTGCTATAAAACAAATGATATGACAGGGATGATAAGTGAATTAGTTCAATATGGATGACACTCATAAGAAAGAAATTTTATAGACCATTGGCGTAGCCAGGGGGGGGGCAAGGGGAAATTTCCCCCCATTCAGAAATTTATCCCTTTTTGTGAATATCATTTTAAACTAATATAAAATATCCCCCATAGTCCTCTCCCCACTTCCTGACTCCCAAAAATGTATGCATATAACTTAAACAATAATTTGAAAGATAGAATGTAAAAGATTTTTTATAAAAATATTAATCATAATTTAAAACATTTTTGAAAAAAGCATTTATATATATAAAAAAAGTGAACCAAAAATCTTTTTAAGAAATGGAATATAAGATAAGTCTTAAGACAAATGTGAAATGTATTATAATTATTAATAATATATCCATAAAATTACTAAATATATATCAAATATAATTTTTTATAAAGTGAGTAATTTTAATTTATTTATCTTAATAAAAGTAAAATATAATTATAAAACTATTGATAAAATTAAATCATTAATTAAATAAATAAATTAAAGGTCAATTCAATACAAACAGTGGAATATTATATGTCGTATATCTAATTTTATCAATCATCATATGACAATCAAGTATTTTTATCAATATAGCGAATTATATATTTTACAGAAAACTATAAAATATTGATAAGGACATCAGAAAATATTTTTTAAAGACATTGCGAAATAAATAACATGAAGATTAATTTTAATATTTTATTTAAAATAAATAGATGGCGTTAAATAATTGAATGCAAATTGTTGCTCTATTTATTATCAAGAGCATTGATTAGTAAAATTTGTTAAATTATTAACTGCAATATAGACTCTAACTGTCAAATATGTCTGTAAAAGTGGAATTTTACCTAGTATTTTGTAACTAATTCTATATAATAGAGGAATATCAACTATATGCCTACTTACTTTTTCTAAATAAATTTCTTATACTTGTTTTGAATAAATTATTACCATGCTTTAATATTAATGCATGTACAAGTAATTTATTATATTTTATATAAACTAATAAAAATATATTTCATATTTGTTCCAGGCCTATTTTTTTTTATTAAATTTAACTTCCATCTTGTAAAAATATTTTATGACTATATATAGACTAAGGTAACCCGGCCGAAGGCCCGCCCAAAAGGGGGTCTGGGGGGGGAAGCCCACCATAATTTTTTAATTCCCCCCCCCCTTAGGAAAATCTTAGCTACGCCTATGCTATAGACTCCCTGGATGAAATGCGAATTATTCGTTATAAAGTTTCCATTCGTTATATAAAAGTTTTAAAGACTGTTTCTATTATTTGTCGGGCTCTTGTTTACACCATGGATACTTTCTAGATAATTAATAAACTATGTCAAAGGTAGTGACGTGCTAGGAATTATCCATATGTTAGGGGGGGGGGGTTACTTCATTTTCTCCAGCATTCGACCCATTCCATGAAATATATTATATAATATTAATTATTCAGTATCTTTATATCATAACAATTAAAATTTCTAATTCTAAAATTTGCCAATATTTTTGGCTTTATTAGTGTAAAACCACTATAAAAACTAACATAAATGATAAATATTTGGCCGAAATTATGATTTATAAGCAACTGAAAGCTTTATCCTGAAAATTTTAATAATATTTAGTGTTCAATTGTAAATTTACTTAATCCATTATGTGTAGAAAGAAAATAAAATATCAAGCTACTAAAAAATTCAGGCAAAAATATTGGTAAAAATTTAAGGACCAAAATTTTTAAGCAGACTGTTGTGGTCTGCATAATTCCATCTTTCCAATGATGGGTTAATTTCTTTTTTTTTGTATTGTGTATTATGATTTATCATGCATTATATTTATTTCGTCTCACTTTAGATTATCCCTTACGCGCCAATGGTTATTGATTACTTATTATGTCCTATGATTCGCTAATAAATAAAATCAGCACACATATAAATTTTTACAGGCTTGGCCAAGAAAATAATTTTAATTTTTAGACTTTAAGCATTATTCTGAAAAGTTTATCAATGTTCAGTGTTCAATTGTAAATTCATTCAATCCATTCGGTGTAGAAAGAAAAAAAAATTGCCCCTTCTCCAAACCTCTCATTTTTTTATGATGACTTAATCGATCTTATTCTATGTTAAAAATAATTATTTTAATTAAATTTTAGCATATAATAAAATTTTACAGAGAATTTCATTATAGATTTTATTTATTATTAAAATACTTTAGTATAAATAACATCCCTTTATTTTTGTATTTATTTGAATAATAATATACAATAAAATAAATTTCAAAATAAATATTATACAGATTATTATATTAAAATTTTTTTGTAAATAACTGTATTTAAAAAAAATTACAATAAAATAAAAGTAATTCTTGTTGCACATAATGGTATAAATATAATTTAACAATTATAAATGATTATATTATCAAAATATAAATAACTCTTATTGCAAATGCAATACATATATTAAAAAAAATATATAAATATTATGACTAATAATTATTATAATTAAGTTTTGCATATAAAAATTCTTAGACTAAACAGAATATAATCATATTACAATTTTATGATTTAAATTTTTAAAGAGAGGTCTACATTTCTCTAAGATTTAGCTAATTCTTCTAGAATCAAATTTTATTTAGAATAATCTCCTTACAAATATTTAATAAACGATTTTCAGAGGTGCTATATCTTAAATAGTTTTTTTTAACCTTTTCAAAGTTGAAAAAGACCTTATCGGTAAGGTAACCAAAATAAAAAGCAAAATTTTAATATTGTATAGGAAATCTAAATTGCAATTACACATGGAAAGGGCCTGCAAAGCATTTTTTGGTCTCAACGAGTAATCTATTCTGTTAAGACTTTTATACCAAAATTCGACATCACAAGTATATCACACGATCCTGATAAATAGAGTAATACTCTGAGATTTTCTACATATTCTTTCGCATTTAATGCGTAATCACAAATTCAGTCTAAACCGGCAAAAGAAAATAGAAACATTTTTAAATAAAATTTTTCGCAATAAAAAAAATTAAAATTTTTTTTTTAATTTTTAGTGGTTTTAGGAGAAATTAGAAAAAAAATTAACATACCAGCCTGGTAGATATGAGAAAAGGATAGGTATATTGAACTATTAAAAATAATTAATTACATAATTTAAATATATTATTCTTTATAAAATTACCTTGTAAATTTTAGTTAATTTTTAATATTTTTAATAATAATAAAAAATTATAAATAAAAACTTTTAGCTTAATTTAATCGATAAAATGAATCTATGTTATTTCGATTCGCTCATGCTGACTCTCCTATTGATAGGCTATCCACCTTTTGCAGAAAACAATGAGAAAGATATCAATTCCACTAATCAAGGTATATTTAATGAATATATATGAGACTTTTAGGTCCACTAGGAACATATATCGGAATGGATTATCAATACTTTATTTTACTTCTCACATTTTAAATATTCTTTTTAAAACTATATTTACAAAATCTAAATAAAAAAAAATTATTTTAAACGACCAAACCTTTTTTTTTGTTTAACACCCCATATTCTGAAAATACAAAAAAGAAATCCCAGAAAAATGGTTATTTAGCATTGTCATCAAATCCAATGATCTAACCGATCCCTAAAAACACACGGCTAATTCAATAAATGAGAAAGAAAGAAAGAAAGAAATTTCCAAAAAGAACAAACCTCTCTGTCATCATTTGGCAAGATCGGAAGGCTTGGTATTTGGCTAAAATCTTGAATATTGATGTATTTTTTTTAAAATGGAACTAATATATTTACACCCCCCCCCCCCCATCCCCTCGTTTTTTTGCCATCGGAGACACACGCTCTTTATTCCAAAGATATGATTAACATCCAAATTTAAAATTTTATTATTTAAAAAATGGATTGGATCCAATACGGTTAAGAAGAATAATTCAAAGAATAGGATTTTTGAAAAAAATTTTTTATATTTCTAGGAAAACGATAAAATTATAAGTGCCAAAAAAGGAATATATAAAAAAAATGCAAAGGAAGATGTTTACTTTAAAAAATAAAATTTATAAAAATCAAAGAATAAGATGGGGTTTTTCTCCTAACCAGCTAAATTAGGGCTTGAGACTTCGAGAGTCGAATTGGACACGTTTGTAAAGCTCCATTTTGAATCACTTCTAAAGGTTCAAGATAAATATGAAAAATATATTTGATAAAAAAAATTAATTGACATCATTATAATTCATTCGTTAATATTTATTTATCATTCATTTTATGATATACAAACCAATTCTCACATATTTTGTCTCTTGGAAATTAATATCAGTATACACAAACTCTCTATTTTCATTCATTGAAAATTTATCTTAATCATATCTCATGTTTATTTTTTTTGGAGTTAAAATTATCGGCAAATATCTTTTTTTCATTAGGGTATGATCATTTTAATTAGATAGGATTCACTAAATTCTATTGTGTTTGAATTGTAACTGAGAAAACAGTCGAAAACTGAAAAATTAACTTTTTTTTGTCCAGCTGATTTACCATCAACGAAGCCTTTCTAGTGCATTATGTTAAATGCGTCGTCAGTCTAGGTAAGGTATTATTATATGTCATTGAGTGATTCCTAAATAACAAATTTTCTGAACATCCCTCTTAGCTTGATTATTTAAAAATTAATACATAACCAAATATATTTTTATACCCACCTATTATTAAATATATTATTTCGCTACAAATTATATAATTTAATTAATTATTTCAACCTTTTTTAATATTAAATTTCTATTTTTAACCTGTAAAAGTGTATTAATCTTTTATCTAAACTATAGTAAATTCAATTCAAATTTATTAAGTTATCATTTTAATTAATTTTAATAAAAAATTTTTATTTAAGAACCTTGATTAACTTTATAAAATAAATTATGAAATAGGAATAAAAAAAAATGATTTTTTGGTTTTTAAAAAAAATGAAATTTTATTGGAGAAATTTTGAAATATTTTATAGCTACAATTTAATTTTACTTGTTTTACACTTTAGTATAATTACAACTATACTTTTCTGTTATATTAAGGCTAGGAATAAATAAAACCATGACCGAACATCTCAAATCGCCAAAAGGAGCGAACCGAACTTATATATTTTGTCTGCACCAGTTTAATGTTGTATTTGTCGTAATGGGGTTGAGATACGGAATCCATGGGGAATTAGGGAATCTTTTGATCTTTAAATCATTTTTCCGTGGGCCATTTTTAAAATTTTGAGATTCGATTTGACCGGAAATGGATGGCAGCATGGGAAAAATTTCCGCACTGTAAATTTCAAAAAATTTTGCCGCAAACTTTAGAACTACTCTTAAATTTATATTGATTTGTTTTATAAATCTTTCATATAATAACGTTAATAAAATAAACATAAAAGTTTATAGTAAAAAAAATGTTGAAAATTTCTAAGGTAGGCTTATTCTATACATTTGCAATACATTTCCGGTTTAATGGAATTTAAAAAATCTCCCTCGGCAAATGATTTAAAATAAAAATATTCAGAAATCCCCATGGATTTCACCCTAATTAATAAAGAAATTGCCAGTAATTTTAATAATTTAGCCAGAATAATATAATAGTATGTCAGTAATTTACTTCTAAAAATAAATATTCAAGCGTAGCTAATATATAAAAATTCGTATATTAGTTATTTAAACGAGTTATTTATTCTTCTAAAATACGGCTAGCTTAAAAATGTCCTTTTTTTTCTCTCTTCTTATTTGTAAAAGCTGGTATAGCAAAAAAATATATCATTCCATTCGGTTTCAACGTTCTTAGTTTTTAAAACTTATTTTGGAGTTTTTTTTATATATATATTCATGATTTACTTGGAATATTCAACCAGGAACAAAGCAGGAACAAAGGAGGAGTGAAAAAATAATTCTTATACTTCCCAAAATATTTTATCGATAAAATTATGGCTGGTCTCAACACGTAAATTGAGCTAAACAGTGTTTCAGGAACTCTAATAAAAACATTTAAATTGTTAAATAAAGTAGCATAATGAAATTAATGCATAAAAGAATTTGATAGATCATAATTAGTGAGACTAATTTTAAATATTATCTTCAGCCTGTCAATCTGGAAATTCGACGCCTGTCTATGAGTAAATCGTTCTTTTCAAAAAATGTTATTATATAAATAAAAGTAAATCATTTTAATTTTATATTAAACGACAATGAATCTCCGTTGTTTCAAATCGCGTTTTGTTAACTCCCTAACTAGAATATATAGCATCCATTATAAATAATTTCTTTTCCACCAATCAAATTAAATTATGCATATTAATTAGGGTTCATTTCATTGATAATCATTTTATACGAATAAAAATCGGTTTTTTAATGATTTTTTAAAATTAAATTATAGAGCTGTTTAACAAACCAGGTATGATATGGTTTCGAAATCGAAATTTAAAAATGACCCCATTTTACCATTCCAATTTGCAAAAATATTCGCGAATCGTAAGCAGCTTAAGATACCCTGAAAAAAGTATTAATTAATTTGATGATATATGATGTTGTATCTTTGCTTAATAATAAATTATGATGATTATAATTATTTTATAGCAATGATTTTTTGATTTTAGATTTAAAAATATATATTTATTAATAACTATTTTTATAAATTTAAAGAAAGGAGAAAACTGATTGGAGAATCGTTGATACCTGGATATTTAATATAACTCCTTACGACAAAAACGAACCAGTATTGCACGAGTTAATCTTAAAATACCCATCAGAAAGATTACTAATGAATGTGTCAGATATTAGTTTCAAAATTGGAATGAATATAAATCCCCGAGTAAAATGATTTAAATTTTTTTTCTTTATTGGGTGGTATTCACCCTTTTTTGAGATTATATATAACTTCAAAGGTATGAAGGACAAAAAAGAGAATAAATTAATTTTTTAGTAGGGAAAAGAACACTATATTTTCATTTCATTGACTTAAACGTATTCCCGATATATAAAATTCGGGGCCAGGTTAAAAATTTTATGCCATATAAAGGTAGATAGAATGATGGACAATACGTAATAGAGAGTAGAAATTAATAGCATTTTTTAAAAGTCATTTCAAGAATAAATATACTAATAAATTATCAAAAAATTCATCTAAAAAAATACAAGCTGCGCTAATTTTTTTTGTTTTTATATATAATGTTTTAATAATGATATACTATGTATAAGAAAAATCTAACATCGTTTTACGAGTACAATAAGACGCATATTAAAGTTGAAAGAGGTTTCAAAGTGATTAACTTGCAACCCTTAATACGCCGATCAGCTGTTTATAGGAAAAATCGAAATGCCACATTTCTAAAGGTTTCAATTCTTTCGGAAAAGTTTCCCACAAAAAACAACTCATTTTACTCGAGCGCAAAAATGAAGCCATTTATGGTCATTCATTACAGGTTAATTTTTTATAAATCTCACAATGGATGGATTATACCGGGTATTGATTGGTCTATATATATCTTGGGGGCTGACTTTAGATTAACTGAGAATATTTAACTGAAAAAACCACGCAATATTTGTATACTCGTGCGTAATCGATTTTAAATACGAAATATCATGTAAAATTGATTCGTCTCAATTTTTATAGGTTAGGTTATTTTATACATTCTGAAATTTAGTATATATAAATCTCACAAGATTGAAGATTACTGAATCTGATGGTATAATTGCGGAAAAACAAACGGACCCTCAAGTACCCGATGATTTTGATTTAACGCCTTATTCTATGAATCAAAATTATTTCTCCTATAATCACAAAGCGCCATTGACTTGCAAGTTACATAATATGAAGATAACTTGGTTAATGGAAATCCAGCCCAGTTATATGTATCCCGATCCTCTTTATATCAATACATGCATGGGTAATATTTGATAACTCTTAGACTTTGACAATTATGTATATATTGCGTGATACTAAATCAAATGTTATATCATATGTGGAAAAAAAATGTTACCAAATATCAAGATAATGAAAGGTTAATAAGGAGGTGATTTAGATTTTTATGTTGCAAATATAATTTCGACGCCATATAAAATCTTATGAAAATTTGTTTTTATGATAATAATCATTAACAGTGGTCAGCGTCAACTTGAGAGGTGGTGGGGTAAGTGGAGTTTGCTTCCAATTTTCTTTTAAAGGAGAAACACCTAAGGTGGGGGGGGGGGGTAGGATAGGGGATTAGATATAAATGAAATGAGGCAAAATATTACACTTTTTAAAATATATGACAGGATTGTTAACAATTAAAATTAAAAACTTTTAATTAATAGTGGATGGAATATCGACTGAAAGCTGCTAAAAAATTTTTTAGGTGAGTAGTGTATCATTTTATGGAGCTTCTAGTGAATATTCTGTCATTGCTGACAATGATAACAGTAATCAGCATAATATGTGTTGAATGAATAAATACTCCCTAGATATGCGTGTTCTGTTTGCAGATCCATGTTTATTATACTAAATTGCGATATTTTCATAAAGTGGAATCTGTAGCAATTATTAAGTTAAAAAAAAATATAAAAGAAGGATAAAGAAGTATTTTATAGACATGTTTATATTTTTAAATTTATATATATATATATCCGTTTAAAAGGATCATGCGACGTGGGACACATCGATGTTCTGTCAGATGACAAGATGTTCAATTTTAATGGTCAACTAATTCAAGGAGAATTAATAAAATATCAAACTCTTCCTGAAACAGATAAGAATAAAATAAATGTTGGGTCAATTCCAACTGTGCGCTGTGCTGCCGTAGAATACAATTCCATCGATACACTTTGGAGAGATAGTAATAACGAAAATATTTTTAATAAGATTAAAATGTATAACGCGTCGGCCAAAAGGTGCGCTTGTATTTGAATTATATATTTATATATATACTGGGAAACTAACTTATACATATAATTTAATAATAATTTTGCATGATTTTTAAAAAAAAAATTATTTATTGACAATAGTTGTTACAATTAAAATAAAATATATTGATTATGTGTCTTATAATATTTTGATTGCAAAGGAGAGAAAAATTGAATTGTGATTAAGAAGCATTGGATACTTGATTTATTTATACAATGTTTAGTTAACCTTAATCTGGCCACCTATAAAGAAATTGAAAATGAATTTTTTTAAAGAGTTTTATTTTTAATAAAATGAATCTTCTTTAGATTTATTAGATTTATTCAGGATCTCATTTTGGTATAATTTTTAAAAAAAATGATATAACACTAAAATATTAAAACAACTATATAAAAATATGTTGGGATTCATCATATAGTGTGATTCGTCACCAACTTCTGTTCAACCATTTATAACTCATGATCATATGATATTCCCTTTTATTTGGGTTTAACCTTTTGTTAATAAGTAACGGTAGCAGCTATTAAAATTTTTATAATTTATTTTAGAAATCAAATACTATTTTCTTATTAAAAATTAAAAATAATTATAATAAATTTCGGAGATTTAATGAAACTTATCATTTAAGTTAATCAATTCCTATTATCCAATAATACATCTTAGTCTGAAAATATTTTATAAAATAAAAAATAATAAAAGAAAAATAATTGAAAAAATAAAAAACAAGAAGCAATTAAATAAAATTTACTTAAATAAAAGAGACATTAAGAAGGAAAAGAAAAAGTTTTAAGAAAAATTAAATTTTTTATCTCCTAGGGTAAGAAGGGGAAACTATTTTGAATAAAAGAGAGAACCATTCCCTACCCAATCCCTCAAGATTCAATCTCAAACTAAGGGGAAATGAACGTGATTTGATGCCGGTAAAAACAAAATACAATGTTGCTATTCGTTTTATTTGTATATATTATTTATAAAGTTTAAATTATCATTTATTTATTTTCACGCTAACCATGATTACACGCATGCAAAACTATAAAATATGTAAACAATGGAAATGTTTTTTTTCTTTTTTAGATTGTTTCTAAGGTCTTTTCCTTTCCTATGCATTTTCATAATATCCCAAAAATATGACACTATTATTATCGACTCGTCACAAACGAATGTGATAAATATTTATTATAATGCCAAATTTAAGCAAATTAAAGATTTAGCACCTTAATTTATTTTTCCGGGTAAGTTGAAAGGCATAAATTTATCATTAAACTATAAAAACGTCAAGAGAAAACTGAATAGAGTGTTATATGGGATGAATGGCTACCCCCCCCCCCTTTTTTTATCAATAGAATTATTTTGTCTCAAATTTCTTAGAATACATTTGTATATATAATATTAGGTATTGTTTGGTTTAACTATTGCATTAAATGAATTTGATTTAAAAAAACAACTGCCACTAGCATAAACATGACCACTTATCCCAATGTGGCCCTAAACTATTTTAACAATTTCTAATAGCTAGTGTTATCACGGCTCGATCTGAGCCGATTATTTACCGGCTAACTCAATATTATATCCAGAAAAATACGCATGCCTGACGACTTTGCTCATAGATAGCATAAACGTTTGGACATTTATTAGTATCTCTAGGCGTAAGCAATATTTTTCTGGCTAAAATATTGAGTTGGCCGTTTTTAAATATCGGTTCAAAAAACCAATCTGATCATCTTATTAAATAAGGTTTTTGTAATCACTCTCGTTTAAATGTTATTATAATTTTTTTTTCTCAAATCATTTATATAATATATAATTTAATTAAGACTGAATTTATCCATGTGGGGGGGGGGGTGATAGGCTTCGCTTCTAAAACCCTGCTGAATTTTCGATAGGAACCCTCCTATATAAAAATATTTTATAATATTAATTTTTCGAGGTTATCTTTTATATCATCTCCGTTAAAGTCGGCTAAACAATTGGAAGTACTAATTTTTAGGATGCTAACATTTCGTCCGACTTTAACCTGTTATTATTAACGAAAGTTGATAAATCTCAAGTATTATTCTTAAAAATTTTATCATTGTTTTGGTACTCGATTGTAAATTAATTGAATCTGTTGGGTATAAACAGTAAAAAGAAAGAAAGAAAAAAATTAAAATTATGAAGAGAATCTAAAAATCTGGCCAGCGCAAATCTTAAATGTCTGACTAGTACCTCTAATTCAACAATCAAATATGAGATCACAGAAAGGAAACGGAGTTACAAACAAAATGAAAACTACTACGATCACGTTTTAAGCGTGAAGTTAGCGAAGTTTTTGGAAGAATATTGAATTTATACCAAACCATTAAGTAGGGCTCTACTAGAACACTTTATTGTTTTATTCTGTTTGGAATCAAAAGGAGAAAGAATTATTGGTAAAAAAAAAGTAAATTGTCAAAATCAGCATCTGTGCCAGTACAGAGTTATGTAGAAATTATAACTATTTGATTTGCGTTAATATTTAGTGCCCTGCTTATTAAATCCTTAATTAGTTTTGCCATCCTAAAGTAAATGAATTACGAACTAAATATAATCTAAGATATTAAGCTTTAAGTTATCCAATGATATGGAAGTATTATCTCTGATATTCATATTTTTTATGTTTTGCCTGTTTAATAGATGGTTTAAAGAAAAACATTATTAAAATGCCAAGATAGATATCATGTTAGAAAAAAAATATATAGAAATAATAAATAAGATGCAAGGCATGATTAATATACCTATTAATTCATCAATAAGTTTTTCTAATCAATCAATAAAAACCAGTTATAAGCGAAATAAAGAACTACCTATGATCTTAATAAATGTTGTTTGTGTTTTTTCAGTTTATTTAATATTAAATATCCAAATTGTCTAACAATATAAATTATATTATCTTTAGCAATTTTGAAAAAAATCATTGCTTCAGGTATCAAGAAATCTCTTTCCCCATTCCTGTCGTCACCCTACTTAAGATTTGACTTTCCAGGAGGAGCAGAAATTTCCTCTCATCTCGCGTGTACAGCGTCTACATGAGCGGAAGGGGTAGGAACAGTTTGCATCCTATTTTTTTGAGGGGGTAGGGGGTCAGCTGCTTTAATGGGGGTAGGATAAATTTTTTGACGGGTTATCTAGTAAATTTTGAGAATAGGACAAAATTTATTGCTGTAAAAATTAATAATTTTATTATAGTATTATTATAATACAATTCATCGACCAAATCTAATATATTGCAAACAATCATGCACATTGTTTTCCGTATAAACTATCCTTTTAAATGTAATTTAAAAGGTTTAGATATTTAAGCAAGCTCATAATGCCATAATAACTAATTCATTGTAAATAATGGAGGTTTTAATTGAATTTATTATCTAAAAAATAAATTCTTCATATTCACAAAATATGTAGAGATAGATTAATTTAAGTTATCCTTTATAAATTCTTTGAAAAGAGTATCAATAAATGAATAGGTGAAAATAATGATAAAGAGACACCGCCGCCGAAGGTGGCTATAATTTTTTATGGGAGTAGGCAAAGGTCTTTGAAGGGGGTTTGCATCCAGTGTAAATCCTGTCATGTAGACGCTGCGCGTGTATATACTGCAAATAACATATACTCGATGATGTAGTTTCAAAACTGATTTCAATAATTTTTCATTATTTTGAAAAGGCAACGCTTTGTCTGGTATCTCTATAATGGAATTGTTGCTGGGAACCTTCCCACAATCCTCTCTGTCTCATTCATATCTTAAATCACAAATTAAGGGTTTTCTACTAACGAATCTTAATTGTGATATATGTTTTTTGAATCCTATCTCCATCCCATTACACACTACCTAGCATGTTATCAACAGGAAATGCGATGATAAATTTTGGATCACCCACAGGGAGAGTAAAAGCTATCAAAACTATATTTTCCATAGTAACGAAATATCACTACACTTTTTCTGATGATCGGGTTGCTTCAATCTATCTTTGTAATCAATTGATTCATGGCTTCAATAGACCAGTTTCTGTTAAGGAAATTTATTCCAAAAACCTTCCTTAATCTATTTCGTGTCTTAAAATTTTAGTTAAACCAAGTCATCGTTATTGAGAAGCATATTTTTTTTTCATATTGTCTGCTAATGTAAATTTTAATAAAATAATTTTTACCTTCGAATATTGTTTGTCTAACTTTGAATGTGCATAACTTTAGACTAGTGTTAATAAATGGTTCGTTTTGAGTTTTTAAAAACGCCTAACTCAATACTATAGCCAGAAAAATATTGCCAAGCCGCCTCGAGATTTCGCTAATAGATGTCCCAAACCTTTGTTCCTTCTAGAAGCAAAATATTCAGGGTTGCCTGGCTCAAAACGAGCCGTTTAACAACACTACTTTAGACCCAGTTTGATAAAATTTGATTAAATTTGCAGAAAAATTTATAATTTCTTCTCTTAATCCATCCCTAAAATTTTATTAAATTTTTAGAAATTGATAGATTCGCTGTTAAAAAGGGTAAATGTACTAAATCGTGCCTGAAAATGTAACTTGTTGGAACTTACCGAAAAATATTTCCTCAAAAGTATGATTATAAAAACCTGTGCCAAAAAGGATATCAGTTCAATTGGAACATAGTCATTTGCCAAACAATGATTAAAAAATTTATTAAAATACAATAATACCTATTTATTCTTAATATAAGATTAACGGAATCATGTGGTGTAGTACATATAATATACCCCCCCCCCCCCTCCGCTACCAAGATGGATCCGCCTTGATTACTTTAGACAAATAAAACCTGATCCTAGCTAGTTTCAAATTTAGAACTGTCGGATTATGATACACGAACTGAACCGACTAGGTAAAAGAAAAACTAATGATGTTAATCGGTTAACTCAATATTTTATTCAGAAGAATATTAGGCAATCCTTAAGATCTAGATTGTAGCTGGCCCTAAGATATGGACATCTATTAGCGAAATGTCGAGGTTTAGGCAATTTCTTGGTTAATTTAACAACACTATAACAGACACTACTCAAAAACATCAATTTTTTTTTTGTATTTAATGATTAAATTTTAACAACGCTGTCTGAAATTTCAATAAAACACATTTCAACGCTATACATTATTACACTATTATAATATAATGTACAGTAATATTTTTTAAAAAAATATATATCATTATCCAGAAAAATGGGCACCTAGGTCATTGAAGTTGGAAGGGGTTTTAAAATCAATCTACTATCCCCAATAAACGTATCTCAAATTTAAAAGGCAAAGCAAAAGGGGAAAACATTTAAGAGTGTCGATTCCTCCAAAAAAAAAAAAAATTAGATTTTTTTTACCTAGGAGCAGATACAGTCCATTCATCATTGTCATTCATTACAACATTGATATAAAGTATAGAAAATCTAGCTTTACGAATATTTTTACTTGAATCATTTATTACCATAAAATTTTAAAATATTTTTGCCCTAAACTATCGAAAGAATCTTAAAATGTATATTAATTATTTTATTTTTTATTAAATAATACTAAATATTTCGTATATATTAAAACGAAAAAAAAATAATAAGAGACAATCATTATCTGTAAAAATCAGATTTTTCTTGAATTTAGATAGAATCCATAAGTATTTATCCTTTTTCTTCCTAGATATAACCAAATATATACCATCTATGAGTTGGATTGTCTATGGATGGAAACTTTAGAGTCAGAACATAATTAAAATATCTATTGAAATAAATGTTATATAAAAAAAATTTTAAAACACACATAGAGACCTCGTATAAGAAATAAATGGAAATCAAACCAAAGTACAATTGCCCGAAAAATTTACAAATGCTGAATC
The DNA here is from genome assembly GCF_954871325.1 of Gordionus sp. m RMFG-2023. NCBI lineage: Eukaryota > Metazoa > Nematomorpha > Gordioida > Chordodea > Parachordodidae > Gordionus > Gordionus sp. m RMFG-2023. The sequence goes on along the minus strand of NC_088779.1, from coordinate 29,800,240 downwards.
ATCGGAATGACATTTTGAACTCCTATTCTCATTGATTTGTATTACAGTTTATTAGGATAACCTTGTGTGTGGAAATATTAACCCCTTATTTGTACATCCTAATCCTTTTGCTATAAATAGATGGATTGGTAAAATTTATTATTAATTCTTATTTTTAATTATTTTATGTATTAATTTTTTGTCCTATTTAATCGTTTATTTATAATATAATATATTCTAAATTTAGAAATAGCAAAAAGAAAAACTAGGAGAAGTCACACATTTAATGCAGGCTTACCTTTGGCACAGCAAATAAGTAATCCCGGTTAAAATATTTTTTTTTAAATTTTACCGTTTTGTGATTATTAATTTTTAGATATAATTATGGTTCCTATTGTTCTAAAAAATTTATTATTTTATAATAATTATATTCCTACCTCTTTTTGCTAATCCAATTTACATTTATTTATTTTTCTGAGATAAGTGTCAAGTTCATTTAAGACAAAATTTATCCAGTTAAATCTATCTAATTATTTCCTTTTTTAAATTCTTTTTTAAAATACAATATTTTGAAGAATCATGGGACATGGAATACAAAATTTCAACGAATGAAATGTTTAATATTCATAATTTTTTAAATTCAAGGAGAATATATTAAATTTCAAACTATTAACAATGAATATAAAAGACGAATACAAGAGAATTTATTTCCCAAAGACGTGCTGCACCGTTATAGAATAGAAATCATTACCCTTTGGCTAGCAATAGTAAAAAATATCATCAATAAGATTATAATGGTTATGCTGGCTAAAAAAATATTCTTGTCTTTAAAATTTAAACAAAGAAAAATTGTTGGGAGGGGAACTATATTTAATAAATAATATACAATATTTTCAGAGTTTGAAAAAAAAATTTGTGATTTTTGATCTTGAAATATTTTTTATTGCATAAAAATTAAAAATATTTTCAAAATGATTTCTATAAGAAAAATATTTTTAATTTATGGTAAAATTTTTTCAGACCATTTTTTAAAACTCTGATATTTTATAAAAAAAACAATTTTGTATCGTTTAAATATATTTTCAATATTTATTAATGATTACAAGCTTTAATATATTTAACGGCTAAATTTCATATATAAAAAGACTTTAATTTATTATATAAATGATCATTAGAGGAGACGGTCGATAGTGTGTTCCTGGAATAGGTATTTCCTTCTCAAATAATTTAAAAATTAATCAACTTCTACGAAATTTAAGCCAAATATGTATTTTAATAAGGTGCTTAAGTAGGTCTAAAAATGTTTCGGACAAAATTGCTCATGAAAAAGTTTAAATGCTAATTTAATTTTAAACATACCGAAAGTAAGTTTTTAAAATTTTACATTTTCATTAAAAACTTCTTTTTTTTATAAAAGTTGTTCAGACTTAATATAAATTCTTAATAATAAAAAAAAATCTCCATTTTATCATACATTGTTAACTTAATATTCTAAATTTAATTTTTAAATGATCATGAGAGTCTGGAGAAGATTATGCCATGGTATTGTTTAGTTAAATAATAATAAAATTGAGCACAAATTAATATAAATCTTTTTAAAATTATTAAATACAATATATGTTAATGAAACATCTTTATTAATAATAAGATACTTTAGAGTAAGAATTTAATATATACTTTAGAATGATCTGTAATAATTATGTGTGCATGATATATATATTTATATAAAATGATGCTGCAATAAATGTTGAAGTAATTTTAAAATGATATTGACATGACATGTATATATATTGATTTTTGTTGTATCTTTTGATATATAATTGACATTTATAAACATTTTTTATAAATTAATTTCGAATAAGAGATAGATAACATTTTGTATTCTTTGTTCTTGATCTGATTTAGAAATAAACCATTGTGTGGGTTTTGGTGTGGTATTAAATATATTCATATATTAGAATAATTTTAAGATGATTTATACATTGATTTAGAATGATATTATTATATTTTTTTTAAAATATACACCGTGGGCGAGAATTTTTATAAAGAAATCCAGGTCAGGCCTAAAATTTTTTAAAAAAAATATGGAATTTTAAAAATGTTTTATTTTTTGACTCATTTTGTGTAAACTTACTCATATAAACATAAAATGAAAAAAATTTTAAGTTTCCATCATAATTTTAAAAATGTTTTATTTTTTGACTCATTATGTGTAAACTTACTCATATAAACATAAAATGAAAAAAATTTTAAGTTTCCATCATTAATTTTTGAGTTATGATGTCAATTCTCAGTTTAGTCAAAAATATTTAGTTTTTGGGATTTTAAAAATGTTTTATTTTTTTGACTCATTTTGTGTAAACTTACTCATATAAACATAAAATGAAAAAAAATTTAAGTTTCCACCATTATTTTTTGAGTTATGATGTCAATTCTCAGTTTAGTCAAAAATATTTAGATTTTAGGGATTTTAAAAATGTTGTATTTTTTTGACTCATTTTGTGTAAACATACTCATATAAACATAAAATGAAAAAAATTTATGTTTCCATCATTATTTTTTGAGTTATGATGTCAATTCTCAGTTTAGTCAAAGATATTTAGTTTTTTGGGATTTTAAAAATGTTTTATTTTTTTGACTCATTTTGTGTAAACTTACTCATATAAACATAAAATGAAAAAAAATTTAAGTTTTCGTCATTATTTTTTGCGTTATGATGTCAATTCTCAGTTTAGTCAAAAATATTTAGATTTTAGGGATTTTAAAAATGTTTTATTTTTTTTGACTCAATTTGTGTATGTAAACTTACTTATATAAACATAAAATGGAAAAAAATTTAAGTTTCCATCGTTATTTTATAGTTATGATGTCAATTCTCAATTTAAGTCAAAAATATCATTTAAAACAAAGTAATAAATTCCAGCATTTGAAAGTCTTTTATCAAGATATAGAAGTCCGCTGGATAAATACAATATGCTCAATTCTGTTTATTCTCTAAATGAAGAAATTTTAAAAGTTCTTCAAGAACATGGGGGATCGGAAAAGTATTATATTATACACTATCCGATTCTTCAGGATCTGTCAAAATTCTTGAGAATTTTAACAGAGCTATTGTTGAGTTACAGTCTGACTCTTGTACTCTTTTTAAAGTGGTAAACTTTTTGAAGTTTGTAATACCTTTCAAAGCGAAAAAGGAGAAATAAAATTGATTTTACTTAATATAAAGCATTTTGAAAAATTTGTCTTACACAAGTATCATTTTATTCCTCTTTTTCTTTGTCCCAAATTCAAGCAATTACGTATGTTGTCAGGGACAGATCGCAAGATGACGGAAAACTATATAAAAGATTATATTAAATTACAAGAGGCTCAGGAAGTAAATAAAATACCATCGACCAGTCAAATTACGACTGTTGTTAAACAAACTGAATCGTTTTATGACAAATGGGGCGATGGTAATTCTGGTAATATGTCAATACCCGATGATGAATATTAAAATTACATAAATAAAAAAATAGATTAAACATTTAAGGTGGATAATTTGTTAGAGTAATGGGCGGCTCATCAAAGCGAATTTCCAATTTTAGCAAAATTGGCAAAACGGGTATTGGCAATTCCTGCTTCAAGTGCAAGCTGTGAGCGGAATTTTTCTACTGGGAGAATTCTTGAAGAAAGAAGAAGTAATCTTCAACTTGAAAAGGTAGATATGCTTCTCTTTCTTCATGATAATTTGTGAATTTTTAATATCTTTCTTGAGTATAGGGTTTCGTCAATCATGCTGGTTTTTTACTTTGCAAACTGTCAAATATTTATTGCATTTATTATATTTTACCTTGAGTCATGAAAGTTTTTAATCCAACATTTTTCATTATTTTTTTTTACAATATTATATAATACAATTATCTTCTTTTATTAAAAATTTATATTATAAAATAAATTATATTAATATTGTGCAATTAGATTATATTAATATTGTGCAATTAGATTATATTTTCAAAATACTAATTATTGTACATGCATTTTTTTAAATAGCGATTTTATATTATAAATTAAATAGTAAATTAAATACAATATATTATATTCTCAAAATTTTTTTCCATTTTTATAAATTAAATATTAGTTTTATAAAATGCAATATAAAATATAGTATATGCTCAAAATATTAATACCATTTTTAAGAATATTAGTTTTATTTTTATAAATGCAATATAAAATATAGTATATGCTCAAAATATCCATTTTTATAAACAACAGTTTTATAATTTTTATAAATTCAATATAATATTCTCAAAATATTAGCTTTTTACATGTATTTTTTAAATAATAAGCGATAATACTCGCTGAAAAATATGGTAAACCTCAGAATTTTTGTATATACCAGGTCGAATATAATTTTAAAAAATTCCGAGCCGGGCCTAAAATTTTTAAAACCGGTAGGGCCATGCAAATGGTCTCGATGCTTCTGAGCAGCAGCGTTTAATGCTGTGTTTTTTTTATAAAACGCTTGTTTAAATAAATTGAAACATTAATAATATTAAAAACTGGAAACAAACATTTTTTTAACGGAGAAAAAAACGTTTACCAATTTTGAATAAAACACAAAAAGGATAACGATTAAGTTTATAAGCACGATTAAAATTAGAATGGGAAAAAATTCAAAGCTTACAGTAACTTCATGCTTAGGATAGATCGGGGGTATGTGAGCCATAACATACAAACTGCAATAAAATTAAACAATAATTAATAATTTTAGTAAATATAAATTAATTTCTCATTTTGTTTCCCTTATTTATTGTTACATTATATAAAAAAAATAAATAAATGATGTGTTATATTTTTACCATAATATTAATTTCAACGGAAAAAATTTCAGGGAAAGATGAGCAAACCCGAAGTATGTTGTGCTAAAGTGGGGTTATTGTGGAAACCAAAATTATTATATTATTCGCAAATTTTTTAAATTATTGTAGTCAGTAAAAAAAATTCATTCCCAAAATTTCAAATTATATTGAAATTATAGTATTCAAAAAAAAATTGAGCTGATCAAAAAAATATATGAAAATCAACATTTATAAATATTAAAATATAGTTAGTTTTGATTATAAAAAATTTATGTAATAAAAATAAATATTTATGGTAATTTTTTGCATTTTAATAATAAAATCATTCCAATATTTTCATCTCCAAATCTAGAGCGACGATCAGAAAGTTAAGTTTTGCCTGACTAAATAATCTCTCGACACTAGCACTTGAGGGTAAGGGAGTATTTAATCTTATATAAATATTTTTAATATAAGATAGATTTTCAATAATTTTATTTGCAAGTACATCTGGCATCCTATTTTCATTTTGAGGGCTAATGCTACATCTCTTATTTTTAAAGTTCTAGGGTCGCCAATGGCCTGAGATTCTCAAATAAGCTCAAAAATATTTATTCAGATCAATTTATAAATATAAATAAGTTTTTACCTTCTGTTATGTGTCCAACTATCTCCCGTGGTACATATATATGATATCTCTGATAAATCTACTATTAGGCATCTTTTATCATTTTAAAGTTATCTGCTATTTTATTCATTAGTGTCTGGCGGCATAAAATTGTTGTACCAGGGGATAGAGTTTTAATCATCATGGTAAATGATGGATTATCAACCAAGGACATTGTTGAACTGTATAAATTATAAAATCAACAATAACTTTATCATTGTCATCTGCATTATTAATTAATTTGGTTTGAATTGAATTAGTCTTTTTGGATGTAGAGTCCGTCTATACCAAAGTTATTTAGATATTTCTCCATTTCCTTAAAACTCATGAACAGTCTTATAAAATAAATATTATTAGAATGTAAAAATGACAATTTACCTTTATTAGGTGTTCCTTGAGGTTATAGCTACTGGATTGATTTGAGTAAATATTTTTTTTTACATTTTAAACAAATAAATTTGAAGCCAGTTTTGGATTAAATATTCATTTTAAAAAAATTTCAAATCTAGGGAATGGGAAATTTGTATTATAGCTATTAAGAACATTTTCTTCCCTTGTATCTTCTATTTCATTAATATCATTGTCTGAATCACTTTCAACGATTTGGATATCCATAGGCGATGATTTTTTGAATTATTAACACGTGATTTTGGTTTATAATACAAATGAAAATGCAAATTACAAAAATATATTTCGTTTTCAAAATTAAATAATAAATCATAAAAATTATTAATTATGATATTATATTTAAATTTTCATGTTTATACTTACCTTCAAAAAAGTAGCGCACTAAAAAATTAAATAATTACAAAAAAAGTAGTCGCTATTAGCTATAGCTACCAAAAATGTTAGCGCGCTACTTTAACAACTCTGGGTTTTTTCCATTTATAGCATGGGTATATAAGTATAAAAAATATAAAATAATAATTTAAAAAATTACATTTAGATAGATTGTTTAATCGTTTTAATATTTTTATTCATTTTATAAATAACTGTATTAATAATAATATATTTCAATTTAATTAATAAAATTGGGTATTTAATACTATATTTCATGTATAAATTTTAATACTATATTTCGATTTAACCCTTCACCAGAAAGGTTAAAAATCACTTAAACTTCAAAGGTGGGGTCTATTTTATCCCTAATAAAAAATTAATAAAAATTTGTAGACTTAAATAAAAAATTAAATTTATAGGCAAAATTCTCCTAAAAATATCTTAAATATGGGGAATTAAGAATTCCTATATTTTACCACAGAAAAAATTAAATTTGTAGGCAAAATTCTCCTAAAAATATATAAATACGCGGAATTAAGAATTCCTATATTTTTTTTACCCCCTAATACAAAATATTTTTTTTAAAATATCTTAAATAAAAATTTGTTAAAAAAACTTTTTTAAAATATCTTATAAATAAAAATTTGTAGAATCTTTAATAAAAATTTGTAGGAAAAACTATTTTATAATATCTTAAATAAAAAATTAAATTTGTAGGCAAAATTCTCCTAAGTCTTAAATATGCGGAATTAAGAATTCCTATATTTTATCACAAAAAAAAATAAATTTATAGGCAAAATTCTCCTAAAAAAATTTTTGATATGCGGAATTAAGAATTCCTATATTTTACCATAAAAAAATTAAATTTGTAGGCAAAATTCTCCTAAAAATATATTAAATATGCGGAATTAAGAATTCTTATATTTTACCATAAAAAAAATTAAATTTGTAGGCAAAATTCTCATAAATATATCTTAAATATGCCGATTTAAGAATTCTTATATTTTACCACAAAAAAAATTTTTAGTAGGCAAAATTATCCTAAAAATATCTTAAATAAAAATTTGTAGAAAAAACAATATTATAAAAAAATAACATAAAAATAGTTAGACATGATTTTTATATTAATTGTATTGTTTAAGTAAAGCGCTTGATGTCTAATTATGAGCCACGTAATTTCTATTGTCACGATCGTAAAATTGTTGATGACGTTGGATCTATTATAACCTCTAAAATTTTGAAACGGTTGTCTGTTGTCAAATCTGTTGTTGTATTTAAAATCATTAAAAGGCTTATAATTATTATTATATCTATAATGAATATTATTAAATCAATTATTGTTTATATCTTGTGTCGAAATTATTGGAAGGAACATAAGAAGTTTCCCATCTATTTTGTTCATGAAATCTCTCATAGTTTCGTTTTGGAAAATAATAATTATTTTGGTTATTATATCTTTGGTTGTCATAATATGATCGTGCCTGGCATGGTTCTATAAACAGTTGTTTGTAATGATTATCGTAAATGTGTTGGTCTCATCATATGGTATTACCTGAACATTATCATATCTGTTGTTAGTTTGATTTTGTTTGTTAACTTTCTTATATTGTCATGCTCTCTTCACATGGTTTACATCAGAGTGTGGGTTATCTTTGATAACGATCTTATGTATTGATATTTCGATATCAGTTTCACCTAATTCTTTAGATATAATCTAAAATGAGTAAATCTTTAATTCTGTACTTTATTTCCTTAGATAAGCTTGACACCTTTATTTTCTCGATTGTAACAAAGTTGCAATCCATGTTGAACTGAAAAATTCTTGTGATCCAATCTAAAAAACTTTCATTTCCCTTTTGAATTGCAGCATTGAAATTACTAATGGTCTTGTTTCGAGTTAGCAGGCTGTAATAATCTTTGATTAGTGTCGGCGATTTTTTATGATCGGCCTCGATGCATATATATTGTAGTTTAGTAAAAATGTCATCTGGTAAATTGTGTAGTAATAGTGGCAACATCGTTATCTGTACTATTATTATTCTTGAAAATAAGTTCAATTTTAGTTATGCATCAATGTTTCCTATATATTTAGGAAACTCACATTTTTATAATACAGTGTCATTAGAAACAGTGGGTATTTTTATTATATACCATATTTAATTAATTATAAGATTAATTAATATGAAATTCATCTGTGTTTTAATAAAATTTTAATTTGCGAAAGATAACCACTGCCACCATGTTAAGATAGGCATGGGGTAGACAATAAAAAAATTTTTTATTTTAATATAATTTATAACAACTGTATCTAACAAATTATACACCTATTTATATATGTTATAAAATATAGTTTAATAATTTATTTAATCGGTTAACATAATATAATAATCATCATTTATTAGTATTAACAAAATAATATAAGAAACTATAAAGATAATAAAATCAGTCTATAAAGTAAATATAAAGTTAATGGATAGTATAATAAAAGAAATAATAAAATCATATAAGGTAAATATTAAGTTAATATATAGTAGGCCTATTCAAAAAAATTCGAATCGAATATACTATTTGAATTCGTACGAATAATAAAATCTAATTTGATTCGAATAATTCGAATTAATTTTTTTAAATAAAATAACTCAAATATATTGACAAATTTTTTTATTACAAATTTGATTAAACAGAAAAAATTATAATAATATGTAATCAATAATCTGATAATAAATAATATATAATCAAGTTATAAACAAAATTAAAATGTATATTATTAATTTAATTTATAATTTAAGCCAATTTTTAAGGCAAAGAGTTTCTTTTTTTTTTGTTTTTTTTATAAAAAGAATTTTTTTTTTATTTTGAATATTAAAACCAATATATAGCTATATAAAATATAAAAAATATAAAAAAATATAAAAAATATAAAAAATATAAAAAATATAAAAAAGAGTGTAAATTTAAAAAATATCGATGGCTCTAAAAAGAGCTTATAGTAAAAATGTACCTAAAAAACATGTATAATTATTTTTAAAAATTTCTAATTGTATTTTTTGTTTTAGGAAGATTGACTCGCGTTTTTCGTTTGTTATGTTAAAAATTTTACGTGCTAAAATTTTTAAAAATGAATATATTGATTGGGAGAAATTACCATTAGTTGAGATGACTATGGGTTGAAAAATAAAATTATTTAATATTATGTATTTATTGATTTTTTTATTTTCGCCATTAGTAAGAGGATTTAAATTAATTGATGAGGGAAAGGAAGAGACACAGGTAGCGTCCCAAATTAGGGATTTCCCATTTGACCATGGGATGCAGGTTAAACCGTCAGGTCTGAGACCATCTTGTAGAGAGAGGTTTGTTGGTTCTAGAATGTTAGGAATTTTAGCTTTATTGAGAGCGTTATGGATGATTTTATTTATTGCTTTATGCCGGAGGTGGCGACCTTGGCTACGGGAGCAGTTAAGGCCGTGTCTTGCATTTGGTTGTACGGGTAGGTTGCAAAGGTGGCAAGTGTGTGAATGTGTTAGCGAGCATCCTAGTCTAAATCCTATGGGAACTCTAAGTTGGTCATTGGTTAAGAGATTATCAAGGGTTAGGCTAGGAAGTGCCTCGAGCCATTCATATCCGCCATATTTATCGTTTGATTGAAGAAATTGAATATCGCTGATATCGGAGGGGTTAAGACTATTTTGAAGTTTCTTTAAAAGGGGTTCCAAGATTGATTTATTAGAAATTTCGGTTGGGAATGTTTGACCGTCTGGGGTTAGTAGATTCCATTTTTCGATTGCTACTGTTAAGAGATCGTCATTGGGGGTAATAGATGAGATCGCGGAATTGAGCGAAAGGCGATTAGAGATAAAAAGAGATAGGGAGAGTAATTCTAAGGGGATCAGGTCAATACCGCCTAGTTTAGCGGGTAATTGAGCAAGGTGCCAATTAAAGTCTAATAATGGAAGATTAAGGATCCTTTCCATTAAGGTCTTTAACCGAATATTATGCTTGAAAATTCTGAGGAGGTGAAAGAGGAGGATGAGTGGAAGAGGTGTGAGATTTTAGGTAAATATAGGCACTTTTTTAATAGATAAAAAAGTTGGTGCGATGGGATATGATTGATGAACTTTTCCAAGTTTTGCAACTCGAAGAAGGTTTTATCGATAGTTTTTTCCGAGATTTTATTATTTAGTAGTGGGGAGCCCAAGAGTTGGATATCTTCGATTTCGATAATATTGTAATTTTAAAATGAGTCTAGGGGAATCTCGGGGTTGAGTATGTAGATTTCTGTTTTGGTTTTGTTTAATACTAGGCCTATTTTGGGGAATTCTCTTTCGAGGTGGAAGAGGGCTTTGCTTATTTGATGTTGGTTACCGCGGAGAGTGCCATCGTCTAGGTACCATAAATTAAGGTCTAGATCAAAATCAGATTTGAGATCTTTCATCATATTATGGATGGCTAAGCAGAAAAGTATAGGGCCTAGGGGGTCGCCCTGCTGAACACCCTCTTCTGAGTATATAACGCAACCATTGAAAATGAGGGGAGTGCTATTGGTATAGCAAATGTCAACAATGCGCGAGTATTGGGGGAAATTATCGTAAAACGATTCGAGAGCCGAGGAACGAGATACTGTATTGAAGGCGTTTTTGAAATCAATTTTGCAAAGAACGGAGTTTAAAGGTGGATGTTGTAGGTAGATTCGGAGACAGTGAGAGGCTATATCTACGCCTCCTTTTGTTCCGCAGCCTAATTGGTAATTGCCAAGCAGGGAATGAGTAACGGTTTTTATTTTTTTTGCGATGATTTTAGTAATCAGGCGTCTGAAGAAAGAACCGATAGCTATTGGGCGGATACCACCTTTCGGCTTTTCAAATGCAATCAAGTTAGCTCCAAATATTATTTGATGAGCTAATGTGGGGATATCTCTAGTGATTATATTATTGAGGAAGGATGTAATGAGTTAAAAAAACTATTTGAATTGGGAGATTTTAGGAAAGTTTGGAAGTAGGAAGGTCTATAGCCGTCAGGACCTGCTGCTGAAAATTTATTAAATTCGTTTATAGTGTCACGTATATCTTGGTTTGATATTGTGAGAGGCTTCCTTATATGACACGCGGTTTTTTGACAATAAATTAGTTCCAACTGAGAAAAGCCTTTCACAAGCAGTTGATGTTCTTTGTATAGATAGATAATCCCTTGCCATTTTCGAGAGCATGGGGATACTATATGCATTTGCCTTCCATCACATAATCATTCTAATAATGTTTCTTAGTTTTAGAATTGAAGGATCTAAAATTTAAAATTTCTTTGGATATAAAAAATTACACGGGCAAAGCGTCGGATGTGCCCTATTTTTATTAATGGATATTTTAAAGAAAATGTATCAATAAATGTTTTATTATTAGTTGCATTATCTAAAGTTATAAAAAATTTGTTCTCTAAATTATAAATTTATTTATTTTAACAAAGGCTTTAAATATATTTTCACGTTATTTATTTAAAAATTATCATCAATAAAATGGGCTGTTAGCCCTAAAAAAGGAACCTGTGTTGCTAGTCCAAATGTCAGATGAAAAATTAATCTGACTTTTATTTTTATATATTTTTCTTTACCAACTGTTCTTTTTCTGCAAATATATTATACATGTGCAATTTAGTATTGGAGCATATTGATTTTACAGAACAATCAAGATCACTTATAAAATTTTTAAAATCATTTGAATTAATAATTTTAAAAAGTATATTATTATTTATCAATAATTTTAATAAATTATCCTTAAAATTAATTTTTTTTTTTGAAGAATTTGGTGTAGACTTTAAAAAAATGTCAATTTTATTATTTTTTTTACTAAGGTGTGAATGAAACATATTATAATGATTAATAAGAGGAGATGTTGTTTTGCCTTTACATTTTATAATACTCTTGCAGTGATTGCAAGCAGCCTTTTCACCGTCTTTAAGGATTTGATATTGATCCCATATGATTGCTCTCTTTTGTGAGGAAATTTTCTCATCTTCAACATCAAGCATAATTCATCAGAAGCATTCTCCTCTAACATAATTAGGCTAGCTAACAATAATTATTGTAGAGATGTAATATATTTTTATATACCTCTGGTTTATGTAATTTTTAATATAATTTATTATGAGATTCAAAAAATAAACTTTTCGTGAAATTCAAAAAATGTGGCAAATAAAAATTTAAATTTTCACTAGAAATTTTTGAATTTGTGCTAGAATAGTTCAGATAGTATTATAACAAAAAACAGTTCACGGTAAATGAAATATATTAGCAATATGGAAATCTGCTCCGCAGGTTCGCAGTCAATCTGATTCCAGGGGCGAAACTAGCCATTACATACTCAGAGGGCTAAAAAAATTGAATTTTTTAAATTATATTTTTAGCTAATAAATGAGCTTGCTAACATTTTATAGATACCTATTTAGAGGGGGGGGGGGGCATTAAAAAATTTGAAAAGGGGCTCCTCAAATTTTTTAGTATCAAGCCCCCCCTAGTTATTTTGGTGTTTGATTTCTATTTCATATTCAACCAATAACACAATTAATTTGAAAACTAAGCCTTTTTGTTTTATTTATATTCAATTTTTGATATTTAAATATAATACTATAAAGTTACCCTAGAGTGATGATATTAAATCAATATTTCGCTTTGGGTGTACCATTAAAAATAAAGAAAGGTGTAATATAAATCTTTAAATTCTTCATATATATATTATAGTTAATCTCGAGTGTAACTAAACTGAGAATTAACAGGTTAACTGAGAATTAACAGGTAAAATTTATATATGGCCTATCAATTATATTTTAAAAACTTTAAAAAAAAAGGTTTATCCAAAATTAAAATTATCTAAATATATAAATTAGAATAGTAAAGATATTGTATCCATAAATTTATAATATGTATAACAGATCTATTATATAGAAAATAAAACACCCATAATATTTTATATATCATAAATAAAATTCCGCTAGATGGCGTAAATTATTAATTTTAGTTTTTAATTAAAAATAATATGAATTATAGGAGCATAATTCTTCGCTCTGGATTAATTGATTTGGTACCAACTTATATAAACATAAAATGAAAAAATTTTTAAGATCCCATCATTATTTTTGGAGTTAAGATGTGGATTCTCAGTTTAGTCAATTTTTTATTTTTTTTTAAAATTTTTGGGATTTTAAAAATATTTTATTTTTTTGACTCATTTGGTGTAAACTAACTTATTTAAACATAAAATGAAAATTTTTTTAAGTTTCCATCATTATTTTTGGAGTTATGATGTGGATTCTCAGTTTAGTCAATTTTTTAATTTTTTTTTAGATTTTAGGGATTTTAAAAATATTTTATTTTTTTGACTCATTTAGTGTAAACTAATTTATATAAACATAAAATGAAAAAAATTTTAAGTTTCCATCATTATTTTTGGAGTTAACTAATTACCTCAACATGTGGTCAATTAGCTATAATAAAACCTTTAGGATCAAAAAAACCTAATCAAGCCAAAAGAGCCATAGCGGAAAGAACGAAAACAATAATACCATAGATTTATATGTTTTTTATTATAAACCTCTAATTTCCAACAATTAATATATCCAATACTTATTAAATAATTCTCCCTATATTTATAAAAAATAATTTATATATTTTTAACAATTATCGATCCTCCTGGCTTTTACAAAAAATTGATATATGTATGTAAAGAACTTCTTATCTTCTTATGAAACTTTATAATGAGTTTATATTTATCTTAATTTTTTTTATAAAATTATAATTAATAATATTTGTGGTATTGCTATTTCTAATTGGTCTAAAAATTTTATTATTCTTTTTTATGTTATAAAAATACCCATCGTTATATTTAAGACCAAGAATACCCAACGGCCCTTTTAAGGGCCCCTAAATTTTAATTGAAGTAAACTAGTTTTCCGATTACAACTATAAAATAATGCATTTATTATGTTTATATAAGTAACTTTACACCAAATGAGTAAAAAAAATAAAATATTTTTAAAATCTTAAAAATCTAAAAAAAATTAAAAAATTGACTTAACTGAGAATCCACATCATAACTCCAAAAATAATGATGGAAACTTAAATTTTTTTCATTTTATGTTTATATAAGTTAGTTTACACCAAATGAGTCAAATAAATAAAATAGTTTTAAAATCCAAAAAATTAAAAAAAAAATAAAAAAATTGACTAAACTGAGAATCCACATCATAACTCCAAAAATAATGATGGGATCTTAAAAATTTTTTCATTTTATGTTTATATAAGTAGGTACCAAATCAATTAATCCAGAGAGAAGAATTATGCTCCTATAATTCATATTATTTTTAATTAAAATTTTTTAATAATTTACGCCATCTAGCGGAATTTTATTTATGATATACAAAATATATTATGGGTGTTATATTTTCTATATAATAGATCTGTTCTATACATATTATAAATTTATGGACTACAATATCTTCTATATTCTAATTTATATATTTAAATAATTTTAATTTTGGATAGATTTGATTTTTACTTTAAAAACATTTTATTTATATATTTAAAAATAATTAATAGGAAATAAAATAAAAATAATTTTACCTGTCAATTCTCAGTTTACCTGTCAATTCTCAGTTTACCTTTTAATTTTCAGTTTAGTTACACCCTAATGGAAAGAGAGAATTGATTCTGAAATTTATTGGTTTTGCAAACATATGTTTAAATCAATTATATTCAAACTAATTTCATCAATACTAATTCTGATAAATTATTAATGGAAAATATAACAAAGATAAATATCATTGACAATTATTTGAGAATAATTCTAGTTTAAAACTTTCTTTATGGTCTTGTATTAGAAAATCAATATATCCCTCATTCAATTTGATAATAGAATATATGTCATTATATTATTCACATTTTCCTCCCCATTTATCAGAAGAAACTAAATACAAAAATAAGGATCTTGCATTAAACAAAACAAGTTTGATAAGATCTAATTTATTTTTGTCTCTTACAAGTGAATTGCAAGATCGTGTAGCTTATAACTTAAATGATAATTCCAATTCTATTCAAGATTCTTTAATTGAACATATACAGCCACTTCCATTGATGCATGACTACTATACATGTCCTCCAGTGGTATTGTCTTTGTGTAAACAAATTGATATTATTCTAGTCAATCAAGCATCTATATTTGACTCTATGTTCTCTCAAATAGCATTAGATATAAAATTAACATCAGATTTACCAGTATATATTACTAATCTGCATCAAACTTTTACTACAATTATAGATGAAATTTTTTCAGATAAAATTATTAATTGGGGAAGAATTATTGTCTTGCATGCTTTTGCATTTGGGTTAGCCTACCATTTTACAGCAAGAAAGGATGATTTAATAACTAAAAGGCATATAAATATCAAAGACTTTTTAATCTGTCTAAATAATCCTGCATACAAGATTATATATGGAATAGATCTTACAAATGAAATTGATCTAAAAGCTTTTAAAACAAATTATTTTTGCCCTATTTATCTAATAATTCGTGTTTACTTAGCAGAATATATGTCGAAACATATTGAACCTTGGATTACTACGAATGGTGGATGGGTAAATTGCAAATAATATGTTTTACTTTATCCTTATCGAAAATGGGGGTTATTTCATAGTTAACACTCCATTTTATAACAAGTATAATTTTAGTCATGAGGGGAAAGGGTGTACCAATTAGAGGTCTGTAATGGGTAGGTAAAATAAATTAATAGAGAGCCAAATAAACCTTTAAAATAATTTTTAAACATTGGGTGGGCAGGTTGGTTATACAAAATTCTTAGATAAATGGGTGGGCAGGTTGGTTATACAAAATTCTTAGATAAATGGGTGGGCTGGTGAATTTAAAAATAAATTAGGGACAGATGGGTGAGTTAGTTAAAATTTTCAATAGATTAGTGGGCATTCAGTTTAAACTTGCCTGTTATAGACCTCTATACCATTATTTTGGAAACCAATTCCATCTGATAGTGCCAATTAAATTGATATATTAGTTACATTTTAAAATTATTTATAGAAATAGTAACTAATATTAACCTCTTAGTCTTTGTAATTTATTATGTGTGTGTTGTATTAATTTGGTTACCATAGCCAAATCATTACCAACTGCCTATATTTCAATACAAACCTCATGTGCACATTTCAATATTTCTTTCTAAATAAATAGACTTAATATGAAATTTCATCTCTAATTGTTGCTAATAATCCATGTGGTTGGGTTACTCCATTGGGATTGATCATTGAATGAGAAGGAAATATACTTCAATAACTTTGGATGTTTGCTAATTATTAAATTAGAGTAGTTAAAATGTGTTTACTTATTGAAAATTTTATTTTTAATAATTTTTAAAGTATTTTAGCTTAGTGATATTTTGGTTAATAATTGATCCAATTTCACTATTCTGAATTTATTTGTTATATACATTTATTATATTTTAATTAACTTATCATTTTGGGCTTATATATTCATTTTTTTATTGTTAAAAATCGTTATTTTCAAATTCAACATTGAAAAAAATTACAATAAGAGAAAATTTTGTTTATAAATATTGAAAAATATACATATCTAATTATTAATTACTATCTATAAAAAATTTGCAATATTTAAAAAAACAACTATTTAGGTTTATTCAGTGGGGCTTAATGATCCATGTATAGATATACAGTAGGATCAACAAATTTTGATCAATTTTCTTTATTGCAAGTAGTAAACCTCATTTGGATCACATGTGATTAAACATAACCTTTGGTCTATTGTTTTGAATAATTTTAGGGTTTGAGGTCCAAATGATCTACAGGACTATTGGGACAAACAATAGATTATTTAGGTGTATTTATTGTTCTTTTTTTGTTTCTCATGGAATTGACTAAAAAGGATCTGGCAAAAGATCTACACAATTATAAAACCCCAAGAGAGGGTTATACTTTGGTTCCTAGGTCTAGGTTCATCCCATCAGTTCTGTTTTGATTGTCAGGGTTGAGACCTGATTGTTCTAGCATAAAAAGAATATTTGTGGATCACAACGTTTTATTCATGATCGAATTGATTGCACAGTGCATAGGTATTCAGCCTTTTGAGAAGCGACAATGTAAAGATGGTGGCATAGGCTATCGATATGGGTATCACAAATGATGCATGATGTTTTTATAATTTTTCAGCCTAATTGAAGACCAGTATCAATTAAGTTCTTCATTTGTAAGTAAGAAGCCTTAATTAGAACTAGGTTATTTCTACCTATTCATAACCTAGATGCCAGATGGCTGAGGCGGATTATATTACATCAATAATAAAGTATATATATATTAATAAATCATTTATTTAAACTAGCTGCAAAGCCTGGCCCGTTTTATTTTATCACAAGTTCCCCAGTCCAATTTAATTTATTTAAATTTGCCTGCCCATTAAAATTTTACAAAAAGTGTCCACATCGCATGAAATTTTTTTGTGTGAATTTTCTGGCCATCACATTTTAATATCTTTTTTCCACCTGTCAATTAAGGCTCTTATGTATATCTATCCTCAATGACCATTTATTTCTACAACCGTTTTATGAATAAATTGTGTTATATGTATTTATACAAGTAATTTATGAATTTATTATATTATTTATAAATTTAGTAGTTTTATTAGACAGCTCTTAAAATACAAAGAAATTAGCATATTGCAATTTATATGTCTAAATTTTAATGTCCAAGCTGGCCTGTTAAAATTTTTCAAAAAATCAGAGACTTGCGAGACCCTGCTTAATTTTTTATATATAAATTGTCCAACCTGACTCTAAATGATTTTATTTATGAATTGCTTGGCATGTGATATTTTTAGCCTGGCTTACGGCCTATGCATCTGATTTATATAGTAATGTCGTAAATATTTTTATTACAAAAGTCTTTCTTCCATGTAGAAAGTATTATATAATCTATTCATCATTAACAAAAATTAATATATTTTTTTAATAATTATTTATTTATTTTTAAAATCATAAACATTCTTATAAAGGTGTATTTTTTATATTTTAACAATTCTCAATTGTTTACATATAGTATCTTTTTTTAATAATTATTTATTAAGTTTTAAAATCATAAATATTCTTATAAATATAAATCATTTTATTATTTTTTTAACATCATGCAGTATCAATATGATTTGTTGTAAAACATTTAACAACTTTCTTATAAATGGTGTATTTTTTATATTTTAACAATTCTCAATTGTTTATTTTTTTAGAATCCTATATAATCTATTCTCCCATCATCAATATAATAGTATCTTTTTTTTAATAATTATATATTAAGTTTTAAAATCATAAATATTCTTATAAATATAATGCATTTTATTATTTTTTTAACATCATGCAGTATCAATATGATTTATTGTAAAACATTTAACAACTTTATTATAAAATTGTTACTTGCTGTAATTGTTTTTTATTAAAATTTTATAAGTATTTTATTTTTACATTAATTACAGCAAGTTTATAAAAAAGTTGTTAAAAATTAAATATTTGCAGAAGTTTTATAACAAATCATGTTATTATACTGTATTTGCAATTTTTTTTTTTTAAATTATCACTTTTATAAAGATGTTCTTTTATACATAAAATATTTTCTTAAACCCTCGTAGCACAGTAGAAAAAAATGACATAAAAGTCTTGGTCTGTACTCTTGGACCCCAATTTAAATATTTTGAAATGCCACAATATTTTTAAGAGAACATCGATCCGATATTTCAGATATTAAATTGATATCGGCCGATAACCGATCCGATATCATATATAATTTTATATTCTTTAATGATACCGGTTTTAATTTTTAATATACTTTTTATTAGTAGAACATTTATAATTTTACTATACCACATAACATATGTCATTTAAATATATTATAATGATCAGTTATATAGTTTATATTCAATTCAATTGCTATTATTTATATAATAAGTAATAACATTAATCTATTTACATAATTAGTAATAAACAAATATATTATGAAATTTGTAATAAATAATTAAAATAATATTTAAAATTAATATATCGAAGATTTCTTTTTATATTTCAAATTTATCATAGATCAGCCTGCGGCGATGGTAACTGACAATATCACCAGTTTCACTAAAAAGAGATTCTGAAGAGATTATCTCACACTTTTATAAACAGAATGCGCAAAATAAATAACTATGGCAGAAATGTTTATTAATTATTAATATTAAAAAAAATATACATAAAAATGGATTTTGAATTTATTTATAAAAATAAATGATTTTGAAATATAACTTTTTTTAAAAAATTTTATATAACATTTTATTTTTGTTAAAGACGCCATCTTATATCGGATCGGATGGCAAAATTTTATAATATTGGCCGATAACCGATATGTTAAAATGGGTGATCTATCCGACATAAAATATCGATACATACCTTTTTCGGTTGTTTTTTTTTGTAAATTAGAATAAAGTTAGTAGAAATAATGAATGAAGGTTGGAAAGATAATAATAAAGACGTGCAGGCCCCGGTCCTAAGTCTACTTTAAAAAAATATTTTAAATTTTCATTTATATCTATAAAAATTAAAAAAATGTATATACAGTATTTTGAAACCAGACCAGAAAATATGAACGTCCTGGCCGATTTTTTTTTTAACAAATCCGGGTTGGGTCGTGTATATAGCACCTCTGCAGGTCTCTGATAATAATATAAAAGAAAAAATTTTTTTATATATTTTCTCTGACATTTTAAAACTAGGAATCTTTTGTCGAAAAATTTTGCTATAACAAATTGGAAGAAAAGATATGGAAAGGTCTCTTATGGACAGCCTTGGGGCTAGGAACCTTAGCTGTTTTGGTCGTTGTCAAGTGAAGCTAAGGTACACACATTAACAACCGTTTTCCCAAAAGAAAAAATATAAAAACTGTTTAGAACATCAATTTTTATTTATAGCGAATATTTTGTGAAAGAAAATATAATATAACAGTATAATACTCAATTTATACAACATATAATTATATATAAAATCATAATGTTTTTAATTAATTTGGGTTTTTTCAATTCATTGAGATAAGATGATTTCTCTAATCTAATAGAATTTCTATTATTCACAATTTTTTGGGAAAGTAGTTTGATGTTTGTCAGAAAACCCCAAAATTATTATTTCTGACATTATACATATCAAAAAATTTAAATTTATAATATAGTATATTATTTATACCATTCATTAAAAATCTGATTTGTATTATCAATTTTTTAATTACACACACACACTATATTTTTTTAAAATTAACAAAGATACAGTGTTGAATTTAAAATAACTGTAATTTACATTATAATAATAAATAGGTAATTATATAATGATTTTATATATATTATTTTTTATCTTTTCCTACAAAAATGACAATTAGAATTAGTATACGGGAAAAGGAAGGGGATTATAGGCGGAAGATATAACTAAAGAATATGACAAGGTTGATATGATAGTATTCTATCTGTTGTATTTGCTTAATTAAAATATATAAATTTCACTCATAATCATATTATTTATAATTCTTTCAATGGAGAGAAAATGTATCTGGCATTTGTTGTCATGGATTTTTTTTCTTTTCCTGATTAATTAATTTTAAAAGAAAGGAAAAAATGTTGTTCCTTTCACTCGTATTTTTCGGGATATTTTTATATATAGATTCACAATTTCGAGATTTATATGTTCTTAGATTCCTTTGTTTTATGATTAATCGCAACTTGTGGAAATCTTGGGCTTTGTTCAAAATTGTTTTCATCGAACAAAATTTTAATTGGAAAATATATTTGTCATATAAACCAATTTGTATGGTTATGTGAATCATTCTATTTTAGTTTATTAATATAAATGTTTTTTCTTAATATACTTTTGAGGAAATTCTATAAATAAAGGTAAAAATATATAGCAATTCACAAATTTATTTAAATTGAATCAATAGTTGTAAAATCCAAGGTATTTACCAGTAAAATAAAAATATATAAAACTATCTTGATTGAGTGGGAAAAGTCAGGATATATTAAAGATGTCTCACTTGCATCTTTTATATATAAAAAATTTAATTTCCTATAAACCGCTTTTTCTAAAATAGTTTCCTTATTAAAAATACTAAATCTTATATCTATATTTATTCAATTCGCGTGATATTAAATGCTTGTGATAATGAATGTCTTTTAACAAGTTTGATTTTTAGTTAGACAGAACACTAGACACCATATTTTTTTCTAATAAGTATAAAGCTATATCGATTCAAATATCATTTTTTTTTAAATATAAACTAATCCTAACCCATATTTGTGTTGTGGTGGGTTCACATTTCAGCAGTCAGCTTCTATTTAAGAAAGAGTAGAGGGGGTGGGGCTCCATCTAATCAAATTCGTTTTAGAAAAGATTGTGTTCTTTATACATATTTAATTTCTAAATGTGTAAAAGTATACAAACAGACTTGGATATTTTAATCAAGAAATATTAACGTTAGCTCCAGTGGTGTAGTACTAAAATTTGTGGAGTGGGCAAGCTAATACTCTAGAAAAAAAGAAAGGTATTTTGCGAATTCGAAGCGAAAATATTGTTTTGGAAATTTTTTTTAGGTTTATCTCGAAGCATTTCATATAAAATACATTGTATAAAATAAAATAATCATCATTTAAAAAAGATAAAATTGAAATATATTGCAAAAATAACCATCATTTATAAAAAAATGATTTAATATAATATAAGCATAAATCATAATGGATCAAATAAATGGTATAAAGAGACTATATAATATTTGCCATAGCGAATTTTCAATAATATTAACCGAACTTTTACTTGATTGTTTATCGTTTTCAGGTCTGTGACTTGTTGGCCATTTTTTTTAATATATGGGGAAGAATTTATGTTTTATAAGATTTTCGCGGAAATCAAGATATTATATAAGTGGAAAACTACTGAATAGGATTGATAATAGTTATAAAATTATAATTGACATTTTTTTTAATGAAGGTTTTATTGTGAATCCTTTATTTACGTCAGCAGCTCCAGAAAATTATTAAAAACTTATACCATTTCTTGAATGAATATATCCCTATATACCACATGTTTCCGCCTTTTAATTATATTTTTGCTAAAATTCATTTAATCATTCAAAAACAAGCATATAACATAATATAATTTATGTGTAAAACAGAAAATTAGACATTTCGGCTTCCATTTATATCGATTATTTTGAATATGTTATTCTTATTTGTAAACTAAATTAAATAAAAATTTCTTTCCTTATATATATTTTAAATAAATATAATATGGTTTATTTCAATTTTAAGGTCTTTCGTTGACGATCAATTTAGAAAAAAGATATGCAAAGAGCCGGAAGTCTTTTTAAAAATAAATCCTGGCTAGTCTTAAAAATAATTTTTATACACAACAAGGGCAAGGTATAATCAAAAAAAATTATTAAATTATCAACTAATTAGTTCATATACAATTTAATGAAGTTGATCGTGATAATAATAATTCTACTGAAGAGGATGTTGTAGTATGTTTACCAGATTCCAGTAATCCTAATAAAATGATATCCCAAAAAAACATAAATAAAACCATTCTAAATACTTTTAAAGTAAATACCAATAATTTTAATGCTGGCACATCTAAAATTAAAAATTTTTTCGACACTATAACCGAACAAAATCAAACGCAACTTGACAGTGCTTTGGCATTGGCTATTTTTATGTCAAATTGCCCTTTTAATTTAGTTGAAAATAAATATTTCATCAATTTTTTAAAATTAATGCGTCCAGCCTATAAAATTCCTTCTAGACATGCAATTAGTAAAACATTACTAGATTTTGAATACATTAAAGTGAAAAATATTATTAACAATAAATTCAATAATTTAAAAGATTTTACTCTCATAAGCGATGGCTGGACAAATATTCGCGGAGAGTCCATTATTAATTTTATAATAATGACTCCAGAACCAATTTTTTTTTAATCCATTGACACAGGTTCCAGTGCTCACACTGGTGAATATATCGCATCTGAGTTGATCAAGGTAATAGAAGAAATTGGTTGTCAAAAATTTATCTCACTAGTAACTGATATTGCAAAGAATATGAAAAAGGCCTGAAGTCTTGTTAAGGCAAAATATAAATATATTGAATGCTTTGGATGTGCCGCACATGGGTTGAATCTGCTTATTAAAGATTTATGCCAAATACCTTTTATTGAAAAGATCATCAAAAAAACCAAGCAAATAATTAAATATATAAAATTTCATGGTATTTTATTAGCAACTTTTAAAGAAAGGCAAATATTGAAAGGATATAAATCTTCCTTAGAAATTCCAAGTCCGACAAGATGGGGAGGTTTTGTTATAATGTTGAAAAGTGTTGTGAAAAATAAGAAAGTTTTGCAAGAAATTGCAATTTCTAGTTTATTTACAAACAAACAAAGAAGGCTTATTATATTAACAAAGAAGGATACTGGGATACATTAGAGTCTGTACTGACCTTTTTGGAATTTATTTATAAGAAAATTATATTTGTAGAATCGGATTCAGCGGTATTATCTGACGTTCCAGAAATATTTTGGAACATAAAAGATAAACTCAATTCATCAACTTTTATTTTTAATGAAAATGATTTGAAAAGTGTTAAGATGCATATTAAAAAACGAAAGAAATTTTGTTGCCGAGAATATCATTATGCAACAAATCTTCTGGATCCTCGATATTATGGTGTGAAATTAACAGACCGTGAATTAACAGCAGCTTTAAATATAATAAATATTATTTCAGGCCAAATTAATTGCGATATTGGAAAAATTATGGGTAATTTAGCAGAATATCGTTCAAAACAAGGTTTCTATAAAGGAGCTGGCATATGGGAGAGCTCAATCCAAACCAAACAACTCATATGGTGGAAAGGGTTGTGTACAAATCAACCCCTTTGTCAAGTGGCAGTAAGATGTCTTTCGATACCACCCTCAAGTGCCTCGTCAGAAAGAGTCTGGTCAGCATTTGGAAAAATTCATTCAAAAACGAGAAATAGAATAAAGAATGAAAGAGTCGAAAAATTAATATCAATAAGGCATAACATGCATTTAAAGGATCATACAAATACATCAAGTTCGGGATATCGTCAAAAGAGTTCAGATTCCGATTTATCAATATCAAGTGATAATGATGATATTTCAATTTCATCCCATGAAGATATTGATGCTATTTCATTAGCATCCCAAGAATTTTGAATGTAATTTCTGATACATGCTTTTTGTAATTAATAAAGTTATTCAAAAAATGATGTTTATAGTGTATTTATTTTTGTCTTTATTGTTTAATTATATTATTTTACCTTAGTTCCCCAAATTTAATAAAGTTATTCTATAAAAAAAATTGAAAGGTTTAAAGTATATTTAGTAGTTATTTTTTAATTTTCCGTTATTTCCCGTTTTTCCCCCAATTTTCCCTTTTTTCCCCTGAACCAATTTTCCCGGGAATTTTACATCTATAGACATATATATTACAAAAATTTTAATGTAAAAAACATTTATAAATAACCGGAAAAATCCTTAAAATATTAATTATACATCATCAAATCTCAAATGGCTGCTTTTGTGTTACGAAATTATACACATTTATATATTAGTTTTGTGGTTGATAGGATTTTTTTTTTCAATTTTAACATGAATCGCTTATATTTCTCAATAATTAAAATTATATCGATTTATTTTTTTAAAATATTCTTTTTTAATAATGCGTGAGAAATAATAATATTTAGATAACATTTTTTATTAAATGTTACATAATGTTTATTTTATTCCCTTGAAGATTCGATTATAATTTAATTTATGAAAGTAGGAGGGGAAGGGAGAAGAGCAAAACTGTTTACAGTAAAATTTCACATCAAATTATTTATATTTTTCTATAAGTGACCATTCTTTCACTTTACAAACGTTTATAATGAATTTTAATAGAACATAATTAGACTTAAAAATAAGTAATTGGATGCTAAACAAAATTTAAGAAAATATTTGTCAGAGGAAATTTATTTTTTAACTGTTTTTTTGTCCGGCATCCGACTTACTAGGCCATTATGTAATGTCTCGCCTTTTTTTTTAAATATTGAATTATCTTTCATATCCATACATTGAAAGAATGTTCAAAAGTGTTATTGTTATTGGCACTTTGAATGCATTACAAAAATATTATTACATTTTAACATCAGTCAGAGATGAGAAAAATTTTGAATCTTAATGCTTATAAATTGATGCGTTTTTGTTTTGTGGTATTCTTCAAACAATTTATTTCAAATGTTATCGTTCATATTGGTAAACAAATTTTTTCTTGATTATTTAAAAATACCTCACCAATTTAAACAACAACGTTTTATAGAAAAACACAATTGCTAAAGCTTCTTACTCAATTAGTAAGCAATATTAGATAATTATGTGCAAATTTGGATGAGGCTCTAATTATCCCTAAAAATCTGAAAGTTATAGCATGCGACAACAATTCTACAAAGATTGGATTTGGAACGCGTTTATTATGAACCAAGATCTTTTTGAAAAAATTGATGACCAGAGTTCCTTTTAGACAAACGTGAGAGCCTTCCTTTTTTGATGAACGCCTTCATGTTTTACGTTCTTTCCATTTATAAAAATCTCCTTATTCTTATTCATTTGAAAATAAAAAATATTAATCCGAATTTTTAAGAACAAAGGGTTATTTTAATTAGATGTTTCCTTTATCATATTTTTAACCCCACACTATTTCTGTCCTATAATATGGATCATTATTTTTATAGATTATCATAAGCATGAATGTTGTTTCTCAATTATCATCATCTGATAATTACCATGGCCCAAATATATTAAATGCTTTCAAACTCGATTCTATCTTCACCCATTGGGGGGGGGAGAATTTTTGGAGGGCAATTTTTTTTAACTAGAACTAATATTTGTGTTATTTGATCACAAAATTGAAAACTACAATGATTTTATTTGAAAAATACCACATATAAAAATTAAATTTTGATCTATTTTATAAAATATGATAAAAGATGAGAATTGACTTATAGCTGAAAAAAAAGTTGATTTAATTATTTTACAAAAACGTTTAATAGTTTATTTGTGCTTGTATAATATTTTTTAGGGAATCAATTATAAAATATATGTAATATAAGACTGGAATACGATTTCGGCCTAAAATCTTACAAAATTAAAAAACGCTCGCTATAATTTTATTTTGTATTTAATTTTAATATTTTTTTTATATAGCCTGATTAGTTTTTCAGAATAGTATTAAAGTGATTTATTTAAATTAAATTGTTAGCTCATGCCCTTGCTCAGTGGCGTAGCCAGGATTTATCCTGGGGGGGGGGGGGGGTTTAAAATTTTTTGGCGGGCGAAGCCCCAAAACTCTACTTTTAAATATTGGCAATATTATGTGCTTTATTAGTGTCTAATCACTATAGTAACAAGCATGAATAAAAAAAATATTAGTAACAATTTTGGCTAAATTTATGATTAATAAGCGACTGAACACTGAAAACATTATTCTAAAAATTTAGTCAATTGTAAATTAATCCATATAGTTTAGAAAGAAAAAAATTTGCTCCCCGAACCTTACATTTTTTAAGATCACTCAATATACCTGATTGAGTGTAAAAAATAATTCTTTTTTAAATTTTAGATATAGATTTTATTTATTATTAAAATACTTTAGTATAAATAAAATCTCTTTATTTAACTATGCATTTATTTTAATGATAATATACAATAAAATAAATTTTAAAATGTAGAAATTTTTATGTAGATTATTATATTAAAAATTTATTGTAAATAACTATATTTAAAAAATATAAAATTCAATAAAATTAAAGTAATTCTTGTACGGTATTTTAAAAAATATAATTTAACAATTATAATTAATACAAAATAATCTATAAATATTTCTTATTGCAAAAGCAATACTTTTATTAAAAATACATAAATATTATGACTAAGAATTCATCATAATTAAGTTTTGCATATAAAAATTTTATGACTAAGAAAATATGATAATCATAGATTTGAATTTATAAAGAGCGGTCTACTTTTCTCTGAGATTTGGCTAATTCATCTAGAATCAAATTTTTATCTAGAATAATCTCCTTATAAATATTTAAAAGGGCTAATCCATTTAAACGGTTTTCACCGGTGCTATTTCTTAACTAGGCTTTTAATCTTTTCAAAGTTGAAAAAGACCTTTCATTGGTGCAGGTACTAATCGGTAAAGTAGCTAAAATAAAAAGTAATGTTTTGATATTTGGCAGGGAATCTAAAGTGCAATTACACATGGAAAGAGCCTGCAAAGCATTTTTAGGTCTCAAAGAGTACTCTATTCTGTCGAGATTTTTATACCAAAATTCGACATCACAAAGTAACTTATCATACGATCCTGATAAATCTTCAGAATAAAACCCTGAGATTTTCTTAATATCCTCTCGCGTTTCATGTGTAATCAACAATTCAGGCTCAACCGGCAAGAAAGAAAAATTTAAAAAAAATTATGACTAATAAATATTTCTTTTAATTGAAATAAAAATGTGTCAATAAGGGGAATAAAAATATTTATTTTATAAAAATCCTCAATCGTAGAGGCATCAATATTTAAGCGATTTGGCTGTCTAGAAACTACTCTAGGTTTAAAAAATCCCAAACAAATTAGCGATCTCCTTTACTTTCTTGTAAATATCATGAAATTTTCCATCTACATTTTCTCTGATATTTGTTAATATTTCAACAATATCCTTTGCCATATTCATCGCCGGGGTGGCCTAATGGGTAAGATGTAGGCTTGGAAACACGAGTATGAACAAGGACGCGGGTTCAATCCTGGTAAGAACCATAAAAAACTTTCAAGTTTTTCTTCGATGACTGATGTGTAAAGACATATGGTATGATTAATTTCGGAGCTTAGAGAAGACACCCCGGTCACCGACAGGCCTGGACAGCCGGGTGCATACCTGTCCAATAAACAAATGAAGGACACAAATGAAAATATGAATATGAAAGCTAGGGCGTTCCCTCCATGCGACGCGCAGGGTGTAGACCTCCATCCTGTAAAAAATAAAGTAAAGGTTAAAGCAAAGAAGACAAGACTGGCAAGTTTTAATATTGGGACGCTTAAAGGTAAGACGAGAGAATTGGCATCAATGTTCAACAAGAGAAAAGTTGATATAGCGTGTATACAAGAGACGAAATGGAAAGGACAGAAAACTTTGATGATTGGAGATGGGTATAAATTGTACTATAATGGACTTGTTAGCAATAGGAACGGTGTCGGCATCATCCTCAGCCAAGACCTAACCTCTTCAGTAGTAGAAGTCAACAGGATCTCTGATAGACTAATGAAGATAAAACTCTGCATTGGTATGCTCCTCAACGGGTTGCAAGGAAGAAGAGAAAGATGACTTTAGAGCTATCCTTGATGAAGCTGTAATGGAAATCCCTAAGGATGACCTAGTCATTGGTGGTGACTTAAATGCGCATGTGGGGAAAGCAAGAGATAGCTACAAAAGGCATCATGGTGGTTTTGGATACGGAGAAAGAAATGATGAAGGAGAGCACGTACTGAAATTTGCGCAAGCCTTCGACCTTGCCTTAACCAACACCTACTATAGGAAAAAAGACAGTCATTTAATAACATATGAAAGTGGTACTAGGAAAACACAGATAGATTACATGCTAATCTCTCGCAGAAGATTAAAAGATGTAATAGACTGCAAAGTCATCCCAGGAGAAGATATCGCCGCACAACACAAGCTACTAATCATGGATTTACAAATCTCAAATAAATCCACTCAAAATAAGATAAAACTGGAACCATGCATCAGAGGTTCCCCAAAAATGGAGGAAGAGCTATCTACTTCCTATCTTCAAAAATAAAGGGGATCCACACAATTGTCAAAATTACAGGGGCATAAAACTAATGTCACACTGTCTAAAACTATACGAAAAAAGATTAAGAGATATAATCGAAATAGGAGAGACACAGTTTGGCTTTATGCCTGGAAGATCAACAACCGATGCTATCCATGCAATTAGGCAAATGAGTGAAAAATACAGAGAAAAGAACAAAAAGCTACACATGGTCTTTCTCGATCTAGAAAAGGCCTTCGATAGAATCCCAAGAAAACTTATCTGGTGGGCGCTACGCCACAAAAAAGTTCCCGAAAAATATATAAGAATAATACAGGATATGTATATGGGACATACAACAATGGTCCGTAGCACAACAGGTACTTCAGCAGGCTTCACAATAGCCGAAGGAGTTCATCAAGGGTCGGCTCTCAGCCCACTTCTCTTCATTATAGTAATAGATGTATTAGCACAGTCTATACCTCAAACAGTCCCGTGGAATATGATATTTGCAGATGATATTGTGATACTTGCCGAATCCAAGGATGAAATGAAAGAAAGGTTAGTGAATTGGATAAATATCCTAGAAACGCACGGATTAAAAGTAAATAGAGAAAAGACGGAGTATATGGTGATAGGAGGAGATGAAACGGAGAGTATTGATATAATTGATTGGCAGATATCCGCAATTAAAAGCTGCA
The DNA here is from genome assembly GCF_954871325.1 of Gordionus sp. m RMFG-2023. Taxonomy (NCBI): domain Eukaryota; kingdom Metazoa; phylum Nematomorpha; class Gordioida; order Chordodea; family Parachordodidae; genus Gordionus; species Gordionus sp. m RMFG-2023. The sequence goes on along the minus strand of NC_088779.1, from coordinate 29,770,349 downwards.
AATATTTGGGCTCCACTATACAAACAAACGGCACAATAGAAAAAGAGATAAAGAATAAGATTAATCAAGGGTGGTTAAAGTGGAGATCTTTATCTGGAGTGCTATTTGACAAAAGAATCCCACTCAAATTAAAGGGAAAAATCTACAGTTTTATAGTACAACCAACTATTCTATATAGTTCGAAAACATGGCCAACCAAAGAATCAGACGAGAGAAGTCTACAAACTATGGAGATGAGAAGGTGCGCAGTACAAGAATACTAAATAGTTTAAAGGTAGTGCCCATTAAGACTAAGTTAATGGTAAACAGACTTAGGTGGTATGGGCACACAATGAGAAGGCCTATGAACTACATAGGAAATAAAGTTGAAAGTTTGGAAGTGATGGGCAAACGTAAGAGAGGAAGGCCAAAACTTAAATGGGGCCATAAAGTTAGAGCCAATATAAAGAAGTATAAAATAGATAAAAGAGATTGTATGAATAACAACATAAAGTGGAGAGAGATGTTGAAGGAGCTTACCACCAGAAAAGGTGAAAGCTAAAGAGAAAAAAAAGAGTCCTTTGCCATATTCATAACCTCTCTTAAATCCAAATTAATTTTTTTGCAGTAATTTGCTAAAATCATAAGTATAATTAAATAAAAAATATACACATTGAATTGATATTAAAAATTGTGGCTTCGTAACGCCTGTAAAAAATTTTCAGCTTCTGAGGAATCCTTTTCTTTGCTGGATACGTAGGATTCGAGTGCTGCAAAAATAACTTCATATAACTCTATGAAGAGTCTCACTGATTGTTGTCTTTCGATAAACCTAGTTGGGCAAAATCGTTTTAGTTTTTTTTTTTGGATTATTTGAATCAATATCATCAAATGTTCGGATAAATAACTGTCTCTTTTTGGGCGGTGTGAAAAAGTCACAAACCGACGATATTGTTTCTAAATTTTGAAAAATATATTAAATTATAAAAAGATATCTATAATACATAATAAAATCTAATAAATTCCAATTAAATTAAAAAAAAATTTACGTAAACTGTTCGGGATGTCTCGAATTTCACATGCCGATATCATCAAATTTAGGGCAATATGAGCTGCAGTGAACATATAAAGCGGTGCTATAAAGCTCTCTAATTCTTGACTGCACTCCATTAACATGACCACTCATTGAGAGAGCTCCATCATATCCCTGGCCTCTCATTAGATTTAAACTTAGATCTTGAAGGGATGCTAAAATTTCTTTGGCTATCGTCTCTGATTTAGTGTCATGTAAATCAATAAATTGAACAAAGAGTTCCTTCATTTTATAATGACCTGATTCCATATCAATAAACCTTATTGCTATGGATAATTGCTCTATGTTACCAACATCCGATGTCTCATCCGCCAGAACACTAAAAAATGGTGATGCTCTTTTGTAGAAATTTCTTTCAATATAAACTTATTGCATATGGATATAATTTCATTTTGAATGCATGGACTAAGGTAGGTGGCATTTTTAGCCGAGCTTTCAAAAAGCTTTATATAATTATCATTATTGTTGCATAAAAGTTTCAGCAATTCCTTAAAATTTCCTTCATTATGAGAAGATGAAAGTGTTAAGGGACCAGCTGATACTCTATGAGATCTTAATGCTAAGCCCTGCCTCCCTAGCCAAATGATTGCATCAATTATTATAATTATTCTGGCTCTGTTGGTTGTAACAATATCAATTTTTTTTTATTCAATACATTAGATATTGATATCTTTTGAATTCATAGAGATGGAAGCATCAGATATCTCAATTGAGATGATATTTATTTTGTTGATGATAATTAAAATTTTCAAGAGCATCTTTCCATCTTGTATATACTTGACTTACCAATGTTTTGAGTTTTTGTAACCCGGGTCCAGCATATCTTGGTGAAAAAATGACGCACACTTTACAAAAAGCTCCCTTTTCATTAGCTGAATAAGCAAGCCACTTATATTTGTTAAGCCACGATGTTTGAAATGTTAAATTTATTTTATCCAAAGACAATGGAAATTTATAGCATTTGTCAGGTGCCCAAATATTTTCCACAGCCAACAATTTTTCATTATCATTTTTTAAACTGAAATTTTAAGTTATAATGAAATATCTTTTTGAGGACATTCATTTTCTATATTTTTTTAAATTTTAAAATATATATTTCAATGTGAATTGTAGAGTTCAGCAGACCTGAGCAGCACAACAAGAAAAGAATATAGTTTATTAAAAATATATCTTAAATAAAGATTCAATTTATCTATTACAAATTTAAAAGACAGGGTAAGACATAGAAGGAAATTATTTGTTTTTATCTAAGATACAAGTTTTCACAATACTGCCAACTCTGCTTGTGAATGTTGTAATATCTAAAGATTATTTGGGAATTTACAATAATCAAAATGATGAGCTTTTCATATAAAAAAGGGTTATAACTAAATAAAGCACATTGCAAAATTTTAATAACTCAAATGAAAATATAATTTACAAATAAAAAAATAGAACTCAATTATATTATAAAATACCATACCATCATTTGATGATTTTCCAGCCAAATCAACTGAGAGCTCAGATTCTTTAATAATACATAATTTTTCTAATTATAAAAAATTAAGAGAACTTATAAATGATAATTTAGAATTATAAAATTATCATTTGATGATTTTATTTTAGCTTACTCATTTGTTTTCCCTGAGTATGTTGGTTGTATTTCTAATTGCAAGATTTAAATAAAAGATATTATAAAAGTGAATACCATTACCATCGTCATTTGAGGATTTTGTTATTTCTAAATCAAATTACATAAATTTTCTAAATCAATTTAAATATACCTTTATTTAGTAAAAATTTTCTTATATCCATGTGGGAATTAAATAAAAATTTTAAAAACTATCTAAATTTAGTTTAACAATTTAAATTTTATTATTAAATTTAAAATATCTAATTAAACAATAAAAATATATTTACAATATATATTTAATTGTTATTTAATATTTTATTAGTTCATAAAAATGTATTTCATTTTAATATCGTATATATTATTTATTTTATTTCTAAACTGAAACAGTTTTTTAAATAAAATAAAAAAAAATTTTAAAAATTTCTTTTTTGTTGAGGGGCTAGATTTACTTTATTTTTTAATAAACAAACAAAAAAAAATTGTAATGACCTAGCCGTGGGATTATTAATTTTTTTAAAAAAATATCTTTCAATTTTTTAATTTAAAATAATTTTGAGACCTCGTACTAATTAAATTAGATGGGAACTCTTATGGAAATAAAAGAATTTCGACATATCTACTAGAGATGAAAAATTCGGACTTGGCCAAGTCGGGTTTAAATTTTTAAATATGTTATTCAATTTTACGATATAAATTGTTATATTTCATTTTGTGTTATAAATTGATATATTTTTTAAATTCTTGCAAGAAAAAGAGGCGCCAATACTTTTTATTTAGAGAATTTTTTATTTTTTTCTATATTTAAATAAACCCAGGCCTGGCGGATATATAATTTTTATTTAGTTCTGATGCTGATCACTTATATCTATTAGGAGGTCAAATCCGTGGATCTCATTTACAATCGCGATAGCAGAAAGTGAAATAATTATCCTTTACTTTAAATTGGTTTTATGGTATTTATTAATACATTCTTTAGCTTAGCGTATTAGTGTTGTTGATTGCTGTCGATCAAAACTAATCCAAATAATAACACTTTTAATTGGATTTATCTTATAGTTTACTTTTCAATCTTTCTCCTTCTCCAAATTTATTTATTTTATATAATTATTTATTAACTCTCTCATCAAACTAATCATGACTGAGAGAGGGATGACAAAGAGTAAGATTTAAATAGTCAATCAAGACTACGGAGTAATACCAATTTAATCCATGAAACGAAATCTAATTTTAAAAAATTAATTAAGCGTACTGTTGGTCTTATATTTTTTATGAAATTTAGCTAAGCTAACCGAATATCAATTCAAATCTTAAGTTACCAGCTTCATTATGTTTAAGGAGGTAAGTAGCCTTAGAGGAATTTCTGCGGCATTGGGAGTTTAGATGGCCTTTGATGTATCCATAACATTATCAGAAAACTAGACATAATTATTTAGGTGAAAGCCATATTAGATTAATAACATCCTTTTTTTTGTATTTTTCAACATAAATTAACCAAGTTTAACTAAAGGTACAGAGGGAAATTGCTGTTTATTCGAATTTCCTAATCTGAGGATTATTTTTGAAGAACTATTTTATTTATCCCCTTGGCTTGGCATATATTTTTTCAAAATATAATTGGTTGTGATATTTTTTAGACTAGCGCCTGCTTGCTACCAATTTTAAAAACAGTGCTGTTATATATTATATCATCAACAAAGCAAAACAAATCGCAAATATAAGTTTTGTCTACCATAAGTGATAATTAATAAATATAAATAAATTTATTTTAAAGGATTTATTAAGGTAAGAAAAAGGCATCAAAAATTAAAATTCCTTTGTAGATTCCAATCTAAAGGAAAGTGAACCTAAACAATAAAATTTATAGATAATGATCTGAATTATAAACATTATCTCTAAATGTTACTTTTGATATGTTGCCGCTAACGAAATACATTGTTAAAAATATAAAATTATACTACTTAATTTGTAATTTTTTAAAAAAAATATATAGTTTTTTTTTAATATATGCAAAAGGTTAATTACATAAAACACAAAATTTTGATTTATGAATTGTCTCCTTTTTAAGAAAAATATTTATTTAAACATTGATCATCATGATTGTCGGTTGTCAGCAACAATATGTCTTTTTTTTTATTTTTAAAAAGACTAAAAATTAAGTTAGATATAATTTCCCTATGAGAAAGAAAGAATCCCAAAAATGTAATTCCTTGCGAAAAACCCCATTGAATTTATAAATGTTTTCAATTTGCAGGGACTCAATAGGCGCTCGAAATCTAAAATTCCAATCAATTTAATATTTTATTTTTTACTTCAAAATTTGTATATTTAAATTTTTGTTTAGGGAGCTTTTCGAATTTTGATGGAGCTCAAGTTTATAATAAGGCCTTTCTAGTGATGAAATGACGCTCTAATCAGACCCTTATAGCCTATACTCACTGGCATCTAGCGTCTACATGAGCGGGAGGGGTTGGAACAGTGTGCATCCTATTTTTTTGAGGGGGGTTGGGTGTAGGCTGCTTTAATGGGAGTAGGATAAATTTTTGGAGGGTTATCTATTAAATTTTGAGATAAAATAGGACAAAATTTATTTCTGTGAAAATTAATACTTTTATTATATATTTATTATAATACAATTCATCCACCAAATCTATATATTGCAAACAATCATACACATTGTTTTCCAAATTGAACTTTCTCCTCTCCTTTTAAATGTAATTTAAAAGGTTTAGATATTTCAGCAAGCTCATAATGCCATAATAATTAATTCATTGTAAATAATGGAGGTTTTAATTGAATTTATTGTCTAAAAGATAAATTCTTTATATTCACAAAATATCGATAGTTGGTAGTAGAGATAGATTAATTTAAGTTATCCTAGATAAATTCTCTGAAAAGATTATCAATAAATTAAAAAGGTGAATAATAATAAATAGTCAGACACCGTCGCCGAAGATGGTAAATTTTTTTAATCGGGTAGGCAAGGGTTTTTGAAGGGGGTTTGCATCAAAAATCCTGTCATGTAGAAGCTGCTGGCATCAAAAAAATATTATGGGGTATTTCGCCCCTATAAATATGTTAGAGCATTTTTTAATGATATTAATTATATTAGAATTACCTGTTTAATAATTAGTTTTCATAGATTTGATTTATATTTTAATTTAAAAATCATTTATTTTTAGATAAAAATATTTTTGCACATGATTTAGCAAAAAAAAAATATGAGTTAAAGTTTCCTAAATCTAAAGAATAAGGAGGAGTGGCTTTGAATTATATGCAAGAAGGAATATTCAAAGAGCATGAAAGGATGAGTGGATTAAGTAATTCACTGTAAAGAATGAGTTCATGCTCAATGTACCATTAATGATTTATTTGTTTGTTATATATGTAAAAAATGGTAATAGGAAGTAAAACCCACGGAAATAAACCCCTCCCCTTTAAAAATGTTAAATAACAATAGTATTTTTTTTTCAAATTTGACGCTTATAAATAACACTTGAAATTTTTTCACATAAGATAAGATATCTTTCATGAGATCTTCTTTAAATCGAAAAGAGTGATGAGGAATCATTAGGGATGCTTTATTACAATAATATGGGGGGGGGGGGGTAAAGTAAGAGGGGGATTAGAGGGTGAGGCAAAGGAAGGTGTAAAATTAGACCAAAGCGTTCAGTCATATATGTTATCGGAAGTTAATAAAAAGAACTCTAAGTAATCACAAGTTAAAGCACAACACTCAAATCTTGAAAATTTAGAAGGCCTAATTATTGAAGGTATTAGTTTAAATATAATTATATTAATAAAAATTTAATATTCTAAGTGATTTGGCAAATTTGTGGTTCCCAGAACTGAAAAAGATTTTTATTATTTGATATTGCCCAAATGCTGAAGAACGTATGATCATGTTTGCAACGGATGAATCCTTAAATTTAATAGCTAAGACAGAATGGTATATGGATAGGAATTTTGCCATGTCTCCAAAAAATTCTCTACGATTATGTGTTATTAGAGTATCAATAACGCTATTTAATCAAAGCTCATTATTGTATACTCCAAAAAAAACACAAAATATTTACGAAAAAAGGGATTTATTTCCTGATCCATTATATATATATATGAATTTCGAAAAAAGTGTGCTATGAGAGCGGTTAAAACTATCAGTATGATTATCAATATATTTATATTTATTTTTTTAATTAAGGCATCACATAGTAATCAGAGTATGCTTTTACCATTTGTGTCAAATTACTTATAGTAAAATTTAAAAAGCTAGGTCTGTAAAGCCAATACAGGACCGATAAACTCTAAGTTTCTTTTGTGGCAGGTAGAAGGCTTAGCATTGTTCCCTTATGCGATATAGCCAATGCAATGACATTCCTGAGTTCGATTACTCCGAACAATGGTAAGGATATTATTGATTATTTCGATAAGAATTATCCATGGGAAATTGAGAGATTCTCAAGGAGCAATTTCCAATCCCAGGCGCGTCAAATGGAGCCTCTAAATTCTCCGGAAACCTGGAATGATCAGAGCACTCTATATGATAGAATCATCTAACTGGGTATTAATTTAAAAAATGAAATGGAGTTGGCTACCAATGAAACCAAACTTAACGTTGGCATGTAGGTAAATACTAAATCGCAGAGAATACCCAGATTCGGTTAAAAAAACTTTGCAGGAATACCGTGATAGAGTGCGAAGCTTTCCAGATTTTATAAAAGCGATTTCTTTCAATATTCTATGTCCATTTAATAATTATTCTAAATTAAATTTGTATATACATAATGATGATTAACAATAAAATAAATATATCTTATTACAAAATTTAGTCTATTTAATATTGTAATTGTAGATGGATATTGTATTTATTACTATAGCAAAATTTTTTTACGAAAATAAGTAATACATGGGTTATTCTACGGGGGTATTTTTCCCAGTACCAATTTGAACATCAGCATTTTATCTTGTTTAAGCATTTTTTATGGAGGGTATATGAGTAACCTTTAAATAATGAATTAGGGCCATTAAAATATTTAGCTTATTAATAAAATAAATTTTTATAATACTTTGTTTATATCTTATAAAGATGAGTGTATCCATTATAATGCAAATAAAAATATGCCTTTATTATTAGGCCTTAAGTAAATTTTAAATATGAAAGAAAAAAAATTAGTATACAGATTTTATTAAATATTAGAGGATATGGAAATTGTTTTTCTGGGATTCAAATAAATATATTATAATTTTCTCATATATAAATTAATAAAATGACTTTCATTATATATTCACAATAATTGCCTAATTAAATGTTGGTGACTTAATTCAAATAAACATATTTATATCGAGACGCACAATCCAACATTAAATTAAACCTAATATATTTTTAAATTGACGAATGACTATTTATAAAATTATTAAATAGAAAAGTGGTTAATTTTATATTGAAATAAAGAATATTTATATATAATTAAGATAATAATTTATAAAATATTATCATTAATATATAAGTCTGATGATAAATTGAGATGTTAATATTAATTAAAATAGTTATTATTCAGTTTTAAAAACTTAAAAAATGAAGAAATATTAACATAAGTTCTTTTACATTGTAATATTTCATATGTATATTAAAATTTTTAATAAATATATTATTACTAGTATGCACAATGGCCAGTTAGTACATATCATGTTTTGACTGGCCAGAATAGCAACTGTCTCACAACCTCATCTAGCTCAAAATTATGATAACTTTGATTCACATTTTAAAAATTAAGAATTAGGTTTCATTGATATTAAATTTGTTTGGTTAAACCCAATTCTAATTTATAAATATAAGATAATTATTTCGATGTTAAGATTGAACTATTCATTCTAGAGTTTATAATTTGGGTTTACTCACAACTTGATTTCGCGACTCGAGTTGATAGAGTAAAAAATATAGAATATTTGCAGATTTAAAAGAGAACAATTTGTAAACAAAAAGGATTCTAATTTATTAGTACAAGATAATTGTTTAGATGTTTTATTAAATAATACAATAAATATTATAATAAGTTAGTTTAGGATCCTAGGACCTATAGATTTGGTTGACCAGATCGACCCATGTGGTTTGGTTTAGTCTGGTTCAATCTTTCGACCAAAAACTAGAGTTGTGGTGGTATAAAAAGCATTTACAACACTACAGATCAGGGACTAGTATATTTTTTTAATACTTCAAACATTCTTTATTTACCACTTAATAATAATTGTTTTCGTAAAAATAACACATACATTTTTTTATATATTATTTTTTTAAATATATTTTTTGAATGATATTATTTTTTTTTAAATATATTTATTGATTGATATTTTTTTTAAATTTTTTGATTGATAATTTTTTTTAAATATATTTTTTTAGCGATCAAAAGATAAATCAAGAAAAAATTTATGTAAAAAATAAATTATAAAAAATGATTTTAAAAATAAATATCAAAAAAAATATCAATCAAAAAATATGTTTAAAAAATAATATACAAATTAAAATATATTTTAAAAAATATATATTTAAAAAATATCAATCAATATATTTAAAAAAAATAATATAACAAATTAAAATATATTTAAAAAAAAATATATTTAAAAAAATAATATAGCAAATTAAAATATATTTAAAAAAATAATCAAATAAAATATATTATCTCACAAATTAAAATATATTATCTCACAAATTAAAAATATATTTAAAAAAAAATATCAATCAAAAATATATTTTTAAAAAAATAGAAAAAAATAAAATAAAAAAAATATCAATCAAAAAATATATTAAAAAAAATATCAATCAAAAAATATATTTAAAATAAATATCAATTAAAAAATATAAAAAAATATATCATCAAAATATTTTAAAAACAAAATTTAAAAAAAAAATATCAATCAAAAAATATATTAAAAAAATCATAAAAATCTCAAAAAAATTTAGCTATCAAAAGATATACCAAGAAAAAATTTACGTAAAAAATAGATAAATAAAAATCATCCTAAATAAATATTAGATTTTAAAAATATTTAAAAAAACATTAATATATATCAGAGACCTGCAGAGGCACCATTTGCACATACCTGCCCGGCCCGGTTTTAAATTTTTTAGGCCCGGCCCGGATATTTTTTTAAAAATTTTTTACGGCCCGGCCCGGCCCGGATTTAAAGATTTAAGGCCCGGCCCGGTCCGGATTTAAAAATTTCAGGCCCGGCTCAAAATTATATTCGACCTGGTATATACAAAAATTCACCCATGAGGTATTTTACCATATTTTTCAGCGAGTATTATCGCTTATTATTTAAAAAATACATGAAAAAAGCTAATATTTTGAGAATATTATATTGAATTTATAAAAATTATAAAACTGTTATTTATAAAAATGGATATTTTGAATATTTTTTGCATTTATAAAAATAAAACTAATATTCATAAAAATGGTAATAATATTTTGAGCATATACTATATTTTATATTGCATTTAAATATAAAACTAATATTTAATTTATAAAAATGGAAAATATTTTGAGAATATAATATATTGTATTTAATTTACTATTTAATTTATAAAATAAAAATAAATCGCTATTTAAAAAAATGCATGTATAATAAATAGTATTTTGAAAATATAATCTAATTGCACAATATTAATATAATTTATTTTATGATTTTTAAATATTTTATATTACATTTATAGGTTGGTTTTTCAGGTGTAAAAAAAATTTATTAATTTTCATTGATTTACCATCACATTTATGTCCTTTTAGATGTGATGTACCATGTTTATAATTATAAGAAAATATACTTGAACAATTCTTACATTGTACGTAGCCAATGTTTTTTTTATATTCATCTATGATGATGTTAAATTTAGCCCATATTTCAGATTTTAAATTATTATTTGTATTTCTAAAAGAATAAATATTATTTTTAATTTTATTAATTATATCATTAGTATTTTGTGCCTTGATATTCCTTTATTTGATTGTTTTGGTAAATATTCAAAAAATTTAGATATGAATTATAAAAAATATATATTATTAATAAATATTGGGGCTTATTTAAGATATTCCCTTATTTGATTGTTTTGGTAAAATATGTTGTAAAAATTTAGATATGAATTATAAAAAAATATATTAATGCTTTGTATAAATTTGCAGGAAATTAATAATTAGATCGATCTGTGGGTGTTAGGTAGTGTTAACCATCACCCAATATTATATTAATCATAACTATAATATAATATAATCTTATAACCATTAACTCATAATGTAAAAATTTTTATAAAAAATATTAAGGCCCGGCCCGGGTTTAACAATCTTAGTCCCGGCCCGGCCCGGATATGTTAAAAAAAAATTTTTTTAGGCCCAGCCCGGCCTGGCCTGGGTATATTTAAAAAATTTAAAATACGGGCCGGGCTTAGGGCCGGGCCTGCAGGTCTCTGATATATATATCTAAAAAAATGTTATAAATTAATCAAGTAAAATATTAATCTCAAAAGATTATTAATAATAACGAAAAAATTATTAATAATATAATATTACAAAAATAACACATTGCCTGGTTATATCCCGGTCAATTCGGGGATGTACACATTGCCGAAATAACAAAATCACCCTGCCTACCACTACCTCACCTCACATTGCCGTACACACATTGCCGCTAACATATACATAAAAAACATGGTTTATCATGTGAAAAATAATGTAATTATAATTATTTTTAATTATACTAAAGGATTTTAACTCTTTATTATGAGATAGAAATACAACTATTAATGTATATTCATTTATTATTGAATATATCTGAGAATATAATTTTTATAAGTTATTTATAGAATAAGAAAATGAGTCTCGCTCCAATTAAGAGAGAATATAACAAAAAATTTTACCTAAACATTTGCAGTTTACCTTAGAATTTGTGGTTTAGTCAAACCGATAAAATAGAAAAGGACGAAAGAAATATTATAATAAAAAAAATGAATAACTTTCCAACTCTAAGAGTTTACATATCAGCATCATCTAAATTGTTCCTTTGATTAAAAAGGACAAGTACTCAAAAAAGTTTCAGAAATTGCAAGATGTGCTAACACTTATGGAAGGTAAAAATCTTAAAATCAATACTATTCTTCTTTCTCCCCCTAAATTTCGCATATTTAATTTTCATAGTAAAAAATATACTGAATGCCTATTTTCTTTTTTATTATTCAAGCTTCTTTCAGGATCACAGAACCTTTGAACATGTATTAATCATTATTTTTTATCGAACCTGAACATTTGCATTATTTTCTATCCGAACCTGAATCGCGAAAACTGCTTGTGAACCAATTTGAACCTCATAATTTTTGGCTTACAAAATAATGTGAACCTTATTACTAGTATATTGCAAAATTCGAATTCATATCCAAATTAGTTTAAAAATTATTCTAATTCAACTTTGATTGCTAAGTATCAGTCAAGTTTTTGAATAATGCTATTTTCAACATTTTTTTTATATAATTTTCTTTTATTTAAATGTTTGTGGCGTAGCCAGGATTCATTGGCGTACGCAGCGGAGATGCCGGATATATTTTTCAAAAATATTATTGTTATATTAATTTATATTTGTTAATATTTATTCCTATCTCATATATATATTTAATTACATTTATTTATCACATTCATCTACTAAGTTATTTTATCAATTAATTTCGATTTCCAGTTTTCCTTGGCGTAATTTACCTATTATTTTCAAATTTTAGTGGCGTATTATTTATCTAAATTTCTAGTCAAATAATTATTATTTCTGAAATTGTCCAACAGGGAGAAAGAAATTGCAACCTTGTCCAACGAGATAGAGTATCCACCATCAGGCAGTGTATTTTTAATTTCTGTAAGGTAATTACGCCAGGCCTTAAAGGAAGGGGATAAACGGAAAAATAATTTAATGATATATCCCCTTTTAAAATATTAAACTATTTAAAAATTAGATTGCAAATCTTATATTGCTGATAAGTTTCAGCAGATAGAAGAATCATTAATTACCTTCCAAAAATTAAAAATAAGCTTTTATGGAGTTAGAAGAGCCGATTATTAATGCTATTACTGAAATATCAAAATGACCTAAAAGAAATATTTCCTAAAAAATTATTGGATTCTATTCCAAATTTTATTTCTCAATAGAATGTATTATTTAATTATACAACTATTTTAAGTATAACTTTTCAAAAACATGACATTGACTCGATTAAGAAGATGAGAATAGCGGAGAGCATTTTATCAGAACTCAAGGAAATTAGGGCTAATTTTGATGAAGAATTTCATATTTTATATTTTATTGTTGAGTCAAAAGCAGACTATACGTGTTTAATATTTGTCTCCCTCGACTTGTAAGGCAAGCTCATCTTTAAAACATTAATATAGAATCAGTAGAAGAGTATATCTTAAATATAGATACATTTATAACCCAAATAAAAGAATTTTTAATTCATTATGCAGCACTTACTAATCTGCAAATATTACTTCCACAAAGCTTTCCCACTTTTTTCAGATGGTGAATGAAAAAAAATATTTGTTAGATTTTTATTATGAAGATGTTAAGGTATCTTATGATGCCTTACTAGCTGAATAACTATGTTTCTAAGATTAACTATGGTTGATATAGTCCCAAAAATGTTATGGATGCTCTGCATTATTTCAAACACATTTTAGATTAAATTCCCAATGTATTAAAGGGTTTATAAACTCTTCCCATTAGTAAACTAATGAGAGAACATTCTCTTTTTTAAGAAGAATAACAGAGGCCTGCAGAAGTACCATTTGCAAAGGCCTGGATTTTTTTTAAAGATTTTATACGGCCCGACCTGAGTTTTTTTTAAAAATTATCAGGTCCGGCTTCGGATTTTTTTAAAATAAATTATATTTATTTTTGATTTTTATATCTAATAATAACGATTTCAAATATAGGCTGTTTTAAAAAATACAGCCCGGATTGGGTGTTTTTTTAAAATAATTCAGGCTCGGCTTGGGTGTTTTTTTAAAATATTTCAGGCCCGGCTTGGGTGTTTTTTTTAAAAAATTTCGGGCCCAGCCCGGGGGCCGGGCTTGCAGGTCTCTGAATAACATACCAAGAAGTACAACATCTGAAAGTAGATGGAAAGGTTTAGATCTTTTGAATATTCATAGGCATTTGACCAAAGGATGAGATAATTGATAAATTAGCTCAATCCCAACGAAGATTGGATTTTACATTGTAAATATATAACATACAAAATGCATTTATTCCTAAGAAACTTTTTGTGTAAAGGCTCAAAAAATTCAAATTTCTATTTTGGGTCATTTAAGTGATTCTTTATATATAATTTTTTTTATAATTCACATGAATTTAAAATTGTGTAATAGAAATAGTTAATAGTCCTAATAAATTTATGCTTGATATTTTTATAAAACAATAATATTTCTTAAAAAAAATTATTATCCCCCCCAGACCAAATTCCTTACGCTCCTGCCAGGATTGATCCATGGGGGGGGGGGTTAATTTTTTTGGGGCCTTGCCAATTTTGTGCTTTATTGGTGTCTAACCACTATAGTAGCCAGCATAAATGAAAAAAATATTAGTAACAAAATTTTGGCCAAATTTATGATTAATACGCGGCTGAAAGCATTATTCTGAAAATATTTTAATATTTAGTCAATTGTAAATTAATTCAATCCATTCGGTGTAGAAAGAAGAATGAAAATCGCCCCCCAAAACCTCCCATTTTTTATGATCAACTCAAATATATCTTATTCTATGTTGAAAATAATTATTTTAATTAAATTCTTGCATATAACAAAATTTTGCAGAGAATTTCATTATAGATTTTATTTATTATTTATACAATAAAATAAATTTTCAAAATGTATAAATTTTATACAAGATTATAAAAATTTATTCAAAATAACTAATATTTTAAAAAAATAATAAAAATATGTATATTAATAAAACATAAATAATTCTTATTAGAGATCCGATAAAGTAAGAAAATCGGAATCGGGCTGGGTCGGGCCTTGGAAATTTTTTAAAATATATCTAAATATATCAATTTTATGTTAAATTTTTTATGTAAAATAGAAATATTTGATATAAAAACTAGACGCCTTATAACATATTTCGGGAAGGGCCGGGCTTGAAAAATTAGGCCCGAGGCAGATCATTAATTATTAGTGCAAATGCAATATTTTTATTAAAAATAGTATAATATATAAATATTATGATGACTAAGAATTCATTATAATTACGTTTTGAATGTAAAAATGTTATGACTAAGATCATATTACAATAATATAACAATTTTATAATTTTGAATTTATAAAGAGAGGTCTACTTTTCTCTGAGATTTGACTAATTCATCTAGAATCAAATTTTTATCTAGAATAATCTCCTTATAAATATTTAATATTGCGTCATTTAAACGGCTTTCACCGTATTTCTTAAATAGGTTTTTAACCTTTTCAAAGTTGAAAAAGACCTTACTTTAGGGCAGGTGCTAATCGGTAAGGTAGCTAAGATAAAAAGCAATGTTTTGATATTGGGCAGGGAATCTAAATTGCAATTATACATGGAAAGGGCCTGCAAAGCATATTTTAATCTCAAAGAGTACTCTATTCTGTCAAAATTTTTATACTAAAATTCGACATCACAAAGTTATTTATCATACGATCCTGATAATTCATCAGAATAAAACTATGAGATTTTCTTAATATCCTCTCGCGTTTCAAGTGTATTTAGACTCAACCGGCAAAAGAAAATAAAATTGTGACTAATAAATCTTTCCTTTAATTGAAATAAAAATGTATCAAATAAGGGTAGTAAAAATATTCATTATATAAAAATCCTCAATCGTAGATACATCAATATTTAAGCGATTGAACTATATAGAAACTACTCTAGGTTTAAAGTTTTTAATCCTAAACATATTAGCGATCACCTTTACTTTCTCATTATATTTCCCAAATTAAATGATTTTTCTTTTATTTAAAAATTAATTAAAATTTTTAAAACTATCTAATTAGTTAATTTAACTATGCGAGAAAAAATTTACAATATATTTTTATTGTTATTTAATATTTTACATATAATTTTTAATATATATTTTTAAACCATGTTATCATTTAAAATTAAAAATTCTTATTTGCTTTATTAAATATATTTCATTTTCATATTGTAAATAATTTTATTTATAAATTGAAACCATTTTTTAAATAAAATTATTTGCAATAGATAAAAAATTAAAAAAAATTTTTTTTTTCGGATAGTTATTGGGGAAGGGGAGGGGGGGTGTTCAACCACAATCTCCCACCCTCCCGCCCCCCTTCTCTACGCCACTTCCTAGGAATAAATTAAATCCAATATATAAATTATTTATGTATAGTTATAAATGATACATCCAAATGTAAGTTACAGATTTTGATACAATTATGAAAGGCCATCATGGTGCAAATCTTGAGCGTCACATCAAAAATATTATCCTTTTATACAAAATATCACAATATAAGTCAAAGGAAATAAAAAAGAGATTAGGCCTTTAAAGAACAAACATGATCATTATAAAATAAACGACTCGAAAAATAACTCTGTAAAAAAAAAGAAGATTTTTAAAACATTTAAAATTTGATATATAAATGTAATTATGTTTTTAAAATAATGTTGGAAATATAGATTGATGCATAAAAATATTCTTAAGAATTATAGCATATATATAAATTTATAAAGTATTCATCGAAAAAAGTTTGGTCAATTAATAAATGAAAAAATTATAATTAAGAGGCATTTTGTAAATTTACTAGCAGAGTCAGTCAAGAATGAGGGGATGAGAATTCCCTTCCTTAATTTGATGATGGATATTACCTTTTATTTGATCATATACAATTTTTATTTTGTATCCCTCCTTCACCCCACTTTTTCTAGACCTACGTCCAACCCATTAGACCAAAAGTGAATACTTTTATTTGATTCAAAATATTTTTTAATTAGCATTTATTTAATAATCATATTAATATGTGTTGATAAAAATATTCGTGAGCCCCTAAAGACTTTGACCCGCTCACTTAGATTGATAATTATCATTACAATCAAAGGATTTTTATTACCTTTTATTTTTTGCTCATCAAAATTTTATTCCCCCCCTCCTCCACTCTCCCATTCAGGTCCAATCCAACTGCTTCTTTTATATACCCACATATTACAGTGAAAGGGGGGGGGGCATTTTTTAACAGATGTGGAAACCAAATAAAATAATCTTATTAAATTTTTCTTTTTGATCATTCATTTTATTGAGGTATATTCCCTAATTTCCCATTTTCTTGGGAGATATTTTTACGGAAATAGGTTTAAATACTGAACAATTTATTTTAAATGCCACAACTTGAAGTTTATAATAAAAAAAAAATTTTTAAATAATAAAATATAAAAAGATTTGTCATCATCATATCTTTTCTTCCTATCTTTAGCTTATTTGATATTTAATGTAGAATAATTTAAAAAATAGTCCTGAAATATTCATCTTAATTATTAAATTCAGATCTCTACTTTAACATATAATTTATGAAATTCATCTTGTCCTAATTTCC
This sequence comes from Gordionus sp. m RMFG-2023, assembly GCF_954871325.1. Taxonomy (NCBI): domain Eukaryota; kingdom Metazoa; phylum Nematomorpha; class Gordioida; order Chordodea; family Parachordodidae; genus Gordionus; species Gordionus sp. m RMFG-2023. The sequence continues at coordinate 29,753,065 of NC_088779.1, read as the reverse complement.
TTAAGTTCCAATATAATGCTTTCAGCTATTCTCATAGTCAATCAAATCAATGTCATTTTTTGAAATATTTTGTAGTTTTGCAATGAAAAGTTTTAATGAATTCAGAAATTTTAAAATGATATATAAATATAAAGCTGAGAAAAATTTAAAATCGATATTATTAATTCATAGAATAAATTAGTGCCGTATTTATTCCGGCGGCAAATGTTAAATAAATGTTCTGGCATTTATTTATGCAGTAGTTTACGGCAATATGGACATAGTATTTTAATAATCATTTCGTAATTAATCAATATTATTTTTTATAGTTAATACCATATGGAATTAACTATTAAAGATCCTTGATTCGCAAAACTTATTTAAACAATTTAGACCAGCTGGGTGGATAGCTGACAGAAAAAGAAATGTCTGATAAATTAATAGTTTAAATTATAATTGGAGTGACCAGGCGTACAGCCAGCAGGGGGCTTAGGAAAATTTTTTGAAAAAATATAAAATGGCTCAAGCGCGTAGCCGTAGAAGAAATTTATGATAAAATATAAAAGGGCCATATGAATTGTGAATTGCAAAGTATTCTATTTCAAATAGGTTATAATTCTAAATATTAGCAAAAAGTAAAAATTAATTTAAATACTTATTTCTTGTATATTAATTCACAATAAAATTAATACATTTTTTAAACCTTAAACATTGATGGCAGTAGTGTAGCTAGAAGTTATCCCTAGTGGGTAGGGTGATTAAAATTTTTTGGGGGCTTCGTCCCCATATTCAATTTCCTTTGGCGTTCGGCAGGGTCTCTAAAAAAATATTATATAAAATCAATTTTTCGGTAGTTATCTATATATCATCTTTGTTAAAGTTGGCTCAAGTGCAAATACTAATTCTAAAATTTACCAATATTTTATGCTTTATTAGTATCTAACCACTTAAGTAGCCAGATATGGAAAAAAATATTAATAACAAAATTTTGGTCAAATTTATGATTAATAGGCGACTGAAAGCACTATTCTAAAAATTTTATCAATGTTTAGTGTTCAATTGTAAATTAATTCAACATTTGGTGTAGAAATAAAAAAAATTCTCTCCCCAAACCTCTCATTTTTTATGATCACTCAATATATCTAATTCTATGTTAAAAATAATTATTTTAATTAAATTTTAGCATATAATAAAATCTTATAGAGAATTTCATTATAGATTTTATTTATTATTAAAATACTTTAGTATAAATAACATCCCTTAATTTAACTATGTATTTATTTTAATGATAATATATTTGTAATATATGGAATAAAAGGATGAAAGGGAAAATTTAATGAAGCAAGATGTTTTGGAATGAAATTTTATAATTGTTTTAAGGTATAATTTTAGGTATTACGTCAATTCGGCGCACGACAATTCGGCGCATAAATTTGACGCGGCGACAATTCAGTGCAGCGACAATTCTACGCGCATCTATTACAGTTGCAATTTATTATATATTACTTAGTATAAAAAAATAAGGGAGGATTAAATAGAAATCATTTTGAATTTTGGTCCTATTAATTATTTCTTCATATTTATTTTTAAAAGAATCTCAATTTTATTAACTAAATGTGTAATATCAAAAAAAATTAACAACCAATATTTATACCTATTTCTTTGGTTGATCAATTTACCACATAAGGTATGTTATTTAGTAGCCAATGTTATGTAAGCCGAGATTTTGGGTATATTACTTATCAGGGGGGGGGGGGGGGGTATATTATTTTTAAAACCGTGAAAAGGGGATTTAAGATTTAACATTATAGTACTTATCAGGGGGCTATTTTGGGGTCTAATTTTAAAAACGGTTGATTAAGATTGTAGCCAAAATAATATATAAGATTAAAGATAGAGGTCAAATCTTTCTTTTTCTTTTTTCCTTCTGTGCGCAAATAACTCAATCGATTGTTGAAAACTGGTTTGGAGCATTTATTAAAAGAAATTTAACCATGAACACCGGAGTAGTGTTTTAATTGGTTATTTGTGTAAAACCCAGACCCCGGAGGTCTAAAAATTGACCAAACCAGCTCTGAGCACTAACCCCGAGCACAGACCCGGGGTACAGATGAATAATGTTATTCTAAATAGTTCAAATAAAAAAATATTTACTAAAAATATGAACATGCCATTTTCAATGGTTAGATTTAGAGCTTAGAAATACCAAAAAAAAAATAGGATTAAAATGAATTATTATGTTGGTTAGCCGAGCTATTAATTCCAGCTATAACATCCTAGTTCGGAATTAGATTCTAACTTTCTAGCCGAATTTGTTTAATAGACAAGTACATTTCATAACATTTGTTTATAAATTAGGCAAGATTGAGCGTTGAATGAGATATTTCGAATATTTTTGGAACGTTTTTATAGGAAGTGGGGGGGGGAGGGGGTTGGTTACAAACGAGCGCCTATTTTGAAGTCAAAATATATAAAATCTTCAATTTACACTTTTTATAAAAAAAATAATAATATAATAAAACTTAACTTAAGAGGGAACTATAAGTGTTTCTTTGAAACACTCTCTTTTCCGGCCTAGTTCTATATGTATAATCATGTTTTTACATAGAATAAGATATAAGATATATTGAGTGATCATAAAATATTGGGAGGTTTTGAGGGGCGACTTTTCACTTTTTACACCGAATGGATTGATTTAAATTTACAATTGAACACTAAGCAACATTTATAAAATCTGTGTTATTATCATTTTATTTTATTTTATATTTTAGTTTTTTCCAGTTACTCCTTTTAAGTCATAAAGTTATTATTATAAATTTGCAATATTATAATCATTATTTTTCTTCAAACTATAAAACTGTAAAAATATATATATTATATAAATTATATTTAACATTAACTAAGACAATAACGAAATATAATTTAATCAAAAATTTAATTTCAAAAATTAATAAATTTAATTTAAACCGCAAATTATTACAAAATTAATAAAAAAATTGATTATCAATTTTTAAATATATTATAATGTAATGTTAATATAATATTTTTTTCGTAAAGAAAGCAATAACTTAAAAGATATAAAAAAAACTTCAAAATATTTTTATCTGAATGCGTTTTATTTTTAATTTTAATCGTCAACATGTTATGTTTCATTAAATCATCAAAACATCGAAAAAATAATAATTAATAAACTTAACTTCAAAAATATAAAAAATAAACGGAGATTTTAATAATTAATTTTTAAAATTATAATGATTTAACATAAATAACTAAAAATTAATAATTAATAAATAACTTCAAAAATATTTAAAAAACGCATCCTGATTGTTGAGGATAATTATGTTAATGGCAGTTTAAAAAATAATGTGTTCAAGAGATAATTGTCGATATTATAGCTAAGAAATTTTGTGTATAAACTGATATTTATATATGTGAATTTAACATAGTCTGCAAGAGAAAAAAATGGCTAGGTTAAATTGACTCCAATTAAAAGCACCCCTTTTAACACTTTTAAATTTATCGCTTTGCCCATAATGCTTGTTATACATAGTATCGAATGGATATGATTAAATCTGACAGATCATTTCCATTGGCAAATGATGCCAATCTTTTAGTTAATTATTTGATCAAATATTTAAATGGGGTTAGAAAATGGAATTAATGTAGAATAAAATAATAAAACAAAGCTCTAATTTAGTAGAATGGATAACAAGATTTAAGATGTAAATAAGATTAATTATTTCTTAAGTTTTTGTTTATCTGAACTCCAGTCATCTCTTGACATTTTTAAGGTTTAATGATAGTTTAAAATTATGTCTTTCAACTCCTTGGAAAATAAATTAAGATGCTAATTCTTTGTTGATTTGCATGAATTTTTCATTAAGATCTATTTGGCAGAGGAATGGGTTCTCTCATTTATTCAAAATCGTTGCTCATCCCCTACTCTCATGATAGAAAAACTTATTTTCTCTTTCCTTTCATTTATCTTTATTTAGATAAATTTTATTTAATTGTTCTTGTTTTATTTTTCAATTACTTTTCTTTTATTATTTTTATTTTACAAAGTATTTCCAAAGAATTGATTAACTTAAATAATCAGCTTCCTTAAATTTCTGAAATTTATTATAAATATATTAATTTTAATAAGAAAAAATATTTTGAGATCTAAATAACTTATAAAAATTTTATTAGCTGTTAACTACTTGTATTATTTATTAACAAAGGATAAACTCAAATAAAGGGGAATATCATATGGTGATGAGTTATGAATGGTTGTTTCAGAAGTTAGCGACTAATCACATTAGACGATGAATCTCAAATATGTCCTAATAAAATGGAGATCTAATAAGTGTTTAATTATACCCATTTTATTAAAAAATGAAACTCTTTAAAAAATTCATATTCAACTTCTTTATAGGTGGCCAGAAATTTTAGTTAGGTAAACATTGTATAAATAAATCAAGTAGAGTGAGATCTCATATCCAAGCTTCTTAATCCTAATATCACTTCACGCAAAATATTATAAGACATATAATCAAATGTATTTTATCTTAATTGAAACAACTATAGCCAATAAATGTTTCTTTTTTTAAAAAAAAAAATCATGCAAAATTATTATTAAGTTGATTGTAAAAATTAGTTCCCCAATATATATATATTTATATATTATATATAATTCAAATACAAGCGCACCTTTTTGCCGATCCGTTATACATTCTAATCTTATGAAAAATGTTTTTGTTATCCCTATCTCTCCAAATTGTATCGAAGGAATAGTATTCCACGGGGGCGCAGCACACTCTTGGAATCGACCCAACGTTTATTTTTTTCTTATCTGTGTCAGACAGAGTTTGATATTTAATATATTCTCCACGAATCAGTTGACCATTAAAATTAAACATCTTCTTGACATCCGAAAGAATATCGATGTGTCCGACGTCGCATGATCCTTTTAAACAAATAATTTCAAACATTTTTATATTCCACGTACAATATAACCTTTATTATAGTAACTTGCAATATATACTATACATAATAATCAAAGCCTAAAAGTTCTCAAATTTTACCCATGCATGTATTAATAACCAGAGGATCGGGAAACAGATAATTGGGCTGGATTTCCATTAACCAAGTTATCCTAATCTTTTGTAACCTGCAAGTCAATGGCGCTTCATGTTTATAGGCGTAATAATTTTCGTTCGTAGAATAAGGCGCTAAATCAAAATCATCGCCTACTTGAGGATCCGTTCTTTTTTCAGCAATTATACCATCGGATTCAGTGGTCTTCAATCTTGCGAGATTTATATATACATATAAATTTCAGAAGCAGAAGGAAAAATAGTATACAAATTTTGCGCGATATTTTCAGTTAAATATTCTCAGTTAATCTAAAATCTCCAGCTCCCAAGATATATATACCAACTAACACCCCGGTATAATTCATATTATAAGATTTTAAAAAAAATTAACCTGTAATGAATGACCATAAATGGCTTCATATTTGCACTCGAGTAAAACGAGTTCTTTTTTTGTGGAAAACTTTTCCGAGAGAATGGAAACCTTTAAAAGTGTACCATCCCTATATCCCATATAAACGTCGGATCGCAGTATTAAGGGTTGTAAGTTAATCACTTTGAAACCTCTTTCAACTTTAATATCCGTCTTATTGTACACACAAAAAGATTCTAGATTTTTCTCCTAACAAAGTATATATCATTTTATTAAACATTATAAAAAAAAATTTAGCGCAATAATAAATTACTATTCTCTATCATCATATTGTCTACCTCTATCAACTTTAACTTTTATGGCATAAAATTTTAATCAGGCCCAGAATTTTATATATAGGAACTAAGTTTTAATGCATTGAAATAAAAATTATATTGTTTTTTTTTTCCTAATCAAAAATTAATTGCGGGAATAAAACAAAAAACATGAATTTTGGGCTTTATTTACTCTCTTCTTGCTTTCATATCTTTGAAGTTATATAATCTTAAAAAGGGTTAATACGACCCTATAAACATATAAATTTTTAACTGTGTTTACCAGCGGATTTATATTCATTCCAATTTTGAGATTAATACCTGACCCATTCATTAGTAATCTATCTGATGGGTATCTAAAGATTAACTCGTGTAAGATTGGTTCGTTTTTATCGTAAGGAGTTATATTAAATATCCAGGTATCAAACAAATCTCCAATCACTTTTCTCCTTTCTTTAAATTTTTCGAAAAATAATAATATATAAAAATATTAATTATTCCTTAATTTAATATTTTATTCTATTATATTGTAATGCCGAAAAAAAAAATATTCATAACATTTATTATTAATTTTAAAGATACATTGTTTATCATCAAGTTATATTAATACTTTTTTCGGGGTATCTTAAGCTGCTTACAATAGGCAAATAATTTTGCAAATGGGAATCATAAAATGGAGACGTTTTTAAGTTTCGAATGCGAAACCATGCCATACCTGGTTTTTTAAACATCTCTAAATTTATTTTTTTTAAGAAAAAAAATCATATCCAATAAAAATGAATATAATATTCATAATTTAATTTGATTGGTCGAAGAGAAATTATTTGTAATTGATTGGATGCTAATAAATTCTAGCAAGTCTGAAAAAAAAGGTAGAGGAGTTTAACATAACGCGATTTGCAACAACGGAGATTCATTGTCGTTTAATATAAAATTAAATGATTTAATTTTCAAATTATTGATAACATTTTTTTGACAAGAGCGATTTTACTCACAGATAGGCCTCAAATTTTCCGGATTGACAGACAGGGAAAATATTTAAAATTTATTCACTAATTCTGATATATTATATTCTTTTATGTTTTTAGTTTCATTATACTATTTTTATATTTAAAGGGTTTATATATTTTTATTAGAGTCTTGGTTTAGCTCAGTTGAATTTTTGGATTGTACCAGCCATAATTTCATCTATAAAATTTTGGGAAGAATAACGATTTTTATTTCACTCCTGATTTGTTCCTGTTTTCTTCCTGGTTGAATATCACAAGTTATATATAAAAAAAGCAAAATATGTTTTAAAAACTAAGAACTCTGAAACCGAATAGCATAGTAATCTAAATTTTAGAAAATAATTTGCTATGCCAACTTTTTCAGTAAGCAAGTGAGTATACATTTTACAAATGCTAGCCTTAATTTTAAGAAGAATAGATAACTAGTTTAAAATATAACTAATATATCAATTTTTATAAATTCGCTATGCTTGAATATTTATATTTAAAAGTAAATTCCCGACATATTAATTTTCAAAAGACAAATGAGTGTTAAATAAATATATACGAATTAATTACTATGATATTATTTTTGTTTCAAATTTATTGGTTCTGTCGTTTCATATTCATCTTGAACCTTTAGAAGTGATTTAAATTGGAACTTTCAGAACCTCAAGCCCTAAATTTTTAATCGGCTCAATTTTACCGAGTAATCCTATCTTAGTTATGTCAAAATTTTATTTCTTCTTTCAATTATTTTTTTATTTGATAGAATTTTATTTTTTAAAAATAAACATCTTATACTTTTATATTTATATTCCTTTTTTTTGGCACTTATAATTATATAATTGTTAATATTTAAATTGTTTTTCAAAAATCCTACATTTTCTTTGAAATATTTTTTTGGATCTTAATCGTAATTGAATCCGATCCATTTTTTTCAAAATAAAATTTTAAATGGGATATCAATCATATCTTTGGGTAAAGATGGGGCAAGGGGAGGTAGTGTGTTTCCTAAGGCAAATAAAAGAAGGGGGGGGGGGGGGGTTATGAATAAAAATAAGATAAAGTAAATATAACAAATAATTTAAACGTTATAATAAACTAATTATTAGTGTTGTTTAAAAAACATATTAGTAAAATTTTGCCAAATTATAAAAGGCTTTTTTGCAAAAAATCTAGATGCTTAGGTAGTATTTATCGATTTAGCCGCCTTTCTTTAAAGATTATCCATCCAGATATATGTTCCTTAGTGGAGACCCAAAAGTATCAGAGAAGCAATGAGCCTCATATATATATTCACAAAATATACCTTGATTAGTAGAAGAGATATTCCTCTCATTGTTTTCTGCAAAACGTGGATGACCTATCAATAGAAGAGTCAACATATGCCAATAGAAATAACATGGATTCATTTTATCGTTTAAATAAAGCCTAAAGTTTTTATATATATTCTGATAAATATATAAAAAAATAACTAAAAAATAAAAAACTGTAAATAAAAATTATGTATAAATTATTTTTTATTAGTACAATGTACTCTCATCCTTTCTCGTTATCTGCCAGGCTGGTAGGTAATTCGCCTAACACTATCAATAAATTAAAGTTTAAAATCATTTATATTTTATTACGATATTTCAAAATTCGAGATTCAATATTTAAGTATTTTCCTTTAAATATATTAGACAGATAAGCGAGTATACAAAGGCTCCCACAATTATAAAAAAAACTATAATCAATCCTAATGATATTTTGTGTGGTAAACTGTACCCATCATCCAATCAAATTAAAAAAAATTGAGTAGAGATTGCGAATTTTGTGTTTAAAATCTACCCGTTGGCCAATGGCATAGACAAGGGGGCGATCGAAGGTTAAATCCCCCCCCCCCCCTTATATTACTTCGGAGAAACTATTTTATTGCGTATAATTTTAATTTAAAAAGTTTTAATTTTCTTAAACCAGTTTAGTCTGAATTGGTCTGATGATTTATCAGGATCATATGATAAGTTACTTTGTGATGTCAAATTTTGATATAAAAATCTTGAAAGAATAGAATACTCTTTGAGACCAAATGCCTTGCAGGCCAATAGAATACTCTTTGAGACCAAATGCCTTGCAGGCCCTTTTTTTTATTATTCTTCTTTAATTAAATATTAATACTCTACGATATAAAAAAATATGACTATTTAACAATACATACAAGGATTGTATAAACTGTATGCTTAATTGGAACTATCGTGTACATTATTGTTACCACTGTTAAAATGATTATGATGTGGAAATAATTTTGAAAATGAATATAGTTCAAATGTTTTAAATATAAAAAATCATACTCATACTCTTATCTCCCTTTTTATCTACTTTTGCTAATATTACATTATAGAGTTTTTTTTAATATTTATATGTATATAAATATGTTTAAATAAAATTTAACCTTATATTTAGTAACTTTCAATATATTTTTAATTTTTAAAGCTTATTACCTATGCATGTATAGTTAAAAAGAGTATCAGGATATAGATAAGGCAGGCTGCAATTAATACAGTTATTAGAAGTTCCCTTTCCAGGGCCCGAATACCAAATATCTTGGATGAGGCTTAAGACCAGATGGCTTAACTTATGTGCCTTGGTGGATAAATTCTTATTTTGAGACTTCACATACGTCTCTTCATTTATAAAATTTAAATTCTGACCCGGTTGATAAAGCCGAAAAAAATAAAAACAATTAAATATTTAAAAATTACAAATTATATATTTTTTAACAATGGTTATATCTTCCCGAGGACATATATCAAGCGGAACTTTAAAAAATTTTAAAAACTAAATACGGGCAGCAAAATAAGAGCTACTACATCAAGAATCTAAAGATATTATTTTAAAACAAACTATACAAATTACAATACTAAAATATAATAAAAAAAATAGTGATCAAAAGCTGTGGAAAATATAGAAGAGAGAAGAGGATGATGTTAATAATTAGAAGGGGGAAAATAAAATTCAATAGAAGAGATAAAGATAGGATTGGTAAGAAAACATTTTCTTAAGTTAAGTTATATTATGAATTGAATATTTTAAATCGTTAAAGTTCTAAATAAGGAGCCAGAATTCTTTACCATTCTCGAAGTTGTTTTCTTATGTTACCAATCAAATTAAAAACCAGAGAATTACTAGGCCCATCGCTATTTTTACCGTTAATTTTTATGTAGGAATTTCCTGGCTAAACTAAGCAATTTTAGGCTTGAGTAATTATAAATTTATGCCTTTCAACTGTCTGGAAAATGAATACAGTTCTAAATCTTCTTTAACTTGCATAAAGTCTTATTTATTTTTAAAAAATATAGAAAATTGACACATTTCTTTGAGAATATTTATAAAACAAGCTTAAAAATATATTAATGTTTACGAATATTTTTAAGTTGAGTAGACTTATTTAAAACTCTATATAACATTTTCTATTTGTAGCAAAATAAACTCCATTTTGTTATGTAATATTTCGCCACAGATATGAATTTAATATAATCTTAGACTAAACTTATGTTTTGTTTATAACGGGAAAAGTAATGAAAATAGATTTTTTTTTCCCTATTCGAAATCGATGCCCACCAACCATTACCTTATTTTTCCTTTCCTCTTTTTTTACCCATACATACAAGATTTATTTAAAAATAATCCACTACTTTATAAGTGGCTTTAAATTTTAGCTAACATGAATCCAAAAGAATGAGTTCTCATTGCTTATTATTTCCTAAACTAATTTCGCTTTTTTCAAATTTTCCACGCATGCAAAAATATATTTAGGCGCATAAGCACATGGTTTATTACCGAAGCGTTAAAAATTTTAACCTTATTAAGCCCATTTGTTTTACTACTATCTCGCCAAATTATATCGATAGAAGAGAATTTGACTGCAGTGCAGCACACAGTTGGAAATGATTCCATTTTTATATTCTTCTTAATCGTTTCCGAAAGAGTTTGATATTTTATAAGTTCTCCTTGAATCAAATAACTATAAAAATTAAACACATTGTGTGCTGAAGTAGTGAAATATCCCACGTCGCATGATCCTAAAGCAATAAATAAAAAAATGCCAATAAATTTATTTTTATTTTTCTGATTATTTATAATTGGTAACTTGCAATATATATATAATTTTCAAAGTTTGATTATATTAACCAGGCATATAATGATAAAAAGTGGATCAGGATATAGATAATTGGGTAGAATTTTTTTAATCCAGGTCATCAAAATCTTTTGCAACCTGCAAGTCGGTAGGAAATCTGCTTTATAGTTGAAATAGAACTGATTCAAAGAATAAGTTCTAAATAAAATCTGATTCTAGAGCATTTAATGTATCTTTTTTTTATCGTAAGGAGTTATATTAAATCTCCAAGTATCCATCGGATCATTTATCAGTTTTCTCTCCTCTTAAATTTCGAATTAAATATTAATAATATATAAATTTTCATTAATATTTCCCAATTTATTTTCTCTATCATACTCCATACATACCTATATTATCCTAAAATACATTATTCCATGCTATCTATATTACATAAATAATTATTGTAAACTATGATTCAGACATGTACTCATCTATTATTTATAATTCTTTTTAGGAATGAAACATTATATCATCAAAATTATGTTACTTTTCTCAGGGTGTATTAAGCCATTTTGAAGCGAAAAATATTTTAAATAAAATGAAGCTTTTTCTAAGTTTCGATCATGAAAACTACCTGGTTTGATAAGGATATCTGTATTTTATTTATTAAATGATTATGAATAAAAACAGATTGTATAAAAAATGATTAGAATTGTCGGAAAATTTAAAGGACAATGTGTTTTATAAATATTTACCTTGATTAGTAGATGAGAAATTATTTTATTGGATGCTGTAAAATGTGGCAAGCCTAAAAATAGAGTTGACAACAAAAGCAATTTAAAACAAAATAAATTCATTATCGTTTAAATTATGACTACAAATTATAACTATTAATATTTAACTAATAATGGTTTTTAAATTATATATAAGATAATGATTTAATAATAAAATTATTATTAAATTTAACAATATTTATAAACCTACAGTTCATTAATTTCTATAAAATAAACTGGTCACACTGGCAAAATTTCTTAATTTTGTAAATTGTTTTAAAAAAAAGTTCATTTCCATAATTTTATAATTTTTTAAATATATTCTTTTTATTTTTATATTTTAATATAGAAAATTTAACAAATAATAATAAATTTATACCTTTTAGCATCACCATGTAAACTAGCGATGTCCCTGTATACAATAACCTGATAATGGTTATAATATAATAAGCTTACACATAACCAATCTCATAATATCTATAGTATATAAAAATTAAAACAATTTTTTTTTGAATATAGCGTGTAGTTCATATTGATGTCGGGTTAGTAATATAAATGTCTAGAATTCTAATCTGAATTTGAGAAAATATTTTTTAATTATTTTAGAAGTAATAAATTTAATTTAAAAAGTTGTTAATATAAAACTAGTGACTTTGCTATTAAATTTTTTTTATACTATTCGTAATTTCTAATATTCCTTATATTTTTAAAAATAGGTATAATTATAATTTAAATTTTTATAATAATGACTAAATAACTCTCAATTTAAACTTAACATCCTAAACGCAAATAATTTTAAGTAAATATAATATAGTATGTACATATCACTATATTGATATGCTTTTTTCTTTTATGAAAACCCAGGACATGGGCTAAGAAATTATTATTTATTAATAATATAAACTGCAGTTCAATCTGATTAAAAATAAGCTTTCCTTAATTTATTTTAAATATCACTTATTTGAATGATTATTTTAGAATTAATATTTTCTAAATAAAATAAATTAATTTTGGCAAACTCTTTTTTAAAAAGTTCATTCTTAAATAATATAATTTTATTAATTGTTTGTTTTAACAAATAGAGTATTATATATTTTTAAGAAACATATAAAAGTATCATTCACCCTTTATCTAAAATATAGTAAATAATTTATTTAAAATACTTAGGTTTATACAACATATTATTTTTTATAAAGTACTCAAATAGCAACATGCAAAAAATATTAAATTAATTTTAGAAATATTTTAAAATTAAAATTATGTTGAATTTATATGAAGAAATTTTGTTAAACGTCTCGTTTTGAACCAATTTTTAAAACGGCCAACTAAATACTTTTATCCAGAAAAATATCAGGCAATATTTGGATAAAATATTGTAAACCGTTTTTAATTATCGGCTCAAATCGAGCCTTTTAACACTAATAAGTAGATATATTAATTGTAAAGTAATGGTATATTAAAGATCTCGAATTGTTGTTTAATCCTTAGCGATTGCATTGATGATGTTATAAAATATAAAGTTTTGGAATTTATTAAGTTGACATTCCTTTTCTATTTCAAACAAAAGTTTTCCATTCAATTTCTTTTAATATATACATAAGAGCATCTGATACTCATTTTCTTTTTGTAAGCTTCTATTATTCCCCGTAAAAATAATGGACAAATGATATTTTTCTTCCAAATATCTCACATATCTTAAAATAAATAATATTTTTTGTTAGTATTTTTAAATCATTTATTTTGGAAAGTCCTATGCAAGGTACCAAGTGTTAATTATAATAAATTATTTTAGATTTTTATCACGGGTTTTCTTAATATTTTAATTTTCAACTATTCCTTACAAATAAAAAAGAATCATATTGACAATCATCTCATCTAAACTCCCTAATTAAAAACTTTTTTAAAAATGGGCTTTATATTCAGAGTATGTAGGAAACTGTGATGGATTATTTATTGATTAAATTAAGCCCTAAGTTTATTTTTGTTATAAATAATGTAAAATAATTTTACTAAATTTTTAAGGGTAATAAATGATTTTTAAAATTACATTCCCCTCAAAATTAATATGATTGTCAAAATAGTTATATACCTGTTATTAAGATAAAGATTTGTGTAAATAATAAATTGAATATTTTTTTTAAAATATATTAAAATTTAAATTGTGTATAAATTTTATTTAGTAGTACTATGCTTCGTATTTGTCGTATTGGGATACGGGATTCATGGGGTTTAGGGAATCATTTAATTTTAAATCATTTTCCGAGGGGGATGTTTTTTAAAATTCGATTTACTTCTCTTCTCTTCTTCTTCTTCTCTTCTCTTCTTCTTCTCTTCTCTTCTCTTCTCTTCTCTTCTCTTCTTCTTCTCTTCTCTTCTCTTGAAATGTATTACAGCTTGCGAATAATACCCACACTGTAAATGGTAAACAACTTTGCAGGGTACTTTAGAAACTTCTTTTAAATTTATCTTGAATTTTTATTAATATAAATTTTTTATATTATATAACTTAAAAAAAATACATAGAAGACATGTAAGGTACGTGATTATATCAGATTGTCTAAAACACAAGACTTGTTCCTTTTATTTATTTCAAATAAAAGTAATTCTATTCTTGAAAGAAAGATTTGATAAGATTTCAATAATTTTTTATTTTTATGATAAAGCTGTTACCCAGTATAAAAAAACAAAAAAAGCTTTGTAAACCTCTACAACCATTATAATGATTTTGGGATCAAGGCAGAATGACATTTTTCGCTGCACATGGCAAAATTCCTTGTGATAGTTTAAGGGGAATTACTAAGAAGTTGGCGGCTAGAACAAGCCTGCAAAGTCCTTATGAAAATCATATACTAACTCCTAAGGATTTATGCGAGAATTAATATCCCGGGGATTAATTACGTATTTATCAGCAACATTGATTTAAGAATGGAACCTCTCGAAAATAGATTTTTTAACGGCCAAACACGGGACACAAAAATATCATTCATTTATTCCAATGGAAGAAAAATGAAAGTCAAATTTTTTTCTAATTCATTAGATTATTTAATGTATGATATTATTTAATTAATATGTTTATCACTATATTAATTTCCAATTGTTATTCGTGTAATATAAATAATTAGCTATAAATAAAGTTATAAATATTTTTACAATTATTATCTTTCTAAAATAAAATAGCTAAACTTATGTGTTAAATATGGCACAATGTCTACTAGTGATCTACATAGGGTCTAATTTTACAAACACGGCCCGAATAATTTATTAAAAAATATATCAGACCCGATCAACGAATTTTCTTTTTATTTGTTTCGTAAATTACTATACATTTGGTATAAGATAGGATTTAAGCCATAGTACATATATTTAAAGTGTAATAACTATTGGCACAGTACTAGTCCCCAATCAAGGATTTTGTACAAATATTAAGAGGTTAATGACTATCTGTAAAAAAAAATTTAAAGACAAAAAGAGCAATTTTTATTTTATAGCCATTTCCGGTTTTCTATTTCTGGTTTTCTATTTCTGGTTTTCTATTTCTGGTTTTCTATTTCTGGTTTTCTATTTCTGGTTTTCTATTTCCGGTTTTAAGTAATAGACTTTTCTCAATAAAATAAATTTTATATCATATTAAAGGGCTATTCTAGAACTATTTAATAAAATTTAAATTATGTCTTTAGCTTAATTACTTTTTGAGATATTTAATAATTCAATATAGTCTATTTGGGAATTTCCGCATTTCTAAAGATGGCCATTTCTCATGAAATAAGCCGATTTGAAAGGTAAAATTTTACATATTTATTAGTTAGTGTATATACTCTACCAAAATAAAAAAATTTTAAAAAATCGAAGAGGGTCGGGTTGAGAATGGGCTATTCTTGGTTGATTTAATATGGATTACAACATATATATATAATAAAGGTATAACAAGTATTATTACAACTCTGATATTGCAATATTTCTTAAAATAAAACTAGCTTATAAGAAAAAAAAAGGTACATTATCAAATTTTACAGAGAAGTTTACAATATTTTCATCAAAAAAAAGGTAGCGCGTTATTAAATACTATTTTTTTTAAAGTAACTTTGGATACTTTTTATAAAAAAAAAATTTAGACATCAAACAATCTTTCTGAACTTTATTTAGATATGTTAATCTTTTATTATAAAAAAATGAACTCCTTTAAACTCTTGCTATATTTTTTGTTTCTTTTTAAATTTGCTTAATATCAACCTTTCTTTCAATGTTTATCTTTTATAAATATACTATAACTTGATATTATACATTGCTGATTGCAGCCAAAAAAATTAGTTTTTTTAATCATTTTATCCTACCAAAATTTCACTGACACTTTCAATATTTTTAGCTTTGTAATAGGTCGAGTACCATTTTTAAATTCTGCATTTAAAATTTTCATATTTGCCATTGATGATAATGTCGTCCAAATAAACGTTCGTCATCGGACATGATTTTAATAAGTTATCCATAAATCTTTGAAATAGTAGGTGATACTAATAGTTCAAATTATATCCTAGTAAATTTAAATATGAGTTGTTATTGTCAATGTGACTTCTCCTGAATACATTTGGATATAAGAATCTTTAATCCAACATTGAATATTTCTGTCCTCCACCAATCTTTGCCAATAAATCATCTAACTTTGAGATTATATGATGATCCTTCACCTGTGCTGTGTAAATAGTTACTTTAATATCGGCACATATTCTAATGGTTCAATCCGTCTTTCATACATTAACGGTTGGCTAATACAGCTTACACCATTTTTTTTACTTTGTTCACCTTTATCAATACTCCCTTATTCACCAACCTCTCCAACTCCATCTCGATTTAAGTGGAAAAGGCATTTTTCTCGCCTGCAATCTTCTGGGTTTAATTTTATAACCTTTTAAGTTTGTATTTTACTGCTCTAAATATTCCTTAAATCAATTATTTTTCTACCTAAATCCTGCTCGCAACACATGTTCAGTGGTGTAGCTAGAAATTATCCTTAGAGGGGGTCCATACATATAAAAGTCTGAGGGGCGAAGCCCCCAAACCCTCTTTAACGGGCCTTCAGCCCTTTTGCTCATCCTTCGGCAGGGTTTATCTTCATATCTTCGATAATATATAATAAATATATTTTTTAAATGCATCAATAATATGTTATTATAATTTGGTAGATTATTCTCAATGACTTTATAATAATACTACCCAGAATAATTTCAATAGTAATATATTATCCTTTCACAAACACCATAACCAAAAAATATAAATATTAATGGTATTTATTTGATATAAAGTCACTTTTAAGTCTTTTAACGAAAAATCTTTAAAAAAAATTTGCTCTGGGAGGGGTCCAAACCCGAAAACCACCCCCGTAGCTACCGTTTTATTCCCGCAATTAACTTTTGATTTGGAAAAAAAACAATTTATTTTTTATTTCAATGCATTAAAACTTAGTTCCTATATATAAAATTCGGGGCCTGATTAAAATTTTATGCCATATAAGTTAAAGTAGATAGAGGGAGACAATATGTTGATAGAGAGAGTAGGAATTTAATATTATTATCGGCTAAATTATGTTTAATAAAATGATATATACTTTGGAGAAAAATCTAGAATCTTTTTATGTGTACAATAAGACGGATATTAAAGTTGAAAGAGGTTTCAAAGTGATTTACTCACAACCCTTAATACTGCGATCCGACGTTTATATGGAAAACGTGAATGACACACTTTTAAAGGTTTCCATTATCTCGGAAAAGTTTCCCACAAAATTAAACTCATTTTACTCGAGCGTAAAAATGAAGCCAATTTATGGTCAAACATTACAGGTTAAAATTTTTTTTTAAATCTCACAATAGATGGATTATACCGGGTAATTGGTTGGTATTATATATATATATATCTTGGGAGCTGACTTTAGATTTACTGGTAATATTTAACAGAAAAAACCACGCAATATGTATACTTTTCTCATGCGCGTGCTTAATCGATATTATATACGTAATTTTGTCTCGAATTTTATAGGTTAGGTGGTTATTTTATGCATTCTGAAATTCATATGCATATATAAATCTCGCAAGATTGAAGACTACTGAATCCGATGGTATAATTGCGGAAAAACGAACGGATCGTCAAGTACGCGATGATTTTGATTTAACGCCTTATTCTACGAACAAAAATTATTACGCCTATAACTGACTTGCGGGTTACAAAAGATTAAGATAACTTGGTTTATGGAAATCCAGCCCGAATATCTGTTTCCCAATCCTCTGGTTTTCAAGACATGCAGGATAAACTCCTCAGGCTTTAATAATTATGTATAAATTGCAAGTTACTAATATAAAGGTTCTATTATATGTGGGAAAAAAATGTGAAAAAGTAAACCTGTTATGAAAGGTTAATAAGGAGGAGATTAGATTTTTATGTTGCAAAAATAATTTCGACTCCATTTAAAATATTACGAAATAATTTTTTTATGATCTCAATCATTAACAAGGTCAGCCTCTACATGAATGGGAGTGGAGTAGGTGCAGTTTGCTTCCAATTTTTTAAAGGGGGTAAGCACCTAAAGGGCAGGAAATAGGGGTGTTGAAAAATATTAGGGGGGTGGGTTGGTTATCAATTAAATTTTTAAATGAAATATTGCGAAATATATTCCTATAAAAATGTAAATTTTATTTGATATACCATCTATCAAATCTATATAATGATATATAATAATGACCATATTACTTTCTTTAAATAAAAATTAAAACTAGATAATTTTCTGCTATATTTTTAAATGTAATTTATGCGAAATTTCTTTACCTTTTTATTTTATGAGGCTTCCAGTGAATATTCTGTCATGTAGGCGCTGACAATGGTAAACAGATAAGCACCATAAGTATTGATTGAATAAACCCTCTAAATATGTGTATACTGTTCGCCAGAAATTCGAACCCGAACCCGGAAATAAAACACGGTTTTTTGAGAAAAAAATTTGAACCCGAACCGAACCTGAACCCCGTTAAAAATTTTCAAAACTCTGAACCGAAACCGGGAATTTTATATGAACCCGAGTTCAACCGGATTCAGTGTATTGTTTAAAATCATATATTAAGATATTCGTATAATTGTAAATACAAATATTAATAATTTAATTGAGATATAATATTTTCAAATTTCTAATTAAGTTAAGTGTTAATAAATTTTAAACAACTTAATTCATTTACTCCAGTTTTAAAATTTTTTAAATTTATTCTCAAAGAATATTAATTAGAAAGTCAAAGTAAAAATTATTATATTGGATATTGTTAATTTAAAGAAATACGTCTAAATAAAATTTTTAAAATTGATACATGACTGCTTTGTTATTTTTATAACTATATTTTGCCTATAAATAAAATAAAAAAAATTTATTTTTTATACCAAATTTATGTCTAGTTTTTTTTTAATTATGATTTAAATTTATATATTTTTTTTATCAAAAAAATTCTTAAACCCGAGTTGAACCCGGAACCAAACCCGTGTTCAAAAATATTGCCCTAAACCGAACCCGAACCGAACCCACTTATTTTTTTCTAACCTTAAACCGAACCCGAACCCGAACCCGAACCCGAACCCGAACCCGAACCTAGGCTAAAATTTTGTCGGGTCGGCATCCCTGCTGTTTGCAGATCCATGTTAATTATATTAATTGCGATATTTTCATACCGGTGGAATCTTTAGCAATTATTAAAAGAAGAAAAATAAAATAAATAATTTAAAGATATAACGAAATAGAAAAAGAAGGAAAAAGCAATTTATAGACATGTTTTTATTTTTGTATTTATATATATATATATATACGTTTAAAAGGTTCATGCGACATCGGGCACATTGATATTCTTTCAGATGACAAGGAGATGTTTAATTTTAATGGTCAACTGATTCGTGGAGAATTTATTAAATATCAAACTCTCTCTGTCACAGATAATAAAAAAATAAACGTTGGGTCGATTCCAAGAGTGTGCTGTGCCCCCCGTGGAAAACTATTCCTTCGATACAATTTGGAGAGATAGGGATAACAAAAACATTTTTCATAAGATTAGAATGTATAACGGATCGGCAAAGAGGTGCGCTTGTATTTGAATTATATATAATATATAAATATATATATATTGGGGAACTAATTTTTACAATCAACTTAATAATAATTTTGCATGATTTTTTTTTAAAAAAGAAACATTTATTGGCAATAGTTGTTTCAATTAAAATAAAATATATTTAATTAAATGTCTTATAATATTTTGCGTTGCAGGGACCGTGAAAAAAGTGAAATTAGGATTAAGAAGCTTGGATATGAGATCTCACTCTACTTGATTTATTTATACAATGTTTACCTAACTAAAATTTCTGACCACCTATAAAGAAGTTGAGTATGAATTTTTTAAAGAGTTTCATTTTTTAATAAAATGGGTCTAATTATACTTTTTAGATCTCCATTTTATTAGGACATATTTGAGATTCATCATCTAATGTGATTAGTCGCCAACTTCTGAAACAACCATTCATAACTCATAACCATATGATATTCCCCTTTATTTGAGTTTATCCTTTGTTAATAAATAATACAAGTAGTTAACAGCTAATAAAATTTTTATAAGTTATTTAGATCTCAAAATATTTTTTCTTATTAAAATTAATATATTTATAATAAATTTCAGAAATTTAAGGAAGCTGATTATTTAAGTTAATCAATTCTTTGGAAATACTTTGTAAAATAAAAATAATAAAAGAAAAGTAATTGAAAAATAAAACAAGAAATTAAATAAAATTTATCTATAAAGATGAAAGGAAAGAGAAAATAAGTTTTTCTATCATGAGAGTAGGGGATGAGCAACGATTTTGAATAAATGAGAGAACCCATTCCTCTGTCAATCCATCAGGCATGAGGCTCAAGCGAAATGAACATAATTTGGCGGGTAAAAATATAAAATACATGTTGCTATTTGCCTTATTTGTATATTATTTATGAAGTTTAAATTATCATTTATTTATTTTCATACTAACCATGATTACACACATGCAAAAGTAAAATATATATTTTATTATTTTTTTCTCTTTTAGCTTTCACTTTTTCTGGTGGTGAGCTCCTTCAATATCTCTCTCCACTTTATGTTATTCATACTATCTCGTTTGTCTAATATATACTTCTTCATATTGGCTCTAACTTTATGGTCCCATTGAAGTTTTGACCTTCCTCTTTAATGTTTACCCATCACTTCCAAACTTTCAACCTTATTTCCTATGTAGTTCATAGGCCTTCTCATTGTATGCCCATGCCACCTAAGTCTGTTTACCATTATCTTAGTCATAATGGGCACTACCTTTAAACTTACTAGTATTCTTGTACTTCGCACCTTATCCTTTCTTGTTACCCCAGCAAACATCCTCAGCAATCTTCATAATTTGTAGGCTTTTCTCATCTGATTCTTTGGTTGGCCATGTTTCCGAACTATATAGAATAGTTAGTTGTACTATGGAATTGTAATTTTTCCCTTCAATTTGTGTGGGATTCTTTTGTCAAAGAGCACTCTAGATAAAGATCTCCACTTTAACCACCTTTGATTAATTTTACTCTTTATCTTTCTCTATTGTGCCATAGTGGAGCCCAAATATTTTCAGCTTTCAATTGCCGATATCTGCCATATGTTCTATGTTTCATCTCCTCCCATCACCATATATTCCGTCTTTTCTCTATTTACTCTTAGTCCGTGCTTTTCTAAGATATTTATCCAACTCACTAATCTTTCTTTCATTTCATCCTTGGATTCGGCAAGTATCACAATATCATCTGCAAATATCATATTCCACGGGACTGTTTGAGGTATAGACTATGCTAATGCATCTATTACTGTTAAGGAGAAAAGTGGGCTGAGAGCCGACCCTTGATAAACTCCCTCGGCTATTATGAAGCCTGTTGAAGTACCAGTTGTGCTACGGACCATTGTTGTATGGCCCATATACATATCCTGTATTATTCTTATATATTTTTCGGGAACTCGAAGGCCTTTTCTAATCGAGAATGACCATGTATAGCTTTTTATTCTTTTTCTTGTATTTTTTACTCATTTGCCTAATTGACCTTCCAAACATAAAGCCAAACTGAGTCTCTCCTATTTCGATTATGTCTCTTAACCTTTTTTATATTAATTTTTCTTAGAGTTTAAGACAGCGTGACATTAGTTTTATGCTCCTGTAATTTTGACAATTGTGTGGATCCCCTTTATTATTGATAATAGAAACTAGATAGCTCTGCCTCTATTTTTGAGAGATCTCTTCATTTCCCAGTATTTTATTGTACAGATTTGTGATTTGTGAGGAGATGTATTCCATCATCTCCTAGTGGTTTAAGGTTTTCTAATGGAATATCATCTGGACCCTTAGCTTTGTTGTTTTTCATATGCTTGAGGCATGTGATCATTTCTTGTTCTGTTATTTGTTGTAAAAAGTTTTGACATGGGGAGTGTTAATCTATATGTAGTATATAGGGATTAAAGTTGAGGAGCTCCTGAAAATATTTTTTCCATCTATTTATTATTTCTTTTTCCTTTATTATCAATTTCCCATCTTTATTTTTGATTACTTTCGAAGCTCCGTTTATATCCCTAGAATTCTTTTCTCGCTGTTTGGCTAATCTGTATATTTTATTTTGCCCTTCATTGGTATGTAGTTCTTCATACATGTAATCATATGCCATAGCTTTGGCCCTAGCCACCGCTTTTTTAGCTATTCTCTTGGATTTTTTGTAATTTGTCTTGTCATCTGGGTTTTTGGATTTGTACCATATTTTATATAGGGCTTTTTTCTCCTTTATAGTTGTTTGTACCTCTTCATTCCACCACCATAGTTCTTTGTATGATTTGTTACTTCCCCTTGTCAAGCCTAGTGTTGATTTGGCAGTGTCTATTAATCTGGATGAAAGGTCTGTCCTTTCACTGACTTGTCAGGAATCTATTGTTTCAATGTTTGCATTGATTTCAAGGGCTCTGTCATTGTTTTTAATTTATCGATGCATGGTTAATTTTATCTTGTTTAGAGTGGATTTATTTGTGAGGTGTAAATCCATGACTAGTAACTTGTGTAGCGCGACAATATTTTCTCCTGGGATGACTTTGCGGTCTATTACATCTTTTAATCTTCTGCGAGAGATTAATATGTAATTTATCTGTATTTTCCTTGTATCACTTTCATATTTTATAAATTACTGTCATTTTTCCTATAGTAGATGTTGATTAAGGCAAGGTCAAAGGCTTGAGCAAATTTCAGTAAATGCTCTCCTTTATCATTTCTTTCTCCATATCCAAAGCACCATGATGCCTTTTGTAGTTGTCTCTTGCTTTCTTTCATATATTCCAAATGTACGACACTATTATTATCGACTCGACAGGATCAGATGTGATATATTTTCTTGATAATAAAAATCCTATAGATCCTAATGGTATAAATAAGACATTTATGCAAATTAAAGAATATTGGGTGTCTTCATTTATTTTCCGGGGAGTTGAAAGACATGCATTTATTATTCTATCATTAAAGCTTAAAAACGTCAAGAAATAAGAAAAAATAAATCTCTTTTACTAATCTTTCTAATTTTAAATTAAAGATTAGTTTATTATTTTAGTTATATTCATCTCATTTTCAAACCACATATAAATATTTGTTTTTGGAGTGCTTTTAATTGGAGTCAATTTAACCTAGCCAATTTTCTCTTACAGACTATGTTAAATTTTTAACATTGTGGGATTTATAGAATATCTTTATACAAGCTACTTTACAAAATTTCTTAGCTATAATATCGACAATTATCTCTTGAACACATTATTTTTTAAACTGCCATTAACATGATTATCCTCAACTATCAGCATGTTTTTTTTTAATATTTTTGAAGTTGTTTATTAATTAATTTTTTAGTTATTTATAAATTTTTTTTAAAAAAAATATTTATAAATTTAATTCATCTATAATTTTAAAAACTAATTATTAAAATTTAGGTTTATTTTTTATATTTTTAAAATTAAGTTTATTAATTATTATTTTTTCGGTGTGTTGATGATTTAATGAAACATAACATGTTGACGATTAAAATTAAAAATAAAACGCTTTCAGATAAAAATATTTTGTTTACAAAAAAAATTAAAATAACACGTTTACTTTTATAAAACTTGAAAGAAAAATGTTGAAGAAAAACATTTTTATTTTTTTTAAAATAAAATATATAACTTAAATTAAAAGATCATCTTATAATTATTTTTTTTTAATTTTACGAAAAATTTTAAATTTTAAACTTCTTCAAACCAAATATATTTTTATCCGGCTAAATAAATCGGCTAGACCAAGTCCGAATATCATTCAAGCTTTTCGGGGTTATTCTTAAAAAGATAGAGGCTCCAATTTAACGCTTTAATTAACGGATTTTATTCGGCAAGGGCCTGAAGATTTAGCCATTTACCCAATAACTATATAAAAAAAATGTAAATGGTAGATTTTATATATTTTGAATTCAGAATACCCAATAACCAGAGTTGTTAAAAGATACTTTTTAAATGGATCTAGATACAGATACATCGTCTAAAATAATATCTAGATACCGATATTTTATATCAAAAATCTATCTAGATACAGATACAGATATTACATTTTTATATCTAGATACAGGATCTAAGATACTTGTATCTAGATCCACTTAAGTCAACTCTGCCAATAACTATATTATTATAAAAAATGTAAATTGAAGATTTTATATATTTTGAATTCAGAATACCCAATAACGTATATAACAAAAAATGTAAATGGTAGATTTTATATATTTTGAATTCAGAATACCCAATAACTATATAAAAAAATGTAAATTGAAGATTTTATATATTGTCTGAATTCGTGAATAGGCAGGTTATAAAAAGAAGCTTGTTTATTAAATCCACTCCTCCCCCCTCCCCAGATAAATATAGAATCTAATTCAAAACTATTAATGTCATAGCTCGAATCTAATAGCTCGAATTTAGACCAACATAATGTTATCAAATGTACTTGTCTAAGATACATTTCTAAAATTACGAAGAAAAAAAAATCTAACCTATTGAAAATAAAGAGCGATGAAATTGAGCAAATCAGGCCAGTAAATGTTCGTATCTAATTCTGAACTAGGATGGTATAGATGGAACATAATCGCTCTGCTAATCAACATAACAACTCGATTTTAATCCTAATTTTTTAATATCACTAAGCCCTAGGTGGTCTGGCGTTTTACACAAAATTTTATTTAACCACTAAGGTGAGTTGCTTGCAGGGCTTTAATTATCTAATCCCAGATAAATGCTCCATTGCATTTTTCTATTTCTATACTATAATTTTTATTTGAATTATTTAGAATAACATTATTAATAACACCGGGTTTAAGCTACGTCTGAACCACGGATCTGAATCCAGAGTCTGACGGGTCGGAATCACGGTTCTGAATTCCGGGTCTAAACCAACGGTCTATGCTTAGGGTTCGTGCTCAGAGAAAGCATGAGCACCAAATTGGGTCGTAAATTTTAAGAGCAAGCAAATTAACAACACAATCCCATTTCTTTTAAAAAGTATTTAATTATTCTTCATTAATTAGTATCAGTCAGTTAAACTATTTATAGATACTTTGGCTTAATGCTATTTGACGGTGATAGTTTATCTCGAACATAGATTCTTATCCTTATAAATTTAATTTGACATAAAAAAAAATATGCTTCTCTTTTAGTAATTCTAATAGGTTTACGCTTTGAAGAGGACATAACAAGTTTTTAAAAAGTTCAAACCGAACCCTGTAAGTTTTAGGGTAACGTTATTGAAAGAATTCGTTTTTTTTACCGAAATAACTTGGCCTACATTTTTTTCTATTTTTAAACAAAGTTTTGAACGCCAACATATTCTCTTGTTATGATAGACGTGTTCAGAGAAAATGTTTACACTATAAATTATTGTATAAGAGGATTAATTGTTTAAAAATAATATCAAATTTAATATAAAAATTAAATAAAATACATTTCTGAGGTTAAAGCATAAAAATATTAAAAAAAATTTCAAAATATCAGAGTTGTTAAACGCTACTTTTAAAAGTAGCGCGCTACCACTATCGCTATTTGTTAAAAAAAAGTAGCTTTAGCTACTTTTTATAAAAAAAATTTACAAACAAATTTTTTATTTATTGCTTATAATGTTATTGTATAGTAAATATATAAAAATCAACATTTATAAATATTAAAATATAGTTAGTTTTGATTATAAAAAAATTTATGTAATAAAAATAAATATTTATGGTAATTTTTTGCATTTTAATAATAAAATCATTTCAATATTATCATCCCCAAGTCTAGATAGACGATCAGAAAGTATAAGTTTTGCCTTATTAAATAATCTCTCGACACTAACACTTGAGGGTAATGTCGTATTTAATCTTATATTCATATATTAATAAAAGTTTTAATAAAAATTTTTTAAAAAGGAAGATAGATTATCAATATTATTTTCAAGTACATCCGTATGCCATCCTATTATCATTTTGAGGGCTAATGCCACAGATATTCTTTTTAAAGTTCTAGGGTCTAATCAAAGGCCTGTGATTCCCAAATAAGCTCAATAATATTTAATCAGATCAATTTATAAATATAAATAAGTATTTACCTTCTGTTATGTGTTCAACTATCTCCCGTGATACATATATATGATATCTCTGATAACTCTTCTATTAGAGCATCTTTCATCATTTTAAAGTTATCTGCTATTTTTTTCAGCGGCATAAAATTGTTGTACCAGGGGGATAGAGTTTTAATCATCATGGTAAATGATGGATTATCAACTAAAGACATTGGCTGAACTGTACAAATTATAAAATCAACAATAACTTTATCAGCCAATTTCTGAGAAATATTTTCATTTGCATTATTAATTGATTTAGTGTGAATTGAATTAGTCTTTTTGGATGTAGAGTTGCCTATACCAAAATTATTTAGATGTTTCTCCATTTCCTTAAAACTCATGAACAGTCTTATAAAATAAATATTATTAGAATGTAAAAATGACAATTTACCTTTAGGTGTTTCTTGAGGTTATAGCTACTGGATTGATCTGGGGAAATATTTTTGTTTACATTTTAAACAAATAAATTTGAAACCAGTTTTGGTTATATATTTATTTTAAAAAAATTTCAAATCTAGGGAATGGGAAATTTGTATTATAGCTATTAAGAACATTTTTTTATCCCCTTCAACAAAAACAATTTCTCTTTATATGAACATTTTTTTCTCTTGGTAACTTCCATTTCATTAATATCATTGTCTGAATCACTTTCAACGATTTGGATATCCAAAGGCGATGACATTTTAAATTATTAACACGTGATTTAGGTTTATAATACAAATGAAAATATAAATTTGAAATTGAAATTATATTTTAATTTCAAAAAATCATAA
Organism: Gordionus sp. m RMFG-2023; assembly: GCF_954871325.1. Classification (NCBI taxonomy): domain Eukaryota; kingdom Metazoa; phylum Nematomorpha; class Gordioida; order Chordodea; family Parachordodidae; genus Gordionus; species Gordionus sp. m RMFG-2023. The sequence goes on along the minus strand of NC_088779.1, from coordinate 29,725,990 downwards.
AAATTATAATTAATTATGATATTATATCTAAATTTTCATGTTTATACTTACCTTCATTATATTTTTTTTTCAAAAAAAGTAGCCCGCTAAAAAATTAAATAATTACAAAAAAAGTAGCCGCTTAGTTATAGCTACCAAAAATGTTAGCGCGCTACTTTAATAACTCTGGGTGTAAGAGAAGGATGTTTATATATTTAAAAAAATTCTGACTATATTTAAATCTTTCTAAAATTTACTTTCACACCATAATCATTGTAACAGTGGTAACATTAATCTGAAAGATAGTTCCAATTATGCATACTGTTTACAGGATCCTTGTATATTAATATATCGTAGAATAATAGTATTTAATAAAACAAAATAAATTAGAGAAGAAAAAGATAAAATAAATTTATTGACATGTTTTGCATATTTTATATAGAGATACCAATACTTTCGCAGAAGGGATGTTTAATTTTTATATTTATGTGATTCAAGGAGAATTTATAAAATATCAAATTCTTTCAAAAACGAATAATAAGAAAATAAAAATGGAATCAAGTTCCAACGGTGTGCTGCTCAGCAATGGAATTCTTTTCTCTCGATACAATTTGGCGATAACAAAAATATTATTAATAAGTTTACAAAAAGTTTTGGCAAAAAGATGTTCTTGTCGTTGATTTTAAAAAAATATTTTGGAGACTATCTTATGCATTATTTTATAATATTTATTAATAAACGTATGCGTCAAATTATATTTTTGCATGCATGGAAAGTTGAAGGAGCGAAAATAGTTTAAGAAATAAGAAACCATAATAATTCATTCTTTTGGGATTAATGTTAACTAATATTTTCAGCTACCCATAAAGTAATGTGTTTAAATCTAAAAATAATATTTTAAGGATATTTTTTTTAATATATCTAAAGTAAAATATCCAGGAAGTTGAAGGACTAAATTTATAATTGCACTTGAGAAAGCTAGAAAATTTGGATAAATGGCCACCATCAGGGTTGAATAACATGTCCCACTTTAACTTCTTATAATTTTCTTTTCTCAAAATATATATTACTATAAATAACAAAGATCTTCAATGTTCTGCTCGGTTCTGAGAAAATAATTTAACCATGTGGATTTAGTCAGAAAATTTCTGCAAAAATTAACGGGCAGGAAATTGGAAAGGGCCTTATCTCATTTTAATTAATATTCTCAAAAATAATAAATTGTAACAATCAGCTTATTTCTCAATATATTTTGACAAGAACTTCCCAAATAAATTAAATATATTTTAAAAAAAGAAGTTAATTGTCCTGGCGCGACATTTTATAAAATTTTAATATGCGGGCTTTATAGTTTTGATATTTTTTTCTGCTTAAGATATTATTTGATTAACAATACAGATATCAAAACACATTTGATTCATAAAACGGTTGTTATAGGTAGTAGATAGCCATAGAATAAGTTATTAAAATCTTACCAATTCTCATTTATTGATTAATCCAATAAAAAATATTATTAATTAATCCAATAAAAAATATTTATTGATTAATCCAATAAAAAACATAGTCTTCTACATTTCATGATATTTTAGATAGAATTCTTATATTTTAATATTCATAAATAAACATTAAAAACTTAAATGCTTTGTTTAATAGATAATAATAGATGTTGTTCTATATTATTCTTTTTTAAAATAATGATTAAGATATTTATATAATATAATAATGGTATATTATGTATTTATAAATATAATAATTTAAAACAGAGTTTCGAGTTCAAACTAATTTCGAGCATGAACAAATTTGGGTTTAGGTAAAAATAAGGTTGTAGGGTCAGGTTAATAGATATATCAATAAATACATATATTTTTACTTCAGTTTGACTTGAATTATAAGTATTTTTATCATTCCGTTTAACTATAACTTCTTAAACACTGCTAAAAAGACTATCTTTTTGAATAATCATATTTTATCTTGGTTAGATTTCCCTGTCTGTTTCTATAGATTGCCATAAATTTAAGAAAACAACTTCTTCGAAAATGGTAGGAGACGTATTATATTATTATATTACTTTTTCTTTTTTATTATTACTTGTTACCGAATCAATTTATATTACTTTTTTACAAAATGTTTTACTTGAGGCTGTAAATTAAATATAGATTTAAATATAAATATCGCGTAAAGATTGAAAAGTTTTAAGTTTTTTTATAACATAATAAAAAGACATATTATATAATTCATTCAGAATCAATATTCTTTTTAACTACTGTTAATTCACCTTAATACCGACAAATAGAGAGACCATAACAGTTCTCAATGCAGACCACCCCCCTATTTCATTAATACTTATTCTATGATGTTGTAATAAATTCTTCAATTTATAAATATTATGATATTTTCAACAAAATCAATTCTATACGTATCATTATTAATAAAAAATATGGATTTCAATTGATTATAGTCTAAAAAACTTAATAGTTTAGGAAGCCCTTTGAAGTTTGTTACTAACTCCGCTATTGGGGTTTGTTGGACAAAATTTACACTTTTATATAAAATTTCAAAAATATGATTATTAAAATTTTTTATATGGCACCTTTATAAAGTATAGTTTTAGATATCTATTCATATATAGTTTTATATAGTATCCAAAAAATCGCAGGTACTATAGCCGATTTTAGGAAATCGGTTTGACTAGACCCGGTCTCCCCTAATTTTATTTAAAAAATGTCTATTTGCCATAATAAATATGTAAAATGGAGTTTATATAAATTTACTATTAGATTTTAAGTTTTAGGTGATTTAGAAATATTTAATGCCAACCTGGTCGGCTTAATTGTTAGGAGCATATTACTATTAAATAAAAATTTATACACAATTTAAATTTTAATATATTTCAAAAAATATATAATTTATTATTTAAATTGATATAATTTGTAATTATTAACACTATCTTAATAACTGTGTATATAATTATTTTGATAATCATATACTTTTTTGGGGGAATGTAATTCTAAAAATCATTTATTACCCTTAAAAATTTTAAAAAATTATTTTTTATTATTTATAATAAAAATAAACTTTATGTTTAATTTAAACAATAAATGATTCGTCTCAGATTTCTACTTACTCCAAATATAAAGCCCATTAAAAAGTTTTTAAATAGGGAGTGGAGATGGGATGATCAATGATTCTTCTTTATTTGTAATAAATAGTTGACAATAAAAATATAAACCAGTAATAAAGATCTAAAATAATTAATTATAATTAACAATTGGTACAAAGAACTTTAAAAAAATATTGTCAACAGCTCCAAAAAAAATGATATAAAAATACTAACAAAAAAATTATTTATTTTAAGATATGTGATATATTTGGAAGAGAAATAGGTATTTGTCCATTTATTTTGCAGGGGATATTACAAGCTTACAAAAAAAATGAGTATCAGATGCTATTATTAATTCAGTATATATTTGGAAGAAATTGAATTGAAAATTTTTTTAAACTAGAAAAGGAATGTCAACTTACTACTTCCAAAACTTTATATTTTATAACATCATCAATGCAATTTCTATGGAATAAAAACAACAATTCAAGATTTTTTATATACCATTACCTTATATTTAATATTTCTAAATATTAGTGTTAAACGGCTTTATTTGAGCCGATTTTTAAAAACGGCTTACAATAATTTATCCAAAATAGTATTAGGCAATCCTAAAGATTTTGCTCATATGTAGCACAAAGGTTCTAGACATCAATTAGCGAAATCTAGAGGCTTAGACAGTATTTTTCTGGCTAATTTAGTTGGCCGTTTTAAAAATTAGCTCAAAAAGAGACGTTTTTAACAACATTACTTTATATAATTTTAACATAATTTTAATTTTAAAATATTTCAAAATTTAATATTTTTGCATGTTGCTAAAGGTAGTTTGAGTACTTTATAAAAAATAATAATTTGTATAAACTTAGGTATTTAAAAAAAATATTTACTTTATTTTAAAGTGAATATACTTTTATATGTTTATTAAAAATATAATACTAAAACTACAATTAATAAAAATATATTATTTTAAAATGAAATATGTAAAAAGAAGAGTTTACCAAAATAAATTTATTTTATTTTGAAAATATTAATTTCAATAACCCTTCAAATAAGTGATGTAATGTTTAAAAAAAATTGAGAAAAAGCTAATTTTTAATCAGATTGAACTTATATTATTAATAAATAATGATGTCTTAGCCAATATCCTGGTTTGTCTTAAAAGAAAGAAGCATATCAATATAATGATGTACATACTATATACATATAATTTTATATAAGTTTAAATTTATTTGCGTTCTGAACGTTAAAGTTTAAGAAATTGAGAGTTAGTTAGTCATTATAATAAAAATTTAAATTATAATTATACCTATTTTTAAAAATAGGGGAATATTAGAAATTACCAATAGTAAATAGATGATAAAAAATTTAATATGCAGAGGCACTAATTTTACATTAACAACATTAATTAAATTAATTTTTTTTTCAAGTTTATCTATTATTATATTTTCTGTTGACTTACTTTTAAAATTAAACTAAAAAAATTTTTCGCCAATTCAGATTGGAACAGACATTTGAATTACTAACCCGATATCAATATAAAGTACATGTGCTTTTCAAAAAAAAATTTGTTTAATTTTTATATACTATAGGTGATTATAATGAAATTGGTTATGTGTAAGTTTATTATATACCATTGAGTATTGTATAGGGCATTGCTATATTAAAGATGGTATAATGTACTATTTTATTTTTATTTTTTTATTAAAATATAATAATAAAATGAATATATAAAACATTTATGAAATAAACTGTCTTTAAAATAATTTGCCAAATTAATAAATCTTCTAATATAAGGGTTTAAAGAAGATCTTAATTAAATATCTAAATTATTTCTAAAAGAGATTATAATTAACTTTTAAATATATATTAAAGATATAATGAATCAAAGCTAAAGTGTTTTTAATAGATGATAATAGGTAGTAAATTAAAATATTTTGCCAGTCTGGCCAATTTATTTTATAGAAATTTTTGAACTTTAGGTTTATTAATCTTGCTAAATTTAATAAAAATTTTATTATTAAATTATCTTATATTTAATTTAATAAATAAACTATTACAATTAAATATTAATAGTTATAAATTTTAGTCCTATTTTAAACGACAATGAATTTATGTTGTTTTAAATTGCATTTGTGGTCAACTCTATTTTTAGGGTTGCTGCATTTTACAGTATCCAATACAAATAATTTTTCATCCACTAATCAAGGTAAATTAAGCATATTATAAAAATCATTGTCCTTTAAATTTTCCGAAATAAAACAATTAGTCATTTTTTTTATATTAACTGTTCTTATTGATAATCATTTAATAAATAAAATACAGATATCCTTATCAAACCGGATATGACATGGTTCCATGATCGAAGGCTAAAAAGGACTCCATTTTATAATTCCCATTTAAAAAATAATTCGCACATTCAAAGTAGCCTAAGATACCCTGAGAAAAGTATCGATATTTTGATGATATAATGTTTTAATCGAAGTATGAATATTTAAAATAAATAGATGAGTATATGATGATTGAACCATAGTTTATTATAATTATTTAGGGAATAAAATAGATTAAGTATGGAATCTGAATAGAAAAAAAATTATATATAATTTGAAATATAAATGAAAATTTACTTATTATTAATATATCTCGATTTCAAGAGGAAGGAAAACTGAAAAATAATCCGGCGAATACTTCGAGTTTTAATATAAATCCTTATGATAGAAATGATACTCCAGTATTATATGAGTTAATATTACAACCATCAGATGGATTCTCAACAAATGAAGATATTTTTTTCAAATTCAGAATGAATATAAATCAACGAGTAAACAGAATTTAATCTTTCTTTATTTGAAATAAAAAAATATTATACATCCTTAAAATTGTAGAGTGAGTAAGCAATTACAGCCCAAACGTATCTTTTAGTTAAAACCGCACATATTTTATAGAAGCATATATTTGCATTATTCAATGTTTATGCTATGCCAACCAGAAAATACAGAGAAGGTAGTAAGTTTATGCACTGTAGAGAAATAGCAGAACGTTATAAAGTAAAGAGTACCAAATTATATATAAGTAGAAGTAGAAAATTTCAGGATTCTTTTTTTTTGGACGTTTGAAAAAGAAGATAAATATTAATAGCTGATCAAAAATTATTATAAATCTAAATAAAAATTTAAATTCCGCAAAATAATTATAAAATATTAATAATATCTTTAAAAAAGAAAAATCAAACATCATATTATGAGTATAACATATCGAATATTAATGTTGAAGACGATTTCAGTGTGCAACCCCTAACACCCGAATCAGATGTTTATAGGAATAAACAAAAGTACGAACTTTTAAAAGATTCAGTCCTCACTCAAAATATCACCAAAACAAAACACTCACTTAATTCGAGCGCCAAATTGAAGCCAATTATGAACATTCACTACAATACCGAACCAAGGTTAATAAAATAGTATATATAATATGATATTACCTTTTATTTTAATTGATGGGATTAAAACATGAACGAGTTGATTATTATGTGGCTGACTTTAGATAAACTGAGAATTTATTTTATCAAAGGAAAATAAATTAATTATATATATATTTTTTTTTATTTCTTGATCAAAATTTTCATATTATTTTACCGGCAACGTGTGTAATCTTATAAAATGTATATTTATAAGATATATGTGTTATACATGCTATAATGCATTTCTGGTGAAATAAAATTTTTCAAATTTCAAAGGCGAAATTATTTGATTTTGTAAAATAGCAAAAAATTGAGCATATTTTTAAATTTAAAGATGTGATTTTGCCAAAATGTATTTCATAATGTGTTATGTACCTTCCTTGTCATAAGGATAGGAGTCATTTTTAATTTATATACTAAAATTAAATGGATTGCCTTAAATATTAATCGAGCATTAGTTGTATTATCTTTATACACAAATTACCTTTCACATCATAGAACAAATATAAACCAATATTTATATATAAATCTTATAAGATTAAACAAAACTAATTCTGACGCTACAACTGCTAAATCTGATGGTACAACTGCTGAATATGATGGTACAACTGCTGAAAAACGTACGGATCCCCTAGAATCTGATTTTGATTTAGAACCTTATTCTTCGAATGAACATTTTTCCGCCTATAAAGTAAATGTGCTACCGACTTGCCGGTTGCATAAGATTAAGATAACATGGATTAAAGAAATTCTACCCGATTATCTATATCCTGATCCTCTTTTTATCAATACATGCTTGGGTAATGTGATTCTATTAAAAATTATATTTATATTTCAAGTTACCAATTATAAGGTTAAATTTTCATGTTTCCATACATATTAAGATAAGAAAAAAATATATATAATGTAATATTAGCAAAAGTTGACAAAGAGGAAATATGTGTATGATATCGATTTTTATCTTTAATAGTCATATTTTATATCGTAGAATATTAGTATTTAACTAAAGAATAATGATAAAAAAATATAAATTAAAGAATAAAGAAGAAAAAGATAAAATAAAATAAATTTATTGGCATGTTTTATTTATTACTTTATATATCCGTTTAAAGGATCTTGCGACGTGGGATATTTCAATACTTTCACAGATCAAAATATGTTTAATTTTTATAGTCAACTGATTCAAGGAGAATTTATAAAATATCAAACTCTTTCTGAAACGAATAAGAAGAATATAAAAATGGAGTCAGTTCCAACTTTGTGCTGCGCCGCTGTAGAATTCTCTTCTTTCGATACAATTTGGCGAGATAGTAATAATAAATATGTATTTAATAAGGTTAAAATGGTTAACGCTTCTGCGACAAGATGCGCTTGTCAATGAATTTGAAAATTAATGTCGGACTATTTTATACAAATTATTTTATAGTAATTTTGAATGATTTTTTTATATTTATTAACAAAAGTACTAAAATCAAAATAAACCTTGTGTGGGCCTAGTTTTCTCTCCATGCACGGAAAGTTTAAGAAATAAGAAACAAAACTTATGCTTTTGGATTCTTAGCTAAAATTTAGGGCTACCTATAAAGTGTATTTGAATCTGAAATGTTGGTATTTGTAGACTCAAATGCATCTGTACAGGCATATCTTTATTTGATACGTTGATGGGTTATTTTAGTTTCTGAAAATTAATATTTTTTAGAATTATACATATTATTTATTGAAAAGTTTTAAATATCTGCATAATTAATAATATTTTAAGATTTTAAGGAAAGTTAATTAACATCGGAATAATAGATTATCAAGGAATGGGGTAGCCAGGATTTTTTGAGATCCAGTTCTCGCCTTTAACCGGGTCTCCTTCGCCAAACTTTAATTATATATTTTTTTGTAAATTTTTTTTATTATCCCTTTAATACTTTTGTTGCGATTATTTTATTATGTTTTTTTAATATTTTAAAACCTGCGCTTTTGCTAGTCAATTAATATTAAAAAGCTTAAAACAAATTGTTTAGACATAAAAAGTAATATTTACATAAAATTTTATAATATCATAATTTATAAATAAATTTTTAAAAATAATCAGCTTAGCTTATATATTAATTTACAATTTATTAATCGTCGATAGTTTAAATGAAATAAACATGAGTAGGTTAACCTTAAATTGATTAAATATTAAAAATTTTCGAAGATTTATTAATAAATATTTTTTATAATTTTGTTGAGCATTAAATATGACTGTTTTTAAACCTCGATACAAATAAACATTCAATCTACCCCTTATATTCTGCAAAGGGAAGGGTGGAGGGGAGGTGTGTAATTATTTGAAGGGATAAAACAAGATTGCCAAATAACTAAACTTTTAGAAATTTGGTTATTGCATTGTAGGAATTTGAGGAGATTTTATCACTTGTTTGAATATCGAGTTGCACTGGTGGTTATGCCTGATTCTTCCCTTGCAGTAAGGAGCAGATATGTCCTCTTTTGCTATCGCTATTGAGCATTTAAAGAGGATAGTAATGAACGGGTAAGTTCATTTTAGTTGTTTTAATAGAAGAATCCCATCAGAGCGTTTATTATTTGCTTGAGTGGAGTAGAGTGATAGATAAGAAAATTGTAAATTCCAGATTGCAGGAGGATCTATAAAGTTTTTTTCCTTATCTAGCAACACTCCTAGAACCTTTTTTATAAAAAGAATTTCAGGTTAATATATTAAATTTGCGAAAAAAAATATAAAAATCTTTGCAGGAATATAGTTCAGCAGGAAGCTCCTAATAATTTCTACAGATTATTTTGTGATAAAATTATGTCTGGAGTGCAGCTATATCCCACTAATCATTATTTGGAGCTCTATTTCTGACTTTTGCCATGAGGATATTTTTTAAAATGTTCAAGAAGTGAAATGTGGTAAATTTTTTGCTAAGGAGTTCTAAGCTATTTATAAAATTTTTACTTTTAAATATATAGTTTAAAATATACTAGCACAATCAAAAAGTATTAAAATCCTATATTATATTTAATGAGATCGCTATTAGTCGGTAGTAGAGATTGATAATACAATAACTTGGAGATCGGTAGTATGGATTGAGAAAGTATATTTTATTATTAACTATTTATCTAAACAGAATTCTAAGACAAGATTTTATTTATTTAAATATTATTTTTAAACAAAATAAGTAAATTCGATAATATATAATTTTAGGTAAAAAATTATTTTATTTAAATTATATATCAATATATATATATATATATATCAAAATTAAACTAAATGTCCAATTTAAATATCACGGTCTACAATTATTGCCTCAAACAGTAAACATTTGCATGTACATGTATATTAAAGCTTAAGACAATAATAAATAATGAATATATTATAAAATGACACTAATGCCTTTATAAACAGTAATTTGAAATTGAAATAAAACATCAATAAATATTACATGAATCACTTAAAATAAAATAAAATATAAAACTATGTTATCATGCATAAATAACATTGTAATTTAATGTATTGGATAATTCATAATATCAAATATTTATGATGGGGGAAGTAAATGCAAATAAAAATACAGAAAAGGAGCTCGCTTGACATGAGAGAGGAATTAAATGTACTTTTATCATATGGTAAAGGAATAATCAAATGGAAAAGAGAAATATATTGCATTATTATAATATGTAGTGTCCTTGCAATTAATGGGCAAGGGAATTATTGTATTTTTATTTGGAATACAATAAAAAAAAATATATTCAAAGGGGGAAAATTGGGAAGGGGTATTAATGTATAATTATTTTATTGTTGTATTTTTATTTTTGAATACAATAATCAATTACATTAAGGAAGGGAATCAATGTATTTTTTATAATATTATTGTTTCATTATTGAAGAAAACAATTAATAAATACATTCAAAAGGGAAAAATGGGAAAGGAAATTAATGTTTCTTTATCTTAAGGAGTTTAATCAACATAATGCAAAAGAGAATATTTAAAGTTATTTGCAAAGAGGGAAATATAATAAAAAATATAATAATTGCCGTTATTTATAATAGTACAATAAAACTACGCATACTTTATAAAATATTAATTAATTTTAGACAAATAAAAACGAAATACTTAATAACAACATTAACAAGTGTAAAAGCATCTAAATTTCTCACACGACATTACTGATCCTCCCAGCGACAGTACCCACTTGCCACTGTCATGAATTAAACCCACTGCCACAAACACTGAGTGTTTCTAAATTTTCAACTCAAAATTTTCAAAATTCGCATGTATTTCAAATTCTTTTATGGGCAAGGATGTCACCGGAAAACCAGTATCTATCAAAAATAAAAAATTGAGATTATTTAGTTGCATGTCAATAATAAAATCATTCATATTAACTTTATTTCATGGCCTCAGATTATAAGGTGTCTGTAAAATCTCTTGTTTTTTGAAATTGTTGTTCTTGCTCGAAAACCATACTTGTTTTCCTTCCATGCCGAACTGCCTTGCCATTCCTCTCCATTATCTTATCTCCACTAATCTTTCTCCTTACAAGTCTTATTATAGATATCTCCATTGAGTGACATTTGACAACAATATCATCAATAATGTTAAGATCTGTCGTATTTTCCTCTAACAATCTTGCTTTAGGTTTTTCATTACGACAATTTATCGTGAATTTAACCGATATTAATTCCGAATTTAGTCACTAACCACAACCTTTAAGTCTATCCATATCCAGATATTCTCTGGACAACTCAAGTCTGTAACAATGATGCGTGTAATTTTGTTTTTTTTTCAACTTTTTTTATATCAAATCTTTCATCTGCTAATAAGATAAACTATCCATGTTGTCCATAATACTAACGTCTATTTCTTTATCGTAAAATTTTGTAGAATATAGGATTGGAAGATTTGAACCGTTGTAATATAAATTAAAATTAAAATTAAGTTCGTAAAATCATAATCCTTTTTTCGAATAATTTGTATTTTTTTTCTAGCTTCGTCAACAGTGGCCCCTACAACAAGGAAGGGGGAGGGTGAAGAAACTGCTTCAAAAAATTTGAGAAAGGGGTTCTTTTTACAAAAATTTCTTTTATTGTTTTGCTACATCCATCCATAATCAATTGATTTCTGGTTATATGTAATAATAAGAACCCCCCCCCCCCCATACACTTATTATTTAATTATATATGAATTGACGGAAATTTTGGTCATGTTTAAATTAGGTTGTTATTCGAGATTTCTTGTCATAAATTATTTTTCCAATTTCATAATATGCCAAAAATATTAACAAAAAAATATATCAATTACTTAATTAAAAATTGCACATCGCATAATATAAGAGATGGTATTAGGTTGTTATCCGAGAATTCTTGTCATAAATTATTTTTCCAATTTCATAATATGCCCAAAAATATTAACAAAAAAATATATCAATTACTTAATTAAAAATTGCACATCGCATAATATAAGAGATGATATTAGGTTGTTATCCGAGAATTCTTGTCATAAATTATTTTTCCAATTTCATAATATGCCCAAAAATATTAACAAAAAAAAATATCAATTACTTAATTAAAAATTGCACATCGCATAATATAAGAGATGATAAATGGACAGACTATATTAGAAAAAGACATGATGGGCTTAATTTTTGATATAAAGAAAAGCTTCTAAATAGTAGCTTTTAAGAATATTATCTCAAAATTGAACAAATAGCAAAGTAATTTTTTTATCAAAAATTTAATTGTTTATACTTATATTATAGAGGGTATTAAATCGCAATTTAAGAAAAAAGAAGTAAAAAGTGAGAATTCAATGCTGTTATAATAAATATTTTTATTAATAATGATTTTTTAAAAGTCTACTAATAATAACGAAAATATGTTAGAAGGAAATATAGTATCTGACTCTGATAATGATCATAAAATTTCGCAGATACATATGATGGCCGATTAGGCAGGCTTTCACACAACAAAAATTTTATATTTCAATTTATAACCCCAGAAAGAATGTGTGGATAATAACCGTTCTATCATAAGAATAATAATAAGAAGTCTAGGTTATTTATTATCTCGTAACCAAGCCTTCTGGGAGAACAGGCAACAACAAAACAATATGTCGGGCCTTATTAAACTCATTGCAGATTCTGAACACTAGGAGAAAAATAAATAAGGGATTAAAAACGAAATTATATTCAAATCTATTATCATATAATAACATAAATATTATCATTAAAACATGGTTATTAAAAAAATGAGAGTGAATTTAACAGGTGCTTTTCAATCATAGTTCATGGCACATATCATGTTTCGAAATCAGAAGCAATAGCTTTGATACTAATATATAAAAATAGTGAGACGCCTAAGCCCACTGAAAGACTGATAGACATACAATGTATTGGAAATACATCTGGTCTTGATGTTAAAAAGATAATATCCAAACTTAGCTCCATGAATTTACCTCTTAAATTCTTAGTTGGGCATAGATATGATGGCGTCTCAAACATGAGTGGAAGAATCAATGGAGTGCAGGCTTTGATTAAAGCGAAGGCGCCAAAGGCAGCTTTTATTTGGTGTTGTCATAGATTAAATTTAATCATTGTTCAATTATGTCAATCAATAAATGAATTGAAAAATGTTTTAGAAATATTAGACAAATTATATATATTATAATGGTGTTAAAAGATATGAGGTGCTAAAGCATGTCAGAGTAATGCACTGACAAAATCGCAACGATTTCTATGCATTAAGCACTCGGTAATAATATCTTATTAGTTTAGATAGAAGCTGGCTATCGTCATATAAAGCTATTGGAAATTTTTTTCTACTTTATGATGCCTTGAGGGCAGCTTTAACAAATTTAAAGGATTCTGAAGATCCTGCCACTTCCACTATGGCTAGTGCTATAATCTTTAGAATAGAAAAATTTGATTTTATCTTATCACTTTGTGTTTTGGTTAAAATATTTGATAACAAGTTTGGCTAGTACAAAATTGCAAACCATTTCAAAGGATATTGGGTTTGCAATATATCAAATTCAATTGGCAAAAGATTGCCTGATTAATTTGAGAAGTATAATTTAAATTATTGTCTTTAATTATTTTTTAATCCTAATAGATAATATCACTAAATTTTTGGATGTTTTTTCAAAGGCACAAGATTTTATGAAGGAGAGAAATCTAATTTTATCAATGAAATTTTTTAAACAATTAAATATTGATGAAATTATAAATCAATTTATCTAAATTATTAATTTAAAAATAATATTTTTTTACATTTTATTTATGTTATATATTAAAGATTGGTGCAATAAAAATTATTTTTCAAATTTATGGGTGTCAAATAATAATTGACCATTTTTCGAGGGGGAGGGACTTTTCAGGGGGTATTCTGCTTCCTTCCCTAAGAAAGTGTAGGGGCCACTGTTCGTCAACAATATTCACCGATAGGAGTTTTAGATCCAATGATTTTAGTAGAACCTTGACCTTGATATGTCCCTATCCTCCACCATAATGAGATCGCTAGTAGTCGGTATTAGTGATTGATAATGTAGGAACTTGCAAATCGGTAGTATGTGTTGTAGTTGATGTGAAGATTGCCTGTCAATCAATCAAGAAATTATTATTTTATTATATCGATCGCGTATTGTCGGTATTGTACATTTATACATGACATATGATTTAAGATTATTACAATAAAGTTACTAAACAATAAACCATTACTGAATTGTATTATCAAAACCAATATCGTTACAGTATGGATTGAGAATTTTTGAATAAGTCTATAAAGTTGATTTTAAATTTTATTTACACCTTTAGGCGAAATAATTTTTAGTTTATAATAACATTTTATTTTATAGTATTAACATTATTTTAAAATCAATTTATTTTGATTATTGATATATTTATCAAGTTAAATTCAATTCTAAACGAACATTTTCATTTTATATAATTGGTTATTTCATGATTTATTTATTGTTTAAAAAAGATATATAAGGAACATCTTTTTGGATAAAGGGGGGACAAATAGCGATCGGCATTCAGTTAAATTGTCTAATTACCCAACCCCACATATGTTCAGGTTGTTAGTTCGTTCGTGTAAAGGTGGTAACGTTAGACATAATCAATGCAATTTAATCATTCTTAGAGCTTTGAGATCTGCTCACTCTCTATTCTTGAACCTTCAGGTCTTTTCAGATCTAATGGGAAACGACCTGACGAGATTTCTCAAATTCCTTGGAAGCGCGGTCAATTCTTGGTCTGGGATTACTCTTGCATTGATCCAATTGCACCATCCAATCAAACATTTAATATTCTTGAGAAAAAAAAGTAACTTAAAATAGCTAAATATTCTGAAATTTCTCAAAAATACATTTCCATTCCCATCATTTCCACAACCTTACAACTTTTGAGAAATGTGCCATATCTTTTTTCAAGGAACTTGGCTCTCACATTAGTCAACTAACGGGTGAATCTCACGAAAACTTCTTCTTAAAACAAAGACTTTCCATATTTATACACAAGGCAAATTATATTAGCTTCATAGGCAGCCTCATCCCATAAGATGATTTGTTTTAACACCTTAATACTTTTGTGATCTAACCTCCTCTATTTTGTGTTTTTTTCCTTATTACTAATATATGTTTTTGTTTATTATTATATATTATATTAATATAAATTATTAAAATATTACTTTACAATAAAAATATTAAGAACATTCATAATAATAAAAAAAAAATGTAATTTATTTTAATATGGATAATAAATATGTGATTTTTAATATGAATAATCAAAATGTAATTGTAATAATATATAGAATGTTATTATATCACAATTCTTCATGATTTTTCTAACTATATAAAGAATAAAGATGTTATCTTATGTTAATTTTTCAAGAATGTACATTTTATTATTAACTATTTATCTAAACAGAATTCTAAGACAAGATTTTATTTGTTTGAATATAATTTTTTAAACAAAATAAGTAAATTCGATAATATATAATTTTTTAAAAGTCCAATTTAAATATCACGATCTACAACTTTTGCCTAAAACAGTAATCATTTATATGTACATGTATATTAACGCTTAAGACAATAATAAATAAAGAATATATTATAAAATGACATTAATGTCTTTATAAACATTAATTTTAAATTGAAATAATACATTATTATATATTACATTTTACCAACATTTAACAATATTTTAAAAAAGTTATTATTACAGCAAATATCATCATAATAAATAAAAATATTTATACGATAATCTTAAATTTATTTGGAAAAATCTAATTGGAAATCATGTTAACCCAAAAAATTTTGTCCAAATAATTAATCACCACCATCCTCCTATAAACAAGAAAAAAATTTTCATGTTGGATAGTATGATCACTTTGGATTCGTTGTAAAGGCAATTATTCGCTATGCTCTATCTGTTTTCCATGAACCTAAGAGTTTTTTTGATATGAGTTCATTTATTTTATATCACTAATCATCCGTGATCTCTTTATCATTTTTAGTCTCTAGAACTATTTTCTCAAACTTTATCGGTATGTCCTATAGCTCATCGCATTACTTGTCATCTTCCATCACGTGCACCTCCTCATTGTCCGCAGCTAAAGGAAGTCTGGATAAACAATAGGCTACCACGTTGAGCTTGTCCATTATGTAGACTATCTTATAATCGAGAGCCCCTATTTCAATATTCCATTTTTGGAGTCTCATCGACATAGATACGTTATTTTTTAAACCTTTAGTGAAGATATATATCAGCGGCTTGTGGTCCGTATAGTAATAAATCTCGTCCTATTTGTGAAATCTCTTGACGGTAAAGATTATTGTCAATGCCTCTAGTATAGTTGACCTCAGCACAACCCCTACCTCGAAATAAAAACTATAGGCCTCTCCTTACTATCTTCTTCTATATAAAATAGCACTTAGTGGCGTAACAGGGGGGGAGCACGCAGGAGCTCGAGCCCCTGAAAAATTTGAATAGCCTTCTGAAGCAAAAAATATTTTTTTAATGGCTCCTTAATATCCCCTTTCAATAAAAATAATTTTTTTGCCCCCTGAGCGATTTCTTTTATAATTCTATTGAGTAATATATAGATTTAATTTTATTATTTAAAAATTAATAAGACTATCTAAATATTAAATGAATACTATTTTAATTATTAGATTAGATTAATTAATTTAGCATTAACATTTGAAGCCTAATTGACTTTTATTATTTAAATTATTATATAACCTTAATTAAATAAATATAATCTTTTATTAAAAAAATTAACAAATTTTATATTGTAATTAGCCGAGTTCAAAATCACTAATTAACTATATTATTGACTTTTAAATTTAATTATCATGCCTCTTCCTAAAATTATTTTCAAGGTCGAAATCTAAATAAATATAAGAGATTTATTTAAAAAGTAAGAAGAGATATATTTTATAATCCTCTATTATATATAATTATTTATAAAATATTAGGTTAAATGCTTGACCTTTATATAATATATTACAGTTAATAATTTTTAAATTTTACTAATAAATTTTTGGATAATAAATATAAGTAATAATTTGTATCAGTTATTTAACGCCATCTATTAATTTAAAATATTATTAAAATTAACGTCTCATCCCACAATAGATTTAATAAATTATATATCTTTTATTTTCTTTTTTTATGTGTTTTTAGTAAAGATAATTTTTCTTCTTTGAAAAACAGTTTTGAGTTAAATTTTTAATACGATTATATTTTTGATATTATTACAAACTACTATTAATTTAAGATATAATACACCAACTAGAGGTGATGCGACAATAATATATTACAATCTTAATTGCTTTCATAATATCACTCTGGTTCTTATTTTATAATTACAATGTTTCATTTCTTTTATGGCATCCTTACCGTGCAAATAATTCAAGACTTCAAGATATTTGCATAATTTATTCTAAAGATTGTGTTTTTGTTTTATCAATTAACATAATAAATTCTTATATGAGTTACTATCGTGAGTGTCATGGCTATGACTGCAAATTAACCAGCATCTATTAATGTAATTTAATATTATTACTTTAGATGCTGAGAGCATGTGATTGCATATTTTAGATAAGCAATAATAGAGAATTTAGTCGTTTATATATCATTAAAAATGGAAGATAATCTTTTAGAAATTTAATATCTCGCAATAATTTTATTTGTGTGGCTATGTAATTTAAGAGCTGAGAGCATGTGATTGCATATTTTAGATAAGCAATAATAGACAATGTAGTAGTTTATATATCATTAAAAATGCCTTTAGATAATTAATATCTCGCAATTCTCGATTACTTATCTAATTTCCATCATGTTATCTAAGAGGAAGCTCTAAGCACCATATAGTTTTATAATGTGATTGGTCGTTTATATTCTCTTCTTCAAGAATTGTTGATTTGGTAAGGCATATAAATTTTTCCTTATTAGTCTATTTTATAAAACATTGTCTAAAATGGTAACAGAGAGTTATATTAGTTTCATGTCATTTTGTCAATACCAATGCATATATTGATAAAAAGTGGAACAGGATATAGATAATCGGGAAGAATTTCTCTAATCCAGGTTATCTTAATCTGTTGCAACCTGCAAGTCGTTAGGACATCTGCTTTATAGGCGGCATAAAATTGATTCAAAGAATAAGGTTCTAAATCAAAATCAGATGCTAGAGGATTTGGTGTATCTTTTTTATCGTAAGGAGTTATATTAAATCTCACAGTATCCACCGGATCTCCTTTCAGTTTCCTAATATTAATAATATATAAATTTTTATCAAGTATTTCAAACTATATGTAATTTATTTTTTTCTATTCACATTCCATACTTATCTATAATATTCCTTAAATAATTATTATAAAACAATGATTTAAACATATACTACTCATTTATTTAATTTAAATAATCATTCTTTTTACGAGTGAAACATTATATCATCAAAATTATGTTACTTTTCTCAAGGTATCTAAGCTACTTTGAATGTGCGGAAAATATTTTAAAAAGGAATGATAAAATGAAATTTTTCCTAAGTTTTGATCATAAAACCTACCGGGTTTGGTAAGAATATCTGTATTTTATTTATTAAACGATTATCAGTAACAAATAAAAAAAGATTCGAATTGTTGTATTTCAGAAAATTTAAAGGACAATGAGTTTTATAATATGTCTGATTTATCTTAATTAGTAGATGAAAAATTATTTGTATTGGTTACTGTAAAATGTGGCAACCCTAAAAATAGAGTTGTTAACAAAAGAAATTTAAAACAACATAAATTCAATATCGTTTAAATTAAGATTAATAATAGTTATATATAAGATAATGATTTAATAATAAAATTATTATTAAATTTAACAAATTAATAAACCTATAGTTCATGAATTTCTATAAAATAAACGGCCACAGGCAAAATATTTTAATTAACTACCTATTATCATCTATTAATAACAATATAGCTTTGATTCATTATATCCTTTAATATATATTTAAAAGTTAATTATAATCTCTTTTAGAAATAATTTAAATATTTTAAATACTTCTTTAAACCCTAATATTAGAAAATTTATTAATTTATGAAATTATTTTTAAAAAAGGTTTGTTTCATAAATTTTTTATAATTTTTTAAATATATTTATTTTATTTTTATATTTTAATAAAGAAAATTTAACAAATAATAATAAATTAGTTGCCTTTTAGCATCACCATTTGTAAAAGTGTCCCTGTATACAATACTACCCTGATAATGGTAATAATATAATAAGCTTACAGATAACCGATCAGATTATAATCATCGATAGTATATAAAAATAAAACAATTTTCTTTTTGAATAGCGCATATAGTTCATATTGATGTCGTTGGTAATCCAAATATCTGGGGTTCTTATCTGAATTTGCGAAAATAATTTTTAGTTTTATTTTAAAAGTAAGTTAACAAAAAAATATATTAATACAGGAACTTGATAAAAATTTTATTTAATTAATTGATGTAAAACTAACGCCTTTGCTTATTAAATTTTTTTTATCATCTTCTTACTATTCGTAATTTCTAATATTCCCATATTTTTAAAAATAGGTGCATTTATAATTTAAATTTTTTATTATAGTAACTAACTAACTCTTAATTTCTTAAACTGTAACGTTCAGGAAGCAAATAGATTTAGGCTTATATATATTATATTTACATAGTATGTATATCATTTGCTATATTGTTATGTTTCTATATAGATGGTTAAAAAAATAAGACTATAACAAGGACAAGGCAATATAAATTACTATTAATAATATGAACTTTAACCTTTCAATCTGATATTATAACTATAAATGAATTAATTTAAATTTTATTTCTAATATACATTTCCCAAAAAATAAATGAAATTAAAATTAGAAAAAGTTGAATCAATTTAATTTTTTTTTAAAAATATTATCACTATTTATTTAAAAATCAATTTTAAAATAATACATAGAACGTTAAAAGTAAAACATATATACGTAATTTAAAAATATATATTTAAAATATCATGTAAACTATTTTAAATTAAAATCTATATAAAAAACTGTATAATAAAAAAATAAATAATAATTAGTATAGTAAATTGTATTGGGTGGGAGGAGGTCAAGAAAAAGAGCCGTGGATGGCAATGCAGTTAGATCTGCATATATCAATAGATATGCGCTGTCTGAGATAGAAGCCTTCCTGTGGGTCACCAGTGATGGCGCGGATTTTTTTACCAAGGTATTTGAAGAAGGTTAGGGCATGATTGCCAAAAAAACCGGTTGTGTCGGATACGATTGGTATGAGATTGCAATTGGTTAAGGAAGTGTATTTATTAATTTTAGAGTTTTCAGCTTGCATGAATGAGTTGTTATTAAAGGAGGGAGCAAATCGGTCGATGCAAATATAGTCCCATGCCATGCTAATGGAGTTCCATTACTCCATGGTATTAATGTCAGCCCATCTGGCCGTATATTATTCTCGGTTAAGAGGCCACAGGGTTCGAGGGTTGCTGGAATTTGAGCTGAGCGTAGAGCACGGAGAATGGTGCCGTTAACTGCACTGTGTCGAGAATGTCTACCTTTAGAGAATCGACAATGAAGAGGATGATGTCCAAAACAATCAACGAGTTGGGAACATAATGTACATGTGGAGTTGGCCAGTATTTTACAACCAAGACGGAGACCTATTGCTATGCGTAATTCTTCGTTTGTTAAGAGAAGTCCTAAGTTTGAGCTGGGCAAAGCTTCTAACCATTCATAGCCCGATAGGGAATGAAAAGTTGTGGAACTTGCAGTTGTGGGAGAGAGAGATGATCAACTGTTAAGGATTCATCAACTGTAATGGGAGATAATAAATGTAAGGATTGATGGGGATCCCATAGAAGCAGCACTCGATATTAGATATTCAACGGAGTGGCGTATTAAGGGAAGATTCATGTTGCTTTTGTGATGTGGGGATTGGAGCGGAAAGGGAATTCTCTTTCCAGATTTAGGGCGTAGGGAAGGTGGGGGTCTGTGGGGTTATTGTTAAGTGATAGAATAATTAAGCGGGAGCTTGATTCTGAGGCTAAAAAGGCAGCAAGGCTGAGTGACGCGAGTGATCTTAAGCCAAGACCCCCAAATTTCGAGGGTAAGAAATTCTAACAATCTCTGTAAATGTTAATATAAATTATATATCTTAAGAATGAGTGTATATAAAATGATTATAATAAAATTAAATTATCATAATAATAATAATAAATCGTTTTGCTTATCTTAATTTTGTATTAAAGGTTCGGTTCCAGCTCGATTCTTGATATCGGTATAACCGCTAAAAAGTAGAATTTTAAATCAAATCGTAAAATAACTATAATTCCAAATCAATGGGAAAAATATGTTTTTGCCTACGTTTCAAAAATACCCAAAAATAAAATAAATAACTTATCTGCCTTTTTAAATCCTTTTATTATAAAAATCATATTCTCTTTCATACATGTAATCCAGCTACATTCCATCTTTATAATAACTTGTTAAGATCCGATGATAAAAGAAAATTTGATAAAATAATAAAAACGAAATAATAGACATTGATGTTTTAAGGGGACGTCAATTTTACATTTGAGACTCTCCCCTACCCCCTCTTTGAAAAAAAAAATTTCTATTTAATTATTTTCTGAAATCGTAAAACTTTCGACGAAAAATTTTAAAAAAAAACATTGAGAAATAAACCGAATAAATGTATATTATAATATGATTTAATTTTGTATTATACCTTTAATTTTCTAAGTTATTCTAACCATAATTTAACCTCCTATTCTATTTAATAATCTTAACACTCACCCTCTAAAGTTAAATCTTAGGTAGGTCCTTGGGTTGGTATACCAATTAATAAATCTCTATGAAATATCAATGATAGGTTTTATATCAACTTAAGATCCCCATAAGTTATTTTTAATCTGAAATTTTCTGAATATGACTTATTTGAATGGTAATTTAAAATTAATATTTTGGCCAACCCTTTTTAGAAATTTATTTTAAAATACCATAATTTTATTAATTGTTTTAACAAATAGAGTTCAAGCATTTTATTTTTAAGAAACATGTAAAAAGTATGTTCAACTTTCTCTGAAATATCATAAATAATTTCAATAAAATACCAAGGTTTATACAATTTAATATTTTTTTTTTAAAGTACTCAAACTACCTTTAGCAACATTTGAACCTTACTTAAACATTAAACATTATAAATTTTATTTATTATTTTATCATTAAATTACCTTTAATAATAAATTGAGTTATATATTTTTATATATTTTTTTAAAACTAAATCAAAACTTAGGGCTTAATTTTAAACGATAAATGGAAATGAATCTATATTATTTCAAGTGGGTTATATGGACTCTTCTTTTTATATGCCTCCCGCGTTTTACAGCTAACAATGCGAGCAATTATTCTACTAATAAAGGTAAATTTTAATATGGGACCCATTATTTCTACAAGACATGCGATGCCAAACAAAGAGCATATCTCGAGCTATCCACCTCCGGGTTGGCAGGAATGAACAAATGAATAAGACATCTTCGTTGAATTTTTAAATAACCATGTTTAAAAATCACATGATGGCTTCAGCATTTGAATATATTTTTGAATATCCTTTATTTAGTGCAAATTATTTTAAAAGACCAAAATATTTTAAGGAAAACCCCCTAATCTTGGCCAAGACCGTTAGTGCTCATATAAAATTTTGGATCTGCTTAAAATAAAAAAATCTTAAACTATTTTAAAAAATTTCCCATTTTTAAGAAATAAATTCGGGTTGGGTTACAAAATGTATATTTATTCCATGATTTAGGGTTGTAAGAAAAAAAAAACCTAAAAAAACAAACGTTTTTTTTCTGTTTTTTTTAAAAAAATAAAAATAAATAATTACTTACAATTATTATAGAAAATAAAATGTATAATCAATATTTTTTTTTTGTAAATTTTTCGATATCATAATCATTACTTTTAAAATCTAATATTATCTATATCATGGTAAAATTGAGGTATTTTTTTAATTTAATGTCCTTTAAAGGGATGCTTTTTATTATTATAGTTAAATATTATTATAGAATCGTTCTATAAAAAGTATCAAACATGGTTTCAAGATCGGACTTTACAAATGACCGCATTCTTTTATTCCCATTTGAAAAACTATTCCTACATCATAAGCAGCTCTAGACATCCCGAACAAAGTATATCAACAATTTGATGATTCTAAAGTTTTCATAATATTTTAATTTAAAATTATAATTTAAATGGAAAATTAAATTGGTATGTTGTCAGACAAATTTATACACCTAATGACAGCGTAATAATTTTATTTTCCACATAAATTTCTAAATTAAGAAGAATTATTAAAAGCTTATTAATTTTTACAAATTTCTCATTTCAAGAGATCGATAGTTACAATTTACTACCAGGGTGTCGAACCAAGCCGTTAAACCAAAATATCCCTTTAAAAAACCGTAACCATCATAAGAATTCTGAAGGGCAGAGAACCTAACCGTTTTGAATATATTATAACTGACTTTAACTGGTTCCTATAATTGTATTTATTTTAAATGATGCATTATTTAAAATATTTGAAACCAAATTTATATAAGTATTAAATAAAACATATATAAATTCGTTTTAAAATAAGGAACTAACTTTAGGAAGGAAACTAAGAAGCTATTCCTATCGGTAAAGACTATGTTTTAATAGAAAAAATAATATATAACATTTTATTTTGAATTCCTTTAGAGAAACAGTTGAAAGATGATTTGGTTTTATCTTGGATATTTAATATCACTCCGTATGCTGAAAGGGATTACCCTGTATTAGAGCTAATATTACTTGTAGATGACTTCGAAAATACCCATAATAAAGGAAAGAAATTTCAGCTTTAGTATGGGAATAAATATATATCCACAAGTAAAATTAATGTTATAACTATTAATAATAAAAAAAAAAAATTCAAATCTCCCTCACCTTGGGAAACTTATTTGTTTATTATAACCAAAAACAAAATTTAAAAGACTTTATATACATACTAAACTTTTGGGTGGGGAATTAATACGATGAGGAAGAGGGCTGAGATAGAAGAGTCGATTTTATAAAAAAAATTAAAAAATAATACTTCACAAAAGGCATGCCTAAATAATATAATATAATGTAATGTAATAGAAATAAATATATTATATTTTAGAATTATAGTTACGATTCTTATTACGAGTATAATATAACGGATTTAAAAGTTGAAAGGGGTCTCATAGTGATAAACCTACAAACCTTAATAGACAGATCAAGAATTTATAATACAAAACAAAAAGACAAACTTATAAAATTGTCAATTCCTTCAAAAAATATTATAGCAGCAAACGACTCATTTTATGGGAACAGATATAGAGTTGGTTATCATTCATTACAACATTGATATAAAGTATGATAAAATACATTATTATCACAAACTTAAATAATTTTTCGCCATGAACCTTTTGAAAGAATCTTAAATTTATATTAATTTTAGTTAATAAATAAATTAAAATATAGGATGAAAAATTTTCTAAGGTGTTTTATAATCATTTTGTATAGATCTCATATAAGAAATAATTGTATCTCCTACCAGGGTATAAGTGTCCATCTTTTTTTAAACTTGGGAATTTATTTTTTATTAAATTGAATTTCGTGAATAAAAAACAAAATAAAGAATTACACATTTAAAAAATATTAATATATATATTATATATATATAGGTCTTATATAAGAGATAAAAAGAATACCAGGGTATGAATATCCAAAAACGTAAAAATCCTGAAACACGTGAATTTGATTTAGAGCCTTATTCTCTGGGCACAAGTTTTTTCTCCTATAAGGAGGATGTGTCATTGACTTGTGGGTTAAAGTTGATCAAGATAACCTGGTATAAAGAAGTATTAGCCGCTTATTTTTATCCTGATCCTCTTACCATCAATAGATGCATCGGTATTAATTTATATGAGTCATCTATGCTTTAGGATATAATTTACCCAAAAACATTAAAATTAGAAATTTCAATCATTGAATGATCAAATTTCCACAATTTAAAATTTAAAATTATTTTAGATTCATTTTAAAAAAAAATGATTTTTAATTGATATTTTAAAAATAAATTTAGAGAGACTGGTATTATTTACTAATTATTCATATCACATCTAATGAACATTTAAATAAATTATGGAAAAAATATCTTAAAAAAACGAAGTTTTGAACCGGATAAAATGTTTTATGATAGTAGATAAGCACCATAAATAATTTAAGAGTTTCAGGTTGATAGTGATAAACTGAAAATAATAATATTTAAACAACTTGTTTGGAAAGGATAAAAATATTAGGGTAATAAATGAGTATTACACATTTAGAGAGATGGCTTGAACAATTTTCATATTACCGAGGAAAATAGCTAAAATATTTTGACAAACCATCTTATTTTATCCAGAATAACAAAAAAATTTTCCTCTTGTGGAGTAAATCTATTTCGGATGACTCCCAAAGTTTTTGTAACAATCATTTATTACCTAAAATGTTATTTTCCTACATATAATTTATCATATATTAGTTTTGCAAAGTAATAAAATTTTTTATATCAATAGTCAAATTAATTTTTTAAATAATAATTCAAAAACAATTTTGAATAAAATATTTTTTTCAATAAAACTACAATAATTTTCAATGCAAAATTTCTAGCTATTCATAAAAATTCTTTGTCATTTCAAAGATGGCTTTTTTATTTCATTTTTTTAGCATGACTTTTCTAGACTATCAGGTCAAAGAATTTTCTATCTATCTCTCTTTTTACCTAATACTTAATTTAATCGTTTTTTAATAATATTTCAAGGATCATGCGACTTAGGGTACATAGATATTTTATCGGATTCGATGTTTAATATGCATAGTTTTCTAACTCAAGATGAATTTAAATATCAGACTCTTTCCAACGAACATAAAAGGGAAATACAACTGAAGTCAATTCCAAAGGTATGCTGCGCGGTTGTAGAATACGAATCTTTAGATAATATTTATCGTGATAGCAATAATATTCTCAATAAGATAACAATGGTTAATGCATCGGCTAAAAAGTGTTCTTGTCTATAATATTTAAAAAATAGAATAAATTGTGAAACTATACATAAGATACAATATTTTATAATAATTTTTACCATAGTTTTATCTATTATTATAATGTTAAATATTAAAAACTGAATATAATATGAGGGGTAATACGCGGAATATTATTTGTGTTTTTGGTGAAGCTGAAAGGGAGAAATCAGGATTAGGAAACATATTAATCTAGCCAAATATTTTTTGATAATTAAATTTGAATTGTCATAGAGGAAAAATTATCTTCTATATATGACTGTAAAAAAATTTATATTTTGTAAAGTAAAATATAAATATAACCTCTAAAAAGGGGAGAGGGCAGGAAATGGCAAGTATTTTAGTGAAAAGGATCTATAAACTTGAAATTTAATTCAAGGAAAATGTAATTTCAATGTATAAGAATATATTAAAATAATCGAAATAAATATCTGTTTTCTTTAAAGTTTTAAAATAACTTCCCTTTAGTTCTGATTCAGTATAAATATAGATATAATAAATGTATAAACAAGTATTATTTCAATTCTGATTTTGCAATATTTCTTAAAATAAACATGCTTTTATCAAATTTTATAGAGGAGTTTACAATGTCTTTTGTAAATTATTACTAAGATACATAATTAATTACTCAAAGGTTTACCTATAGTATATATTTATAATAACCCAATAATCTGATTTAAAACTCAATAATAAGCACAACTATTTTAGTCGCATTAATATCGTTAGTTTATGTTCTCTAATTTATAAAAATAAAATAGACAAAAATTACAAATTTATCCATTCGAGTTTGAGACATTGGCGAATATTAGAAATTTTCAAATCCGTTTTATGATGCTAAATCTCGAAGCTTACATAATAATGATTTGGCTAAGAGGCGTATTTAAAAATTAACCCTAATCTACACTAAATGTAATTTATCAAACTAATACAAATCTAGTAATTACATACGGCTAATTATTTTTCAAAAGATAATATTAAGTATGTGATTTATACTTGATAAAACCAAGATACTTTAACAAAAAAATAAATATCATATGATGTATATCTATTATTTTAGCATAAAAAAACACATCATAATATATCATATTTTCATTATAAAAAATATTATATTTTTTTGTAATAAAATTTGTGAAGAAACTGTTATTTAATAAGTATTATATGGGCATTTTAATTTACAAACAAAACAAGAAGTTTATATTACACATTTTTTTACTAAATTATCTAAATTAAATTATATAGCTTCGTATAATATTTTAAACAATATATTAAAATTACATAATTTATATTTTTACAATATGGTTGAAAGATAAGAATATAAATCAAAATTTATTTTATGTATAATTAAATTATAAATAATATATATAACATTTTTATATAATTGGGGATATCGAGGCAAGTTGAGTACAAGGGTCTGTCCAGTTTATTATAAATCTAAACTATTTTTCTTTATAAGACTAGAAATTTATTTAATTTATATTGTACTTTAGCTAGAATTTGAATAGGTATTCAAAACGACATCATAAGCAGAAAAAATATATGAAAACTATGATGTCCGCCCATTAAAATTTTAATGTCCGGCCGGAATAAAATTTTATTTTTTACAATATATATTTTATTTAATTAAGTAGTTGTTATTAAAATAAATGGAGAAATTAGCTTTGTTACAATCTATATTATTTTTGAGAATAGTAATCAAAATGAGAGAATTGCATGGTCTTTCCAAATTTTGGCAGAAATTATGGCTCATCCTACCATGTCAAAATATTTGTTGGGGACCGGGCAGGACTTTGCAGAGTCTAAAAAATTTTGAGACAAAAAAAAGTAAATTATGAGAAGTTAAAGTGGGAGTGGAATTTTATGGGACTTCCAATGGATATTCTGTCATGTAGACGCTGACAATGGTAACACTAATCAGCACCATAAGTATTGATTGAATACTAGATATGTTTTTACTGTTTTTAGGTCCATGTTTATTATATTAATTGCGATATTTTCATATAGTAGAATCTTTAGCAATTATATTAAGAGAAGAAAATAAAAATAAAAGAAATAATTTATTGATAAAAAAAATAAAAAGAATGAAAAAGCATTTTATTGTCATTTTTTTATTTTTAAATTTATATACTATTCGTTTAAAGGATCATGAGACGTTAGGCACCTCGGTATTCTTTCAGATGATAAGGGGATGTTTAATTTTTATAGTCAACTAATTCAAGGAGAATTTATAAAATATCAAACTCTTTCTGACAAAGATAAGAAAAAATAAATGTTAATTCCCACTTTGTGTTTTGCCGCTGTAGAATTCGATTCCTTTGATTCAATTTGGAGAGATAGTAATAACACTTTCATAAGATTAAGATGAATAACGCGTCGGCAAAGAGGTGTGCTTTTATTTGATTTTTATATATATTGGGAACTTAAAATATACATAGATATATAATAATTGCTTCTTTTTTAAAAATAAAATATATTCCTTAAATAATATTTTGCGTGCTAGGAGAATGAAAAAGTTAAATTAGGATTAAGAATCATGGATATCACCCTACTTAATTTATTCATACAATGTTTGGTTAACTAAGATTGGACATATTTGAGATTCTTCCTCTACTGTGATTCGTCATAAACTTGAGGGCAACCTTTTACAAATTACTGATATTTTTTTATAAAATACCGATGAGTATTGACATAGCAAAAATTCATATATTCATATTTAAAATAAAAAAAGTCAGGTAGAACAACATTTGGTAAAAATGGAAATGATAAACAAATTCAATCAGAAATATTAAACATTATTAGTATAGATTAAATTTAATATTTCTAGAACAACTTAAAGAAGAGCAATGCTAAAATACAAAGAGATTCAATATCTCCATATGGAATCTAATTTAAATAGATTAATATTTACCAAACCTCTGTAGGAAATTTTAAAAGATTAGATAATACAAGACTAGCTAGGAAATCATTTATGATGTATAGCATAAAATAGTTAAAACTTATAAATATGTAAAAGAATTTTTTAATGATATTAATTACATGTTAGATAATTAGAGTTAATAGAGATTTATTAATTATATATATATTTTATAACATTTTATAATGCTATTAATTATATATTAGAAATATCTGTTAAATAATTAGTTATCATAGATTTAATTATATAAATTTTTATGTTAAAAATCATTTATTTTTGGATAAAAATATTTGCCCATGATTTTACAAAAAAAATATGAGTTAAGACGATGTATGATGAGTGGCTTGTGCATTAAATAAGCAAGAAAGATTATTTAAGAGCAGAAAAGGAGAAGTGTGGATTATATTCAGTAATTGTAAAGAATGAACATATGTATCAATAATGTTTTATTTGATGTAAATAAATATTTAATAATTTTCCTATTTATAAATTAATATAATTTATGTATTCCTAATAATTGTCTAATTTAGTTTAATGCATCAAAAATTAAATTTTAATATTGATAAACGATTAAATGATTGAAATACATTTTATCATGTAGATAATTTAAATAATAATTTATAAAATCATTTAATAGATGAGTGGTTAATTTTATATTTAAGTAAGATAATAATTTATATAATATTATCATTAAATATATGAGTCAGACGATAAATTGAGATGTTAATATTAATTAATTTGGTTTATAATTAGGTTTTTAAATACCTAAGATATGAAAATAGGGACTTTTACAAGTATTTTCTAATGTAATATTTTATATTTATAATAAAATTCTTAAAAAATTTTGGCCAGTTAATATATGGTAGTGTTGTTAAATGGCTCAATTTGATCCATATTTAAAAAAACGAGTAACTTAATAGAAAAAATATTTGAAGCCTTAAGATTTGGCTCATAGAGGGCAAATATATTTGAACATATATTAACAAAAATAAGGGGGCTTAGGCAATTATGGCCAAAATATTAAGTTAACTTTACAAATCGGCTAAAATCTCGTTTACCAACACTAATACATAGTATATGGTCGATAGATACCAAGTTTTGAATGGCAAGAAAAACAACTTTCACATTACTTCATCTGCTGTCATAGATAGAGATTTGATTTAAATTTTATCTTAAAAATATGCATTTAAAAATAACCAAATTATTTTAAGGAACAGCTCCGTGCCGGACCCCAAACCGTAAAGATCCTAAAAATTTTGGATTTTGGACCTGCTTGAAATATGAAAAATCCTAAATCAACTAAAAAAATATACATTTCTAAAAAATAAATATAAGTTCGGGCTTGAAAATTGATATTTTTTTAGTCTGTGATATTATATACTACTCCATTATATTAAATTGAGTTATCGTTTTAAAGAGATGCTTTTTGATTATAAAACTTAAATATCATTATAGAGGCGTTCTATATACAGTATCAAGCATGGCTTCAAGAACGCAAATAGTTCCATCTGTTGATTCCTATTTAAAAAATTATTCTAACATAAGCAGCTTGGCTCCCTTAACAAAGGATATCAACAATTTAATGAATCAAAATTTTTCTCTAAAAGTTCATTATATAATTAATCTGAATTATATATAAAATGATAAATACACATTTAAGTAAATAAATCAGCAGTTTAAGTGTTATATTATATTAAAATTTCATTTATATTTTTATTTTCACAAGCCAATGAATTAAGATGCAACTATATCCACTCTTTTCCTCTACTAATTCAATTTATAAAAATTTAAGTTCTAGTGAATAACGTAGTTCATAAAATTAATAAGTTATTGTTATTCTAGCTCTTTCAATTTGTTGAATAAAATAAAGATCTCGTTTAAACCCTAAAATTAAAAGCTTTATTGATTTTTAAAAAATTGTTTTAAAATCAAATAAATGTTTTATAATTTTTTTTAATATATATATTTTATTTTAAAAACTATAGATGGAGTGGCCATTTATAATAAATACGCTTAGCATCCCCTTTTGTAAAAATCAAGCGGTGCCCTGTCCCCAATCTAATGGTATAATATAATAAGCCTACACCTAACGAACTTATAATAATCATTTATAGTATATTAAACAAATTATTTTGAATATAGCGTGTAGTTCATATTGGTGTCGGTATAGTAATTCAAATGTCTGCGGTTCTAATCTGAATTGGCGAAAATTTTTTTAGTTTTATTTTAAAAGTAAGTTAGCACAAAATAAAATAATAAAGGAACATGAAAAATATTTAATTAAATTAATGTTGTTAATGTAAAACTAGTGCCTTTGCATATTTAACTTTTCTTATTATCTGCTTACTAGTCGTAATTTCTCATATCCCATATTTCTATAAATATGATAATGTTTCTTTTCTTTTTAAATTGTACCAGGACAAGCTATTATAGAGGGTTAAAAAAACTTCTGGGTAAATTTAAGACAAATTAGAACACGGCTTAGAACCTAATTATTAATAATATAAATTCCAGCAAATGGTAATTATTAAATATCTCAAATCTTTCCTCCATTCCACAATGTGAAAATTCTTTTTGCCTCAGTTTCAAAAATAGATACTTTTTTTATTATATAAATATTTCGTACATTATGAAAGAGTTAATTAACTTTATTAGATCCCGATTTTAAAATATAAGCAATATAAATATATATGATAAAATAAAATTTTAAGTAGATTAAATTATAAAATATCTTAAACTTATAGAAAGCGATTATGTTTAATTGTTAAATTTGCTTAGTTAAGGGTTATCGATAAAAGGCACTGGCATATATTTTCTCCTATTCCCCTCCATTCCACTACCTAACATGACTTTTGTAAAAATTTATTAATCTTTTAATTTCTTTCTTTCGGATTACGCTTTTTACTTTTTAAAATATCATTTCAGATTAGAATGCAATACTTTATGGTAGCCATAAATTTTAATTAACATGAATACGAAAGAATGAATTCTCATGGTTGTTTCTTATTTCTTAAATTATTTTCGCTTTTAACCTTCCGTGCATGCAAAAATAAAACTAGACCCATACGCCCATGGCTTATTTTAACACTTTTATTAATAAATATTAATAAAAATATCTTAAATTTATCATAATATTTGTATAAAATAGTCCCCGATTTCTAAATTCAACGACAAGCGCACCTTTTTGCAGAAGCGTTAAGCATTTTTATCTTATTATATATATATTGGTTATCATTATTCCGCCAAACTGTATCGAATGAAGAGAATTCTACTGCAGAGCAGCACACAGTTGGAATTGATTCCATTTTTATTTTCATCTTATTCGTTTCGGAGAGAGTTTGATATTTTAAAAATTCTCCTTGAATTAATTGACTATAAAAATTATACATATTATTTTGATTTGTGAAAGTATTGAAGTATCCCACGTCGCATGATCCTTTAAAGAGGTGTATAAATCAATAAATAAAACATGTCAATAAATTTATTTAATCTTTTTCTTCATTAATCTTTATTTTAAATTTTCCTTCTTATTTAATACTTATAATCTACGATATAAAATATAGCTATTAACAAAACAAAGAATCGTGTAAACAGTATGCTTAATTGGAACATGATTATTATATGGAAATAATTTCTTGAAAGATTTTGAGTCAAATTTTTTTAAATATAAAAATCGTTCTCATACTCATATCTTCTCTTTATTAACTTTTGATATTATCACATTATATAGTTGTTTTATCAGGATATGTATAAAAAATATGTTTTCTATATAAAATTTAACTTTTTAATTGGTAACTTGCAATATTATATTTATAATTATAAATATCAAAGTTTAGAAGTACATTACCCATACAAGTATTGATAAAAAGAGGATCAGGGTATAGATAATCGGCTTGTAATTCTTTAATCCAGGTTATCTTAATCTTTTGCAACCCGCAAGTCGGTGATACATTTACTTTATAGGCGGAATAAAATTCATTCAGAGGATAAGGTTCTAAATCAAAATCAGTTACTAAAGGATCCGTAGGTTTCTCCGGAAGCGTAACATCAGATGATTCAATTTTATTTAATCTTAGAAGATTTATATAATATGTATAAATGTATATTTGATATATAGTATTACAGGCAATTTGTGTATAAATATAAAACTTGTAATGTCCAATTAATATTTGAGGCAATTCATATAATCATAGTATATGAATTAAAAATGACTCAAATGTTTATACCAAAATTGTCTGAAAATTTATAGGATAGGTATTTGACACATTATGAAACGTATTTTGGCAAAATCAATTTCTTTTAATTGAAAAAAATATGCTCAATCAAAATTAAATAATTAATTCAGCTAATTTTTTTTAAATTTGAAAAGATTTTACATCAGAAATGTATTATATATCATGTGTAAAATATATATCCTATAAATATACATTGTTATAAGATATTACACTTGCCCGTAAAAAATGAAAAATTTTGATCAAGATATCTATTATATATTGTATTCCATAATAAATACCAAAAAAAGTCGATTCTCAACCATACCCCCTTCGATTTTTTTAAAATTTTGCATGTTGATAGTATCTACACCAACTAATAAAAATGTAAAATTTTACTTTTCAAATCGCCTTACTTCATGAGATATGGCCACCTTTAGAAAGGCGGAAATTCCAAAATACACTATATTTAATTTTAAATATCTCAAAAAGTAATTAAGCTAAAGGCATTAGTGTTGTTAAATGGCTCGTTTTGAGCCGATTTTTAAAAACGGCTAACTCAATATTTCGTCCAGAAAAATATTATGCAAGCCTCAAGATTTTGCTCATAGAAGGAACAAAGGTCTAGGCATATATTATCGAATTCTCGAGACTTAGGCAATATTTTTCTGGCTAAAATATTGAGTTAGCCGTTTTAAAAAATCGGCTCAAAATGAGCCGTTTAACAACACTAAAAGGCATGAATTTAATTTTAAATAGCTCTTTATTATGATATAAAATTTATTTTATTGAAATAATGTCTACTACCCAAAACCGGAAATAATAAACCGGAAATGGCTATAAAATAAAAATTACTCTTTTTTTTCTTATAAATTTTTTTTAAAGATAGACATTATACTTCTTAATATTTGTACAAAATCCTAGATTGGGACAAGTACTGGGCCAAAAGTTATTACACTGTAAATATAAGTAATATGGCTTAAATCCCATATTATACCAAATGTATAGTAATTTAGGAAACAAATAAAAAGAAAATTCGTTTTGGATCAGGCCGAATATATTTTTTTTATAAATCTTTCTGGCCGTGTTAAAAAAATTTGGCCCTATGCAGATCACTAGTAGATATTGTGTCATATTTAGCACATATGTTTAGATATTTTATTTTAAAAGGAAAATAATCGTAAAAATATTTATAACTTTATTTAGCTAATTTATGGGAAATTAATATTCTAATAAACATATTAATTAAATAATATCATACATTAAATATTTTTTGTTTTTATGGGTAACAGCTCCATTAGAAAAATAAAATATTATTGTTATCTTATTAAATCTTTCTTTCAAGAATATAATTTAATTTATTTGTGTTTAAGACAATCTGATATAATCATGTAATTTAAATGTTTAGTGATATATCCTTCGCGGTAATAAATCATATATGGATAAAGTGTTGCTTGATTATTAGTCCAATGTAAACCTTGAACGTGATCTTGAACTACAAAAGCGTAGTTCTCTGCAACGGATATTATTGGATATTCCCCATCCTTTTTTGGTCTCATGATAGCGAACTTGCTAAAACCTACCTTTATATTACTGTTTATTTCTTTAAAATTGGTAAATAATTCTTTTATATTAAATAAAACTTATTTCTTTTGCACTTTGTTCTTTTTTCCAATAACATTTCATTGATATAAAATTATTCATACCTGGCATAAGTCAGCTGTTTTCATTAGAATTATAAAATTCTATTACTTTATATGCAAGGTCATTCGGAATTATTCTACATGGTTTTATGCGTTATATTAAAAATAATACAATACAATTTGGTAAATGTTGTTTTAAGTTTTTTAAAATTTAATAAATGCAAAATAATCAGATATTTTAGTTTTAATGCTATTATTCACATATATTACCCACTTATTTTAAAAAATAATTACTCTATATTTGGTATAATATAGGATTTAAGCCATGCTACTTATATTTAAAGCATAGGTGTAGCCAGGGGGGGGGGCAAGGGGAAAATCACCCTACCCTCAGAAATTTATCACTTTTTGTGAATATAATTTTAAGCTAATAAAAAATATCCCCCTTAGTCCTCCCCCCACTCCCTGACCCCTAAAAATGTATGCATATAACTTAAACAATAATTTGGAAGAAAGAATGTAAAAGTTAATATTTTTGTGAAAATATTCATCATAATTTATACATTTTTGGAAAATATCATTTATATATAAAAAAGAGTGAACCAAAAATGCTTTTTAAGAAATGGAATATAAGATAAGTCTTAAGACAAAAGTGAAATGTATTAAAATTATTAATAATAGATCCATAAAATTACTAAATAATATAATATATCAAATATAATTTTTTATAAAGTAAGAAATTTTAATTTATTTATCTTAATAGAAGTAAAATACAATTATAAAACTATTGATAAAATTAAATTATAAATTAAATTAAAAAATTAAAGGACAATACAAACAGTGTAATATTTTAATTCTTAGATTTACAGTATATCTAATATCAATTATCATATGACAATCAAGTAATTTTTACCAATCTAGCGAATTATATATTTTAGAACTATAAAATATTGATAAGGACATCAAAAATATCTTTTAAAGACATTGTGAAATAAATAATATAAAGATTAATTTTTAATATTTATTTAATAAGATGGCGTTAAATAATTGAATGCAAAATGTTGTATTATTTATTATCAAGAGCATTGATTAGTAAAATTTGTTAAAATATTAATTGTAATATATTCTTTAATTGTAAAATATGTCTGTAAAGTGGAATTTTACCTAGCATTTTGTAACTAATTCTATATAATAGAGATATATCAACTATATGCCTACTTACATTTTCTAAATAAAATAAATTTCTTATACTTGTTTGCAGCGTCTACATGAGCGGGAAGGAACAGTTTGCATCCTATTTTTTGAGGGGGTAGGGGGTAAGCTGCTTTAATGGGGGTAGGATAAATTATTTGGGGGGTTGTCTATTAAAGTTTGAGATGAAATAGGAGAAAATTTATTGCTGTAAAAATTAATACTTTTATTATAGTATTATTATAATACAATTCATCGACCAAATCTATATATTGCAAACAATCATACACATTGTTTTCCAAATAAACTATCCTTTTAAATTACATTTAAAAGGTTTAGATATTTTAGCAAGCTCATAATGGCATAATAATTAATTCATTGTAAATAATGGAGGTTTTAATTGAATTATTATCTAAAAAATAAATTCTTTAAATTCACAAAATATCGATAGTTGGTAGTAAGTTATCCTTTATAAATTCGTATCAGTGAAAATAATGAGGGGGGTAGGCAAAGGTTTTTGAAGGGGGTTTGCATCCAGTGAAAATCCTGTCATGTAGACGCTGCTTGTTTGGAATAAATTATTACCATGCTTTTATATTAATGTATATACAAGTAATTTATTGTATTTTACATAAACTAATATCATATTTGTTCTAGGCTTATTTTTTTTTATTAAAATTAACCTCCTATCTTGTATGACTATATACAAACTAAGGTAACCCGGCCGAAGGCTGGGCAAAAGCGGGCCGAAGGCTAAACCAAAAGGGGGTCTGGGGGAGAAGCCCCCAGTAATTATTTATATCCCCCCCTTAGGAAAATCCTGGCTACGCCTATGGTTTAAAGTGTAACTATTGACCCAGTATTCGTCTCAATTTAGGATTTTGTACAAATATTAAGAAGTATAATGTCTATCTGTAAAAAAAATTTAAAAGAAAAAAAAAGTGTAATTTTTATTTTATAGCCATCGGTTTTCTATTTCCAGTTTTTGGTAATAAAATTTTTTTCAATAAAATAAATTTTATGTCATATTAAGGAGCTATTCTAGAGCTATTTAATAAAATTTAAATCGTGTCTTTAACTTAATTACTTTTTGAGATATTTAAATTTAAATTTAGTGTATTTAGGAATTTCCTCCTTTCTAAAGATGGTGGTCATATCTCATAAAGTAAGCTAAGTTGAGAATTAAAATTTTATATTTTTACTAGTTAGTGTATATACTACCATCATACAAATTTTAAAAAAAATCGAAGGGTTCAACTTTTTTGAATTAGAACTGGATAATTACTAATTTATTATCAATATATATATAAATAAAAACTAGATTAAAAAATCTTAATTTTTGCCAAAATTATAGCTCTGTCAATGTTGCGCTATTTGCATATAACGATATAGTTTTTGCTTCATTTTTATGTTTTAATCAATTGTTGTTCCCTCATAATTTTTTTTTCTATACTGAATCGTAAAATATTTTCATTCCATATCTCTATTCCAAATTGTCAAGGTAAATTTTTTATTATATACAATAATGAAATTTAACAATTTTTTAAATTATGCTTATAATTTAAGTAAATTATTATGCATCATATAAAAATTGAAAATTAAATTATAATAAAATTTAACAATTATTTATTAATTAACTTTCTCATAATTTAGATAAATTATTAAGCATTACTTACTCTTATAAATTAAAAATACAATCTTTATATTGAAATTTAACAATTTTAATAATTTACTCATAATTTTACAAATTATTAAGCTTTAGTTGCTCATATAAATATTGAAAATACAATCTTTATAATGAAATTTAACAATTTTTTAATAATATTTCACAATTTAAATAAATTATTAGCTTGAAAATTAAATTATAATGAAATTTAAAAATATTTTAATAATTAACTTGCTCATATAATTTAAATAAATTATTAAGCATTACTTGCTCATATAAAAATTAAAAATAATATCTTTATAATGAAATTTAACAATTTTTTAATAATTTACTTTCATAATTTTAATAAATTATTAAGCATTACTTGCTCATATAAAAATTGAAAATACAATCTTTATAATGAAATTTAACAATTTTTTAATAATTTAAATAAATTTTTAAGCATTACTTGCTCATATAAAAATTGAAAATACAATCTTTATAATGAAATTTAACAATTTTTTAATAATTTACTTTCATAATTTAAATAAATTTTTAAGCATTACTTGCCCATATAAAAATTGAAAATACAATCTTTATAATGAAATTTACCAATTTTTTAATAATTTACTTTCATAATTTAAAAAATTATTAAGCATTACT
Organism: Gordionus sp. m RMFG-2023; assembly: GCF_954871325.1. Lineage (NCBI taxonomy): Eukaryota > Metazoa > Nematomorpha > Gordioida > Chordodea > Parachordodidae > Gordionus > Gordionus sp. m RMFG-2023. The sequence goes on along the minus strand of NC_088779.1, from coordinate 29,687,545 downwards.
TGCTCATAAAAATTGAAAATTTTAATATTTATAATGAAATTAAACAATTTTTAATATTTTTAGAAGCAAATCAAATGAAAGAAAAAGACTAAGGGAATGTGGTGAGGCCTATAGCAATATCAAAGATGATTTGAAAAGAGCAAGGATGGTTCAATGATCATTCTAATAAATTTATATTTCAATGTCACCTAAAAGTTAATGCAGACTATATAAAAATTATTCATGAAGTTTTTTGTAGCTTAACTGATGAAGCTAAGTGATCTTTCTATAGCAAATTTGTTGTTAGGTCTCCATGTAAAAGAAGGGTATGGAAAAAATTATTAATTAAATATTAATTTTATTTTATATTCATTTTTATTTATTGTATGAATAAAATAGAAAGAAAAAAAAGATATAGTAATTTATTTATTAAATTACATTAATAAAATGTAAATGGAGCATTTTGAACATTAAAAAAATCATAAAGTGTCTCCACTTGCATTTTGATTTTATTAAATAAATTTTACATTTAAATTTTTTGAGCAAAAATTTTTTAGGCTACAATTAAGTAACAAAATGATAAATTATCTCTGAAATTTTTAATTAAATTGAGCAATAAGTTTTTTCTATATTTGATTTTAAACTTTATTGTTGATTTTCTCATTTTAAACATTTGCGCATGTGGAGCAGTCCAATATATAAAATTAACTTTTTTTCCTTTGTCAACTCACTTTATCTGAATTCAGTCACCAAGATAATCAATAATCCATCAATTAAGATAAGAAGTAATATCATATTATACATTTAAATACCTATGTTTAGTATTGTAATGAATGATCATAAATGGCCTCATTTTGGGTCTCGGATCAAGTGAGCGTTTTGTTATATGGTTATTTTCAGTGAGAACTGAAATTTTTAATAGTGCATCCTTCTGTTTATTCCTATAAACACCGGATCTATGTAATAAGGGCTGTAGGTCAATCGCTTTGAAACCGCCTTCAACTTTAGTATTAGTTCTGTTATACTCATAATATAATGTTCGATTTTTCTGTTTTAAATATACATTATTAAAATTTTATATATATACATACTACAGAATTTACTTTTTAGTTAGATTTATGCTAATTCTTATTTTAGTTATTAATATTTTTCTTCTTTTTCAAATTCCCTCCAAAAACAAATCAATCTTAAAGGTTTCTACTTCAATTGTATATAATCTACTACTCTACTTTAAAATGTTTCTGCCGTTATTCTGCAGTGTATAAACTTACAATATTCTACGTATAAAATTTAAACTCAAGCTTCGGGCAATTTATATTCTGGTCGGACCAGCATAAAAATTGAATAATTTTGACATATAAATTTTTTTTCAGAAAATATTATTTGCTTTTTATCGTTATCTTAAGTTTGTATATTCTTAAAAAAAGATTTATAAAAATTTTTATTTATTCCAAATAAAGAAATATTTAAACTCTGCTTACTCGTGGATTTGCATTTATTGCGATTTTGAAAATCGTATCTCCATTTTTTATGATTCCATCTGATAGGTGTGTAAATATTAACTCATGTAATACTGGAATATCATTTTTATCATAAGGAGTTATGTTAAATCTCCAAGTATCTACCGGATCTCCTGTCAGTTTTTTATCCTCTTGAATTCGAAATAAATATCAATAATATATAATTTTCATCAAATATTTCAAATCATTTACAATTTATTATTTCTATTCACATTCCATACTTATCTATATTATTATATAATACGTTATTATTCCATATCTATAATATTCCCTAAATAAATATTCATATTCTAATCCATTTATTTAATAATAATCATACTTTTAATGAGTAAAACATAAAATCATTAATTGTTACTTTTCTCAGGATATCGTAAGCTACTTTCAATGTGGGAATGATATTTTAAATAGGAATGATAAAAGGGAGTCTTTTCTAGCTTTCTATCATGAAACCATTTTATGCCCGGTTTGAGAAAGATATCTGTATTTTATTTATTAAATGATTATCAATAAGAATTTATAAATAAAATGATTAGAATTATTTCATTTCGGAAATGTAAGGGATAATAATTTTAATTATATGCATAATTTTACCATGATTAGTCGATGAAAAACTATTTGTATTAGATGCTGTAAAATGTGCCAAGCTTAATAATTGAATTACCAACAAAAGCAATTTGAAAAAAAATAAATTCATTTTTCGTTTAAATTAAGCCTTATAAAAATATTTATAACTATTAATATTAAACTGAAATTGTTTAATCTTAATTTATTAAATTATATATTTATAACTTTATGATAAACATATTATTAAGTTTTACATAGGTTATACAACTCCAATTTCTTGAACTTATATATAATAAACAAGCCAGAGTAGTGAAATATTTTAAAAAACTCTCTTTAACATTTAATTAATTAAACCCTATCTTTGATTTTTTATAATATTTTATATTTAAAAATTAATTATAATCTTTTTAAAAATAATTTAAATATTTTTAGTTTTATATTTTGTTCTCTCCTCGTCCTAAGTCAATTTTATAAAATTGAAGTTTTACCGAATAACGTGAAATAGTCCTAAAATAAATAAGTTATTACTATTCTAGCTTCAGGTTGCATAACAATAAAGAATTGTTTGAACACTAATATTAGAAGATTTATTAATATTGGAAATTGTTGTAAAATCAGTTCATATTAATATTATGTAATTTTTTAATTATATCCATTTTAAAAAATGTATCGACCGAATCTCCTTTCAGTTTTCTATCTTCTTGAATTTCGAAAAAATATTCATAATAGTGATATGCATCGGGACTAATTTTTCCTACCCGCGCCCAGCTCAAAATTATTTTAAAAAAGTTTGCCCGACCTGAACCCAAATTTTTTAAAAAAATATTAGGCCAGACCCAACCCGAAGCCTTTCGCACCGGTTCAGGTACGGGCCAGGCCGACTTTTGCAAATCTCCAATTCGTTATATAAGAAATTCTCTTTACAATTTTAAATCTGAAATATTTTTCTTTCTATTCACATTCTATATTATCTGAATCATGAAATTTTTTTTTAAAATATTGTGCTCAGCATCTATATTATTAATTTTTCATAATTATAACGAGTAAAACATTACATCATAAAAATATCGTTACTTTTTTCGGGGTATCTTAAACTTCTTTGCCTAATTTTTGAAGCCCGGACTGGTCCGAATCTTTTTTTAAAATATTTTGCCGCCGGCGCGAACCCAATTATTTTTAAAAAATTAACCGACCCGGTCTGGCCCTAATTTATTTAAATATAGAAAGTAATTTTTATAATTACTTAAAATAAAATATGATATACGTTTCGTTTCAATATATATAAAATCTTACAATAAAAAATTCATAATAAAATTGAAAATTTAGATATATTTTAAAAAAAATCGAAATTCTGACCCGACCTTGAACTTGAATATGGGCCTGGCCTGGCTCGAGCAGGTTAGGGACTGCTTAACTTTACAGATTTCTAGTGAGAATAATATTTTAAAAAGGAATGATAAAATTGAGTGTCTTTTCTCGCTTTCGATCACAAAATAATGTCATATTAAGTTTTATAAAGATTATCTGTAATGATTATCAATAAGAACCGATTTTTATCAATTAAAAATGTTTTGATATTCTTTATTTCGGGAATTTTATAGGATAATGAGTCTTATAATTAATTTACATTGATCAGTAATATGAAATCTTTTCAAAATATAACATCAGTTTATTGATTGTTTTAACAAGTAGAGTTTTAGCATCATATTTTTAAAAAAAAACATATAAAAGTATTCACATTTATCTAAAATATAGTAAATAATTCAATTTTTTTTTATTTAACTACACGAACTACCATCAGTAACATGCAAAAATATATTTCAAATGATTTACGAAATATTTAAAAATTAAAATTGTGTTGAATTGGTAACGGAAAAATATTAAATTAAATCGGTTATATCAACCTATCATTGCACAGGTTAAGACTACTCAAGACCCAGTCATTTAAAAAAGGTTATTACTTAAAAAATTTTTAATTTTTGCCTGAATCTTTTAGTAATCTTACATTTCAATTTTGATTTGTTTCAGTACTTCAAGAGTTTTAAAAATATTTTGCTTGACACTGCGTAAACTCAACCTGTACTTTTTTACATTTTTTTGGTGTTGATATATTATGCATTAATAAACACTTATTTTATATATTATTTTTAATAACTAAAAGTTGTATTATATTAATATTTGAACCTTAGATAAACATTTCTACTTCATAAATTTTATTTATATTTTTTTAAGACATATTTTTTAAATAATTAATTTACCTTAAAATAAATTTTCAAATATTTTCATATATTTTTTTTTAAACTAAAAATCATAACTTTGTGCTTAATATTAAACGATAAATGGATCTATGTTATTTCAAGTGGCTTACGTGGATTCTACTATTTATATGCCTCCCGCGTTTCATAGCAAACATTGCGAGCAATATCTATTCAAATAAGGTTAATTTTTATGCATATATAAAACCCATTCTTTTCTGTGACGTGCTATGCCAAACAAAGGGGCATATCTTGAGCTATCCGTCTAACGGGTCGGGTATGAATAAAAAAAAATGAATAAGACATCCACGAACAATTTTTTTAAAAAATCAAATGAATTATTAAACATCCTTCATCATTTGAAATTTATTTTTGAGTATCTCCTTTACAGATATAGAAAACTATGTATTTAGAAAATATGTAAATAATTTTAAGGAACAACTCTGAACTGAGCCAGATCGTAAATGTTCATACAAAATTTGCAGCTTCTTAAAATTAAAGAGCTACAATTAAAAACAAATTATAAATAACAAAAAAACGTTTTTTTTGCTGATTTTTAAAAAATAAAAAAAAATAAGTACAATTCTTATAGAAAATGTAATATACATTAAAAAAAAATTTCATTGCATTTTTCAATATCATAATTTTAGCTATTAAATCTAATATAATGCAAATCTTTGGTAAAATTTAAAATATTTTTTTTTAATTATTACACATAAATTTTATTATAGAATCGTTTTATGAAAAGTATCTAACATGGTTTCGGGATCGGGCCTTACAAATGTCCTCATTTTTCGATTCCCATTTAAAAAACTATCCCTACATTGTAAGCAGCGCTAGACCCCCCGAACAAAGTATAATCAACAATTAGATAATTCTTACAACTTTTTATAATTTTTTAGTCTAATTAAATTTGCATGTTACCAACTATTTTCTATTTTACATACATTTATATTGAATTAAATTGTCAGTTTAAGGGGTTTTATATTTCGCCAAAACTTTATTTATATTTGTTATCTTACACATAATGACAGTATAATAAAAAAAAATTTTATTATTAAAAATTTATGGAGGTAGGAATAACTATTGAAATCTTATTAATTTTTGCAAATATCTCATTTATAGTTACAATTTAATAAGACCTGAGACAGGAATTTACCTTTAAAACCGTAACTGTCATATTCTGAAAGGCAGTAAAACTAACCGTTGTGAATATATTATAACCGAATTAAACTGATTCCTAAAATTGTATGCATTATTTAAAATATTTCAAACCAAATAAATACAAGTATTAAATAAAATATATACAAAGTTTTAAAATAATGAAAAAAAAAATTTTTTGGCATCGCGTTTGATGAATAACGCCATGATATCTTCTTTTATCTCTCCTAAAGATAACCTTTTAAACTCAGCCTTGACAGCTTGGGTATCTTTAGCTCCACCTGAAGCTGTTTTACCCACAATCTTAACACACCAATCTATTTTCAAACCTTTAATTAAAAAAAATTTTAAAATAATCTCATCAAACCCCCCTTTGAAGTATATTTAACTATTACAGAATACTGACTGTACTAGTGGTTATGAATGGTTAGAAGCATTACCAAGTCGTAACCTAGGTAACCTCTTATCAGATGAACAATTAAGAGTTGCCATAGGCCATCGACTTGGATGTAACATTGTTCAACCACATACATGCATCAAATGTAAAATATTAGTTGACTCCAAAGGGAGACATGGTCTAAATTGTATATATAGTCAAGGCAGGCATGCAAGGCATGCGCAATTAATTTAGCTATTAGCCGTTCTCTTACCAGGGCCCGGATACCAAACATCCTGGAGCCTACAAATTTATCATTAGATGATGGCTTAAGACTAGATGGCTTAACTTCCGTGCCTTGGTCTTTAGGGAAACCCTTAATTTGGGACTTCACATACGTATCTTCTTTCCCAAAAAAATTAAATTTTAATCCGGTTGATATAGGCGAGAAAAAAAACAATGAAATATTCCAAATTCACAAATTATATTTTTACAATCGTTATATCTTCCCTTGGACACATGCCAAGCGGAACCTTAAAATTCATAAAAAATATTGGCGATAAGATAAGAGCCCTTACATCAGAACCAAAAGAATATTATTTTCTAAGACAAAACCTACAAATCATTATTTTAAAATATAATTATACATGTTTTTGGGAACTTGTACCACCTCCGTTTTTATATAATTTTTTTTTTATTTTATCCTATATTTGATATGTTAATTTTAATATTATTTTATTTGATATTATATTCAGTTCTTAAATAAAATGTTTTTACCTAAATAATGAAATAACTTTAAAACTTTAAACTAAGAATAGAAAGGGAATGAGCTATGCATACCGGTAAAAACTATGCACTTACTTGTTAAAAAGGATCAAGTTAACACGGCCTAAAAATAAATTATATATCAATGAAATTTGATTTTTGAACCTTTATTTTTATATATCATTTAAGGCATTTTTCAGAAATACAAAAATGTCGAATATTTAATATTTGTCAAAAAATTATGTGAATAAAAAAGGAAAATAATAAAATTTTGCTTTTTATAATTTTCATAAACACAAATAATATATAATATTTTATTTCGATTTTCCTGTAGAGAGACAGTCGAAAGATGATTCAGTTGCAACTTGGATATTTAATATCACTCCGTATGCTGAAAGGGATAACCCTGTATTACACGAGCTAATATTATTTGTAGATGACTTGAAAATACCCATAATAAAGGAAAGAAATGTTAGGTTTAAAATGGGAATAAATAAATATACACAAGTAAAATAAATGTAACGTTATAACTATTAATATAAAAAATAATATTAGAATTTTCCTCACCTTGTGTCACTTATTAACAAATTTAACCAAAAACAAATAATTTAATATACTTTATATATAAACTATATAATAAATAATATATATAAACTTTGGGGTGTCAATTTAATACAACGGGGGAAAAGTTTAAGATACGAAGAGATTTTAAAGGAAAATATAAAAAATGAATACCTCACAAAAACCTTGCCAAAATAATATGATATAATGTAATAGAAATAAATATATTATATTCCAGAAAAATAGTTCGGATTCTTATTATGAGTATAATATAACGGATTTAAAAGTTGAAAGGGGTCTCATAGTGATAAACCTACAAACCTTAATAGACAGATCAAGAATTTATAATACAAAACAAAAAGACAAACTTATAAAATTGTCAATTCCTTCAAAAAATATTATAGCAGCAAACGACTCATTTTATGGGAACAGATATAGAGTTGGTTATCATTCATTACAACATTGATATAAAATATAATAAAATACATTATTATCACAAACTTAAATAATTTTTCGCCATGAAGCTTTTGAAAGAATTTTAAATTTATATTAATTTTAGTTGATAAATAAATTAAAATATAAGTTGAAAAATTTTCTAAGGTGTTTTATAATCATTTTGTATAGATCTCATATAAGAAATAATTGTATCTCCTACCAGGGTATAAGTGTCCATCTTTTTTTAAACTTGGGAATTTATTTTTTATTAAATTGAATTTCGTGAATAAAAAACAAAATAAAGAATTACACATTTAAATAAATATTAATATATATATTATATATATAGGTCTTATATAAGAGATACAAAGATACCATACCAGGGCATAAATATCTAAAAACGTAAAAATCCTGAAACACGTGAATTTGATTTAGAGCCTTATTCGCTGGGCACAAGTTTTTTCTCCTATAAGGAGGATGTGTCATTGACTTGTGGGTTAAAGTTGATCAAGATAACCTGGTATAAAGAAGTTTTAGCCGCTTATTTTTATCCTAATCCTCTTACCATCAATAGATGCATTGGTAAAATTTCTTAATTTTTATGAGTTTTCATCTATGCTTTAGGATATAATTTACCCAAAAACATAAAAATTAGAACTTTCAATCATTGAATGATCAAATTTTCACTATTTAAAATTATTTTAGATTCATTTGAAAAAATATTTCATTTATTGGTATTTTATTTAGAGAGATTAGTATTATTTACTAATTATTCATATCACATCTAAAGAACATTTAAATAAATTGGATTAACATCTTTTATTTTGTAAAAATGAAAAAAAAAACCACAAAGAATGGTTTTTATATCCTTGCCATACAATGTTTAAAGCAAGTTAGCGTTAATAGCCCTTCTAAAATGTAAAACATCTTCATAAAATCATTTTTTGACCTGATAAAATTGGTAATTGACTACCATTTAACTATTTTATGAATAATTTTAAAGTGCCAATTTTCTTTGCATTCCACTTTGGAAAAGGTATCTTAAATAAAACTAAGTTTTGAACCGGATAATGTTTTGGGATAGTGGATAAGCACCATAAATAATTTAAGAGTTTAAGTTGATAGTGATAAACTGAAAATAATAATATTTAAACAATTTGTTTGTATTAGGGTAATAAATGAGTATTACAAAAATATTTGGAGAAATATTTTGAGCAATTTTCATTATTACACGAGGAAAAGCTTTCATTTTGATAAACTATCTCATTTTATCCAGGATAACAAATTTTTTTAAAAATTTTAATTTTTTTCCTCTTGTGTAGAAAGAAGATTATCCTCGTCTATTCGATTTCGAATGACTCCCAAAGTTTTTGTAACAATCATTTATTACCTAAAATGTTTTATTTTCCTATATATAATTTATTATATATTTGTTTTGCAAAGTAAAAAAAAAATGTTCTAAATAAAACAAAAGGTTTTTTTATATCAATAATCAAATTTAAAATATTTTTTTCAATAAAATTACAATAATTTTCAATGCAAAATTTCTAGCTATTCATAATAATTCTTTGTCATTTCAAAGATGGCTTTTTTTACTTCATTTTTTTAGCATGACTTTTCTATATCAGGTCAAAAAATTATCTATTACAATCTATCTCTCTTTTTACCTAATACTTAATTTAATCGTTTTTTAATAATATTTCAAGGATCATGCGACTTAGGGTACATAGATATTTTATCGGATTCGATGTTTAATATGCATAGTTTTCTAACTCAAGGTGAATTTATTAAAAAATACAACTGAAGTCAATTCCAAAGGTATGCTGCGCGGTCGTAGAATACGAATCTTTAGATACTATTTATAGTGGTAGCAATAATATTCTCAATAAGATAACAATGGTTAATGCATGGGCTAAAAATGTGCTTGTTTATAAAATTAAAAAAATAGAATAAATTGTGAAACTATACTTAAGATACAATATTTTATATTAATTTTACCATGGTTTTATATATTTTTAAGATGTTAAATATTAAAAACTGAATATAATATGTAGTGTAATACGTGGAATATTATTTGTGTTTTTGGTGAAGCTGAAAGGGAGAAATCATAGGAAACATATTAATCTAACCAAATATCTTTTGATAATTAAATTTATATTGTCATGGAAAACTTATGTTCCATATATGACTGTAAAAAAATTTACATTTTGTAAAGTAAATATAATATCTAAAAGTTAGGGCAGGAAATGGCAAGTATTTTAGTGAAAAGGATCTATAAACTTGAAATTTAATTCAAGGAAAATGTAATTTCAATGTATTATATTAAAATAATCGAAATAAATATCTGTTTTATTTAAAGTTTTAAAATAACTTCCCTTTAGTTCTGATTCAGTATAAATATAGATATAATAAATGTATAAACAAGTATTATTTAAATTCTGATATTGCAATATTACTTAAAGTAAACTTGCATTTATCAAATTTTACAATGTCTTTTGTAAATTATTACTAAGATACATTATTTAATACGCAAAGGTTTACCTATAGTATATATTTATAACAACCCAATAATATGATTTAATACTCAATAATAAGCACAACTATTTTAGTCGTAATATCGTTAGTTTATGTTCTGTAATTTATAAAAATGAAATAGACAAAAATTACAAATTTATCCATTCGAGTTTGAGACATTGGCGAATATTAGAAATTTTCAAATCCGTTTTATGATGCTAAATATCGAAGCTTACATAATAATGATTTGGCTAAGAGGCGTATTTAAAAATTAACCATTACACTAAATGTAATTAATCAAACTATCAAATCTATTACATACGGCTAATTATTTTTCAAAGTATGTGATTTATACTTGATAAAATTAAGGCACTTTAACAAAAAAATTAATATCATATTATGTATATCTATTATTTTAGCATAAAAAAAACACATCATAATATATCATATTTTCATTATAAGAAATATTATATTTTTTTGTAATGAAATTTGTGAAGAAACTTTTATTATTATATGGGCATTTTAATTTCAAGAAGTTTATATTAACACATCTAAAGTTTTTTTTTTACTAAATTTAAATTAAATTTAGCTTCGTATAATATTCAATATATTAAAATTACAAAATTTATATTTTTTACAATAGGATTGAAAGATAAGAATATAAATTAAAATTTATTTTATTTATATAATTGGGGACGTCGAGAGTTGAGTACAATGGTCTGTCCAGTCTTATTATATATTTAAACTATTTTTTTTTATAAGACTAGAAATTTATGAAATAATCAAGATCCATTTAACGTTTAAATTCACAAAGTTTAAGTTTTAAAAAAATATATATGAAAATATTTAACTCAATATTATTATAAGAAAATTAATCATTTATAAAAAATGATTTAAAAATTGTATACTCAATTATGAAGATAAAGTTTTTTTTTATTATTACTATCCAATATTTTGACCACACTCGCATATTATTTTTATAATTCGCCTATTATTTAATTGAACTCTTTATTTTGTTATTTAAAAGGTTAAATAAGTATTTTCATACTATTTCAAACAAATACAGGTCACGCTGAAACATTTTATATTTTAGTAGAAGAAATTGAGCTAACCCAACCTATTAAATTTAAATCAATTGTAATTTAAATTTTATCTATTTAAAATCAATTGGATACCCAATTTAGATTTATCTCATTTTGATTCAAAAATAAACAATTTAATAATATATAAAGTTATAAAAATATTCAGGATTTTTATAAGTGTGAGAAGGGGCTTTTAGATGGCTTAAATTTGTGGCCATTTAACGGTAAAATAATTTTAAACCAGGCTATATATTCCCAAAGGTTCACCAAAAATTTCCATTTAATTAAATCTTGATTTCAGAAACTATAAAGGACCTTTTATCTAAACTTTGATAATTTTATTAAGGCATGATATTAACAACTAAATATTGACTGCATTATAGATTCTTAGCCCAATCCTTTATTATTGGTCTAAATTATACTAAATTAAATTAATTTTGATAATATTTTAAATTTTATTTCCTGCAATTTTTCAATAATTTTTAATGACTTCTACTATGATCATTATTCAATTTTAAATATTATACTTACTAAGGGAGACTGGGTTTAGGTAAACCCCTGGTGCTTGGCAAATCTCTTAATCTAATTTTAAAATTAAATAAACTAGAAGGTTTAAATTTATCTTAATATAGTCTTTATATTAGTAAGCACCTCTAGGCAAGAGATCTGTTCCATAAAATGAAATCAAAAGTAACTATATGAGTGGTAACCAGCATCATCCAAAATGTAGTATCATTACCTTAGACTTTTTAGGTAATTGTATTTTGGATTGCTACACAGGGAAATCTAAGTAAATAATTCGAAACGGGTCTGGACTGGTACAGATTTACACATTCAGAGAACGCTAACTAAACCAACCGGATTGGACCTATATTTTGCTTAGACCCTAATGGATCTGTAATGGCAGATCTTTATTTTAAGTTGTAGTATTATATTTGTTTCTGCAAAAATATTAGAATTGTACATATTATTTACCGAAAAGTTAGAATTTAAAGAAAATTGATTAAAATTGGACTAATACGATTGTCAAGAAATGGTGTAGCCAGGATATGGGATAGTTAAGATTATATCTTTTATTTGAGATCCATTCCTTTAACTGGGTCTCTTATGCCAAAGTCTAATTAGAGATTTTTATTTGAAAGTATTCTTTTATTTTTTTCTTTAATATATTTTTGTATGTTTTTTTATACTTTAAAATCAAATTAACCTGCGCTTATCAATTGATTTGTTTAAAAAGGTTAAATTTAATAAGACATAAACAAGTAATATTTACATAAAATTTTATGATACTATAATATAAAAATAGGTTCAAAAAAAATCAACTTTTTTCGTGTTACAATTTATTAATCATAGAGAGGTTAATTGGGACAAGTAAATACGAGTAGATTAATTTTAAATTGAAATATTTAAAAAATTTTGAAGAAATATTAGATTTTTTTAATAATTTTGTAAACAATTAAATATAATTATTTTCACAAAACAAGGAATAAATTTCACTTATTCTAAGGAGAGGGGGGGGGGAAATGTATCTATTTGAAGAGATTGCCAAAATTAATTAGAAATCTTATAGAAATTTTGTTATTGTATTGAATGTATTTTCAGGAGATTTCAGCACTTGTTAGAAATCGAGTTGTACTGGCTGTCATGCCTGATTCTTCTCTTGCAGGAAAAGGCAATGTTAGCGATGTCTTCCTGTCAGTATTGAGCAATTAAGGAGGATACTAATGCTAGAATGAGTTCATTTTGGAGAGTTTTATTAGAAGAATCCCATCTCAAAAGATTTTTTATTGTGAGTTTGGTGAAATAGACAGCTTGATATAAAAGTTGTGAATTCTAAATTGCAGGAGGATCTAATATAATGTTTTTTTTAATTATCGAGCAATAACCCACGGTTTTTTATAAAATTTAAAGTTAAAATATTATAAACTTGTAAAATAAAACACAAATCTTTGCAGAACTATAGTTCAGCAGGAGGCTACTGAAAATTTATACAAGTTATTTTGTTATAAAATTTTTAATGTCTGGAATGCTGCTAAAATCCTCTTAATCACTTTATTGTAGCCGACTCATTCTGACATTTATCATGAGGGTATTTAAAAAGTATAGTGTAGTGAATTTTCTGCTAAAATATAGTTTTAATAGTTCTAAGCTTATAACGTTTTCACAATTTTATCAAAAATATAGTTCTAATAGTTCTAAGCTTATAACGTTTTCACAATTTTATCAAAAATATAGTTATAATTTACTAGCGCAATCAAAAAGTATTAAAATCATATAATATACTAAAAAATTTATAATATTACAGTAAATCATCATGATAAATAAAGATATTTATAAAATTTTTAGAAAAAATTTATTAGAAAAAATCCGATTGGAAATTTCGATATCTCCAAAATTATTGTCAAAATAATTAATTAATCACCACCATCCTCCTTAGAACAAGAAACTAGTAAGATTAATATACATTATAATGCGAAACAGAAATAATTAAAGAATCGACAATGCAGAACTCGGTATATAGGATTAAACTTAAATTTTTCTCATGTATTAAAATTAAAATTGAAATGTAAATATTTTTATAAACATTATATTATAAATTTGGGAGGTGGGGATAACCAATAAATTATATTAAAGATGTTTAAAATTACAACATTAATATTACAAAATATAGGCATAATAACTTACTAAGAAATGCGGGTTCGAGAGATATCAGGATTATTTTATAGTAACTGTTGACATGTTGTATATCATTAATAAATGCAGTTGCCTAACACCTAAGACGAGTTGATATGAAGAAATAGTGAAGATTATAATTGAGATATATATTGATTAAAATTATGTACCTGGAGGATTAGTAAATACAATGAATTGATTATGATACTCTTTTGGATTGAATAATTGTTGATTTTAACTTATAATTATTTATAAACTTAGTATCCTAGAAAAGTATTATAGATATTGGTTATAGTTGGCTCATGTACAGTTTTTAGATTAAAAATTATAACAGAGGAAGATAAACTTTAAGTTTTATTGGCTTATTTTGGTCTGAAGAGATGTTGGAGAGATATATATTTCCAAATGATAGCCTTAAAGTATAAGGATTTTGTAAAGGCTGCAAATAAGCCTTTTAAGATGAATAATACGATATTCTATAACCGAATAAAGTTTATTAGATACAGACGTAGGCCTTATGAACAAATAAAGCAGGGCAATAAATTTCCAGCCAAATATGTGACTTTTCACATGTACGAGGGAATAGCCATTTTGTTGTAATAGCATTTGGTTAAATTCATTAATAAATACAAAAAACTCTGACAATTACAATATGAACAGAAATTATAATAAATGAGAGAAGAAAATAAACAGAGGGAAAACTATAATCATCATGAAAATTTATCAGATTTGATATTACATGTATTATGAGAAAAGATAAATAGGGTGAAGATACCACCAAGAATTAATAAATATGTTGTTTAATAAGCATTGTGATAAAGAAGCTGAGGTGTCTTTAATTATCGAAAAAATATGAGAATGAGAAAGAATCTACCAAAATTAACCCCTTTATGGCGTATATGGAAATTCACAGCTGTTGGAATAAGCAAATAAATTTTAGATTCGTTAAATATGTACTTTATATTTAATTTGCATAAAGAGTTCTGTTGGATTTATTATTATAACGCGTGATAAAAATATTATATTTGAATAGGGAGAACTGAAAATAATTTAAGTTATGAATATTAGTTATAAAGAAGAGTGAAAAGAGTTTAAAAACTCTAATTTTTACTATTCGCGGGATCTTATATAATTATTAACTTTTTGAATTTTATTTTATTTTTAGTTATCTTTTTTATTATTTTTACTTTTATAATTTTGTTAATTTGATAATATTATAATTTTGAATAAAGAATTAAATTGATTTCATGATTTCGTGATTACTAATTATTATTAATTTCTTTTATATATATATTTGTTTTCTTTAGGTTATGATGCCCAATGTCAATCTCTCGATTGTTACAACAGCTAATTGCTAAAGGTGAAACAATTGTTAGAATTCAAATGAAGAAAGAAATACAATATCCTAAAGTGGTAGGCAGTAACATAGTTGAACGATACGCCTTTGTTTAGATTATTATTTTATATGATAAGAATTTCGAGAATTGTTGGAATTCAAAAAATTGAAGTGGACAAATAGGTGGGTAACTTATTGAATAAATAAAGTAAAAACTTTGATAAAAAACCGGGATCGATTACCAATTTCAAAGTGGTATTAGAGACCCGAACATTAAGCCAAAGAGTTTCTAGGCAAAAATAGTGCCATTGACATTTAACCTATCGAGATGGAGTTGTAAAGATGGATGAATTGATAAAGGTAGACCTAGTAATCAATGTAAATAAATTGATAACGCCAACCGTTAATATATGGAAGAGGTATGAAAAAACCATTAGAATATGTGGATTTAAAGTAACTATTAACAAGCTCTGGTGGAGGATCAATAATCCCAACGTTGGATGATTTACTGGCAAAGATTGGAGGAGGACAGAAATATTCAACGTTGATTCTTAAGGATGTTTATCGCTAAATGAGGAGGAGCCCCAATAATATTTAACAATCTCTATTCATAATCGGTCATTTTATAAAAACTAGGATGCTATTTGAGCTATCCGTATATCTTATTATTTTTCAAAATTTATTGATAAATTATTATAATCATAATAATTTTGGCTGTTTTCATAGTAAAATCCGTCATGCATTATCGTTGGCTTGATTATTAGGTTTGTTTGTTAACATCTTTTTTTTAGTTGTGCTTTGGTTTGTTTATATCGATTTGAGTACGTTGGCTTGTTGTGTTCCATCGTTATCATTATCAATTTTTAAAATTGTTATCAATCATAGTAAAATTATTATCATCATATATATGAATAATCGGAATTATTTTGGAATAATTGAATAATTAGATATATGAATAATAAATCAACATAATTATTATGGCATATTTTAATGTTTAACTTATTTTTTGCGCTTTAGTGTTAATTTTTATTTTTTTTTAGTATTAATTTTTATATTTTATTTTTATATTTGACTTTCATATCTTAATAATTAATTTTTATTGGTCTAGTTATTGGTGTTAAATTTTCCATTTTATTTCCGTCCACACTTCCCTCCTTTAAAAAATTCTTAGGTTGAGAGTCATGGCATATAAATGTATTATAGCATTTATTTTATCTCTAATCCAAATGTCTCCTTGTAATGCCTTTACCTGTATTTTTTAACTTGGAACATGGTGTCACTTTCCTTCAATGTGAGTGTCTCCCTTGTAATTTCCTTGTATTTTATACCACACAAAATCCCCTACTTTAAAAGTTCTATTAAATGGTAACGTTTTATTTTTCTTCTATCGGTTTTAATAAGTCCCATTTAGTTTTAATATCATGATTAAACATTCTTTTAGAAGTGGCGACTCCTGTTGTATAATTTGGTGTATTTCTGTAGTAGGATAAGAATTTGTAGAATGAATTATCTAAATCAATCTTAATATTTCTTTTCATATGTGCCTTAAACGTCCTCACCTCACCATACCTTCAACCTGGCTATTGGACTGCTGGCACGCGAATGTTATTATATCTTTTATGTCGTAATCATTGTAAAATTTTTCAAATCTTTACTCGTGAAATTAGTGCCAGTATCCGTTAGTATCAGGTATACCAGATAGCGAAATTGTTTTACCAATTTTTCGTGAATAATGGGCCCGCGTAATCAATGTGTAACCTTTCAAATGATTTAGTCGCCGAGACCCATGGATTTTGTATTTTCTTATCGTGATAAATATTACAATCGTCACTCCTTTTAACTTCCATCTCTATGTCATTATTCATACCAGACCACCACATAAATTCTTTAGCTAAGGATATGATTTTACCTGCTCCCAAATGACCCTCATATAATGTCTGCAGTACGTTTTTTTTAAAACTTGAAATAATAATTTTTTGTTTTTGAAAAGGCAATCTTTATGCTTTTTAAATTTAAATAATCTCAAAGTCCAAGAGTTTAAAATCATTAAAAAAAGTGAAATTAATCTTCTAGGTTCACCTTTATGCAGTTTTCCAACTGTGAAGTGTTCATGAAAAATTTTTTCGAAAGCTTATTAGGACTTGAAACTATTTTAAAATTCCTTCACACCAGAGCTTTTTTCTTTTAAAAAAATATTTATTTTTACCAAAGATTTTACATATTTTTAGATCTTCTTCCTTTTTTTTAAATAATGAAATTATTAATCGTGTTCATGAATTTTTAAATATTAAATTGGAAGATTTTAATTGGGATTTCTCATAATTACCCTCGAAAATGGGTGGTTTAGATTTATATCCTTTATAACCTTTAAATCTTATATCTCTTTCCTCATTTTTGGGATCGCCTTTGATGAATAACGCCATGATATCTTCTCTTATCTCTCCTAAAAATAGCCTTTTAAACTCAGCCTTGACAGCCTGGGTATCTTTAGATCCACCTGAAGCTGTCTTACCCACAATAATAACACACCAATCTATTTTCGAACCTTTAATTAAAAAAATTTTTAAAATAATCTCATCAAACCCCCCTTTGGAGTATATTCAACTATTACAGAATGCTGAGTGTACTAGTGGTTATGAATGGTTGGAAGCGTTACCATGGCTTAACTTGTGCCTTAGTGTTTAGGGAAATCCTTAATTTGGGACTTCACATGCCTATCTTCTTTCCCAAAAAATTTAAATTCTAATCCGGTTGATATAGCCGAGAAAAAAAAACAATTAAATATTCCAAATTCACAAATTATATTTTTACACCGATCGTTATCTCTTCCCTTGGACATATACCAAGCGGAACTTTAAAGTTCTTAAAAAATATAGGGGATAAGACAAGAGCCCTTACATCAGAACCAAAAGAATTCTATTTTTTAAAACAAAACCTACAAATTACTATTTTAAAATATTATTACTCATGTTTTTTGGGAGCTTGTAGTCCCACCTCCGTTTTTATATAATATTGTTTTATTTTATTTTATATTTGATATGTTAATTTTAATATTAAATTTATTTCTATATATATTTTTCATTTAACATTTATATTATATTATATAATAAATATTTCATAGCCATAAAAAAAAAATTATAAAACTATTGATAAAATTAAATCATAAATTATCTTTAATAATGCTAAGTTCTAATTTCATATTTTCATATATTTTATTTTTTATAGGCTCTTTATTTTTTATGTCATTTATAACTTGAGATAATTCGAAATCTTTGTAAGTTTCATTATGTATTTTATTAAAATTAAGAGGTGTATCTGCAAAGTCATTTTCAATTTCAATATTTTAACATCATCACTAATTTCTTGTGGTATTGTAAGGCAGTTAGGAACAATATCTTATTTACCTGCTAGATACTTTATGATGAAGTCGTCCCAAAAGTTATATTCCATTTTTGTAACCTTAAGGACATGGTACTATTGTACTTGAGTCCTTGGTAAAAATATGGATTCATGGTTAATGGTCCGTAATAATAGTAAATTTAGACCCAATCAAATATTCTTGAAATCCTTTAATTGCAAACATTATGGCAAGAGCCACGCTCAATATAGATATAATATATTTCAGATTTTGCTAATGTTGACGCAAGAGCTATAGGCTTTTCTCTGCCAACTTTTTCTGTATGAAATATTACAGCTCCTAATCCACATTTAGATGCATCAGTCGCAATTCAAATAGGTAATTCCGAATTAAAAAAGATTGGCGGAAGACTAATCATCTTCTTTAGATCATTAAAACTTCTGGAATGTTCTAAGTTTTATTTCCATTTTTCTTTGTTGACAATTTTGTATAAAGGATAAGTAATCTCAGCAAAGTTATTCAAAAATTCTTTATAGTAACTAGCCATGCCCAGAAATGTTAATAACTCAGCAGCTGACTTTGGCATGTTAATTATTGCTATTTTGTCATGGTTAGCATGAATCCCCTTGTCGACAATATCGTGACCCAAACCTAACTTTGATTTAAAAAAATAAGCTTTTGGCGAGTTAGGTACTAAACCGTACGATAATATTCTCTCAAATACCTTTTTGATGTTATTTAAATGTGCTTCATCGTAATTTCCAGTTAAAAGTAAGTCGTCAATATATAATATAACATCTTCATATCACCGAATATCTGATCCGTGATTTTTTGAAATATAGCAGATAAGGTTTTTAGCCCAAAAGGAAGTCTGGTAAATTATTAATATCCCTTTCCGCTATTTTTATCGATCGGAACTTGTAGAAGAGCATTTCTGAAATCGATTTTGGTAAATATCTTTCCTACCGAAATTTTAGCTATAAGATAATTTATGCGTGAAAGTGGGTATCTGAAATCTTCTAGAGCTGGGTTTATAGTGTCTTTAAAATCAGCACAAAGCCTGATGTTCTCATCATCTTTGTATACAATGGTTATAGGACTCGTTCATCGCACATCTTTTATCGGCTCAATAATTTTATTTGCTCAAAATATCAATCTTTGAATTAGGTATAAGTCTTGGTGGTATTATTTTCAGGTGGGCGTCACTTCTTAAATATAATTAGACATTTGCTTTGTTAAGTGGTTTGCTGGTCAATTTGGATTCACGATCTATAATTAGTTTATTAATTTCGTCTTCATAATTGGTATCTAGATGTCCTATCTTTTATACGATTATCATTATGAAAATTACATTGTTGGCTTAATTTAGAAAGTCTAAAAAACCAATTTATAAAAGATTCATTAATGCCTTATGATGCAAGATTACATTTGTTAGTTGATGCTAATATCTTGATTCTTGACTAGGTATAAGGTATTTTAATTTTTTATTTACAACTATAATCTTTTATATCTACCTTAGTACATAATGACTTGATTTTGTCGTAAAGGTCATCAGATAAATTGCTCATCAATGTTTCAATTTTTACTGAGTCGGATAAAATTGTATGAGAAAAATAATCATCAAATCTCTCCAAGCAATTGTCAACACCCCTCCAGTTTTAGGAACTTAACCTCCCTGGTAGATGATACACTAATTTTTCGTTCATATTTAAAATTTGCTAACTTTTATTTTAAAGCTTTATTTAAATTAGCATAAAAATATATATTGATATTTTAGAGTCATATGATTATGTATTCTATTTTTTTTTACTTTGTGTATAATATCGTATAATTTTTATAATTTAATACATATTTCCAAAAGGAAATTTTTTTTATATTCATAGGCACATTATATATGAGATTTATTTATATATCATTGTGCGTGAATAACTATACCGGGCCGGTGCACCATGTTAATATGGTGCCAAAAGTTAACAAAATAAAAGTAATAAATTTCGCTATTCGACTTTATTATATTTTTACGTTAATCTAAAAAAAAATAATTATCTGTTATCAAAAAATAAGGTATATATATATCTCTTTCATATAAAAATACAAATTTCAATAAAAAGTATCAAAATATATTACAAAAATATTTTAAACAAAATTAAAGTTACAAGCTAAAATAATCGTAAGTTTTCATTAACATATTAAATAAGGTTAAATAATACCATATAAAGTTATATAAAATATCAATACAAATTTAAATATTATTTAACAAAAAAATTTTTTTAAATCTCTAAATTCAATTTGTTTTACTTAACTATTGCGTATTATGATATTACTAAATATACCATAGACATATACAGGGGGGACAGGGTAAAAGGGAAAATTCCCCCTCCCCCACCTCAGAAATTAATCACTTTTAGTGAATATTATCTTAAGCTAGTAAAAATATCCTCCTTAGTTCTCTTCCCACCCCCTGTCCTTCAAAAATGGATGCATATATTTAAACTATTGATCATACTTTTTTGAAAAAAAAAACAAATTATATTTTTAAAAAAGTGAAAACAAAAATGTTTTTTTAGAAAATGAAAAATAAACCAAAGATAATTCCTAAGACAAAAGTGAAATGTGTTATAATTACTATTAATAGATCCAAAAAATTACTACATAAAATAAAATCTCAAATATAATTATTTATAAAGTGAGTAACTATAACTTATTTATCTTAATAAAATAAAAATAATTATAAAATTATAAATTAAGTAGATATTAACGCACAATACAAGCAGTGAAATATTATGTGTCGTAGATTTACAGTATATCAAATTTTATCTAATATCGTATGACAATCAATCTTTACCATTAGAGAAATATATATTTTACAGAAGACTATAGAATATTGATAAGTACATCAGAAAATATCTTTTAAAGAATGTACATGAAAAAAATAATTCTGTATTTCAGTAGCATTAATATTTAATAAGGTACATCCATTGTGGGATTAATCATATGATTTTTAATTTTTAATAATATTTTTAAATAGATGACGTTAAAGAATTGAATTTAAATTGTTACTTATATTTATTATCAAAAGCATTTATTAGTAAAATTTATTAAAATATTAAATGCAATATATTCTATAACTGTCAAATATGTCTGTAATAATGGCATTATACCTAATAATTTGTAACCAATTATATATAATAAAGAAATATCAACTATAAGTCTAGTTACTTTTTATAAAGAAATTTCTTATACTTGTTTGGAATAAATTTTTACCACGTTTTAGTATTAATGTGTAAAATATATATATGTAATTTATTATATTTTATATAAACTAATAAAAAATAATTCTTTCCCCCCTTTTCAAAAAATCCTGGCTACGCCTATGCAATATACACTTTAAAGCAAGCCTCTAGCATCATAAAATTTTAAAAAAAAGATGATTCAATCATAAAATTAAAATATTATAGTGGATAATATGATCAATGATTTACCAATAAAAAAAAAACTAATAAAAAAATTAACAATATTATTTTATTTGAAATGTATTTTCAAATGCCTTAAAAACATTTTCCAAAGTTAATATTTTTAGTAGGTATTTTTTTTCATGTCCTGATATACCCCAAGTTACCCTTTCTTATATCAATACTCGTGTTAATCTGATTTAATAATTCTTTTTAATGATGAAAAAATTTGACTCACAACTCAATATGGATAATCAAAACTGACGCAGAATACCTGAAAAACATTCAAACGCATTTTTTGTATGGTTATAAAAAATTTTGTAAAAAAACACAATCTTTATTTTCTATACTTTTGACTCAATTTCTTTTACTAATCTATCTTTTGTAGTATTGTTTCCAATAAGATTTTAATTTATTGTGTAGAAAAAAATGGTCATCTCGATTTAAGTTTTTTTCAAATTGTTTATTAGTTTATACAAAATTGGTAAAATCTTTTGATCCCAGTAACCTCTTCCTCTATGTATTCTGCAACTTCCGGTTAGTAAAACCTGTTTTGGTATAGGGTTGATTTTTCATTGTTTATATATTAAAAGGAAAGAAGAAAAAAAATCTGAATTTAATTAATTATTCGACACATTCGTATTATTTAGTGTAGTTAAACGTCTAATTTTGAGCCGATTTTTGAAAACGGCTAACTCATTATTGTATTAGGAAAAATGTAATGCAACCCCTAAGATTTTGCTTATAGGTGGCACAAAGGTTTGAACATTTACTAACGAAATCTCGAGGCTTAGACAATACTTATCTGGCTAAAATATTGAGTTAGCCATTTTTCTCCTCCTTGAAATATATTTTTTAATTTAATTTTCATGAAACCATAAAACTTTCAACGAAAAGTATAAATGATTTTGTATTACCTTAGATTTTCTAAAATTATTTTAAGCATAATTTTAAGTCTATTTTTTTTAAATAATTTTAACACCCCCCCCCCCCCCCTATCAATCTTTTTAAGAGATGGCCTATTTGGTATTACCTGATTAAGATTAGTTTGTTCTAAAAAAATATTAATTATAACTAAAATTTCTAACTTCTTCCATTTGTTTTTGGAAAGCTTAGGCACATTTTCCATATTCTGAATCATCTTGGTATCTTTATCATTTTTACCTTCATCCAACAAATCAACTACATTGATATTTTCTCCCTGTTCCTCATTATACAATATGTCAATTGTTACTATTAATTATTTCAGCTAGTTTTGATTAAAATTTTAGCCAAAATAATTAGCGTTGCTTTTTAGAAAGCGAGAGAGAAGTCCATTTATTAGTAAATGATAACGACAATTCGTATAGTATAATATGTTACATGAACTAGCAATTTCTTGTTAGCGACATGCTTGTCCCGATTTCAAAAATATAAACAATATCAATATATATAAATATTTACCTATATATGATAAGGTAAAATTTTAAGTAAATTAAATTATCAAATATCTTAAACTTATAGAGATATATTATGTTTAATCGTTAAATTTGCTTAGTTTAGGGGTAAATAGAAAAGGCTCAGGCAAATCTTTTCTTCTATTCAAATCTTATCACCTTCCCCATCCCCTCCACTTCCTAACCTGATTTTTGTAAAAAAAATTATCTTAATCTTTTAATCTCTTTCTATTTTCGAATTACGCTATTTTACTATTTTATTTCCTTAAAATATCATTTAAGATTCGAACACAATACTTCATGGTAGCCGAAAATTTTAAATTAACATGAATTTTTACTTCTTAAATTATTTTTGTTCTTTCAACTTTCCGTGCATGCAAAAATAAAATTATATTTTAATTTTAACACTATTATTAATAAATATTCAAAAAAAATCCCAAAATTTACTATAAATAAATGTGTAAAATAGTCTCCGATATATATTTCAAAATTCAACGACAAGCGCACCTTTTTGCCGAAACGTTAAACATTTTTACCATCAGTATCCCGCCAAATTGTATCGATAGAAGAGTATTCTACTGCAGAGCAGCACACAGTTTTAATTAATTCCATTTTTATTTTTATCTTATTCGTTTTAGAGAGAGTTTGATATTTTAAAAATTCTCCTTGAATCCATTGTCTATAAAAAATTGAACATATTATTTTTTTGTGTGAGTATTGAGGTATAAGGATCCTGTAAACAGTATGCTTAATTGGAACTATCGTGTTGTTATAATGGTTTATTATGTGGAAGTAATTTCTTGAAAGATTTAGTCAAAATTTTTTTTAAATATAAAAATCTTTCTCCTACTCATATCTTCTTTTTATCAACTTTTGATATTATCACATTATATAGTTGTTTTATCAGGATATATATAAAAATATGTTTTCTATATAAAATTTAACCATTTAAATGGTAACTTGCAATATTATATATATAATTATAAATATCAAAGTTGAAGTACATTACCCATACAAGCATTGATAAAAAGAGGATTAGGATATGGATAATCGGCTTGTATTTCTTTAATTCAGGTTATCTTAATCTTTTGCAACCCGCAAGTCGGTAGTAAATCTACTTTAAAGGCCGATTAAAATTCCTTCAAAGGATAAGGTTCTAGGATCCGTAGGTTTCTTCGGAAGCGTAACATCAGATGTTTCAATTTTATTTAATCTTATAAGATTTATGTAATATGTATAAATGTATATTTGATATATTGTATTATTACAGGCAATTTGCGATAATACTAATGTCCGATTAATATTTTAGGCAATATAATCATAGTATATAAATTAACAATGATTCAAATGTTTATACCAAAATTGTCTGAAATTTATAGGATAGGTATTTAACATTGTGAAACATAATTTGGCAAAATTAATTTCTTTAAATTTAAAAAAATATGCTCAATTATTTGCTATTATACAAAATTAAATAATTAATTTATCACGCTTATCAAATTTGAAAAAAATATTAATTTCACCAGAATTTCATTATAGAATGCGTAAAATTAATTTTTTTTTCCTTTGTCAAAATAATGTCTCACCCCAAGATAATCAACTCATACAAGATTTAATCCATCAATTAAGGTAAGAGGTGATATAATAATACTACATAATAATTAACCTTAATTTAGTATTGTAATAAATGATCATAAATAGCCACATTTTGGGTCTCGGATCAAGTGAGCGTTTTGTTATATGGTTATTTTCAGTGAGAACTGAAATTTTTAAAAGGGCATCCTTCTGTTTATTTCTATAAACACCGGATCTGCTTATTAAGGGTTGTAGGTCAATCGCTTTGAAACCGCCTTCAACTTTAATATTAGTTCTGTTATACTCGTAATATAATGTTCGATTTTTCTGTTTTCAATATCCATTATTAAAATATTATATATATACATATTACAGAATTTTGCTTTTTAGTTAGATTTATGATAATTCTTATTTTAGCTATTAAAATTTTTCTTCTTTTTCAAATCCCTCCAAAAACAAATCAAATCAATCTTAAAGGTTTCTATTTCAATTGTATATAATCTACTACTCTTTACTTTAAAATGTTTCTGCCGTTATTCTACAGTGTATAAACTTACAATATTTTCCTTATTAAATTTTAACTCGGTACACTAGGGTCGAGCAATTTAAATTCTGGTCGGAATCAGCATAAACATTGAATAATTCAAATATATGATTTTTCTTCCTGATAAATATTTGCGTGAGAAGCTAAAAGATAAGTTTGGACCTTATTTGCTTTCTCTCGTTTTAACATCTTAAGTTTGTATAATCGTAAATAAAAAAGGTTTATAGATTTAAACTCTTTTTACTCGTGGATTCGCATTTATTCCAATTTTGAAAATGGTATCTCCATTTGCTACGAATCCATATGATGGGTGTGTAAATATTAACTCATGTAATACTGGAATATCATTTTTATCATAAAGGGTTATGTTAAATCTCCAAGTATCCACCGGATCTCCTTTCACCTTTTTCTCCTCCTGAATTTCGAAATAAATAATAATAATATATAAATCTTCATCAAATATTTCAAACCATTTAACAATTTACTATTTCTATTCACAATCCATACCTATCTATATTATTCTATACTTAACTATTCCCTTAATAATTATAATGAGCTATTGTTCAAACATCATATCTATTTATTTTAAATAATCATACTTTTTACGAGTTAAATATTATATCATCAAAATATTGATACTTTTCACAAGATACCGAAAATCTACTTTCAATATGGGAATAATATTTTAAATAGGAATGATAAAATGGAGTCTTTTCTAGCTTTCTATTATGAAACCATTTTACACCCGATTTTAGAAAGATATCTGTATTTTATTTATTAAATGATTATCAATAAGAACAGAATTTATAAAAAAAAATGATAAGAATTATTTTATTTCTCAGAAAATTTAAGGGATAATGATTTTAATTATATCATAATTTATCTTGATTAGTAGATGAACTATTTGTATTAGAAACTGTAAAATTTGGCAAGCTTAAAAATTGAATTGCCGACAAAAGCAATTTAAACAAAAATATTATAACTATTAATATTAATTATTTAATCTTAATTTATTAAATTATATATAAGATAATAATTTTATTTTAAACAAAACATATTATTAACCTTTACGTAGGTGATGCAACTCAAGTTTCTTGAATTTATATATAATAAACAAGCTAGACTAGTAAAATATTTTAAAATAACTTTTTATTATCATTTGATTGATTAAACCCTAGCTTTGATTTTTTATATTATTTTATATTTGAAAATTAATTATAATCTATAAGCCGATTTTTTAAAACGACTAGCTCAATATTGTAGCCAGAAACATATTGCCCTATAACTAGTTTCGATAATATATAGCTAGACTTATCTTTCTATGAGCAAAATCTTCAGGCTTGTGTAATATTTTTCGGAATCTCTAAATGAGTCGTTTAAGAACACTACTATTTAGAAATAATTTAATCCTAATTTATTGATAATTTATTTTATTGAAAGTAAGAAAGAATATTAGTTTTATATTTTATGCTCTCCCTCTCTTAAATCAATTTTTATAAAATTGAAATTTTACCGAATAACGTTATATTATATTTTGATATAAATATAATTCAAAAATATATAGACAATATTTAAACCTTAGAGAATCTCTGTAAATGTTAATAAAAATTATGTATCGGAAGATTGAAATTATCATATCAAGAGTAATAAATAACTCAGGAAGAGCTTATCTTTCATCATATCAAATAGATTTTTAAGTTACAATTATAAAAGAAACTTGAAATCCGTTTTGCTAACTTAAACTATTTGGAATTAAAGGATCGGTTCTCGATTCAAAAATTTAAAAGAGATTATTTTGATATCGGTTTATTTGGTATCCTTGACTTTGATAACCTAATAAAATGCTAACATGTAACATTTTAAAAATAATGGTAACTTAAATATTAAATATAACAAAGTATTGCCTCCATTCGAAATGAATAGGAAAAATAACTTTTTAGCCTAAATTTAAAAAATAATTTTATATCCTTTTATTATAAAAATCATATTCTCTTTAATACACCAAGCTAGATCCTATCTTTGAAAAAAAAATAAGATCCGATGATAAAAGAAAATTTGATAAAGTAACATACATTAACGAACTAATAAACTTTGAGTATGAAACATTTATATTTTTTAAATAATCTTAACACTCCCCTCCACCCTCTTAAAGTTAAATCCTAGAATTCTTTAACTTATAGATCGAAGGCAATTAATTATTCAACTTAGTATTTATAAAACTTTAAAGAAAATCTTCGTTCATTATTCTTAGCAATTTTCTTTTGCGTAAAGGCCTATTGATTTATATTAGTTGGTTTCCTAAGATACATTAAGCATAACTAAAAGATCCAACTTTTCCTTCCTTTTGTTTTTTGGGTGATGCACACGTTCCTTATTCTGAATCTTCGTACCTTTATCACTTTCATCTTTATCAAACAAATTAAATACATTTATATTTTCTGCCTGTTTCTCATTATTTTAACAACATTAATTACAGCAGACATGGAATAGTTTTTTTTTTTTAAATGATAGTAGTTTAAACATCAGTTTCTTAATACATTCTTTATTTTAAAATTAATTTAATGCTATGAAAATTTTCCAGGACCAACGGGGGGGGGGGGGATATAAAATTCTTTGGGGTAGGCAGAATAGTATTTTGAGAGGCAAATTTTCCAAAAGGTTTAGAATCGTGTCTACCATATATCCAAAGGTTATCAAATTAGGTTTGCCAAATAAATATGGTTACTATAAAATATATGTTAGCTACTTTAAATAGCTTATACGTTTGAGGATTGAGAAGATATTCTTAATATAATTACATTTATTCGGTTTTAACAATAAAGAGTCATTAATCTACCTGGGTTTTCCCTATAGAAAAATTTAGAAAAAAAACATATCAATAGAAAGAAAGAAAGAAAGAAAGAAAACATTTATTGTTGCATTCCCCGAAAATCTAACTAATCAATAATCACAAATTAATAATGTAATTTATTATAGAAATGAAATTAATTACAGATGTATCTCCAAAAGGTTTTATTCTAATCCAATAATAATATTTTTAATGCAGTTATGTATCTATATATATTGAAAATAATTAGGAGAAAACATAATTAGATAATATTTGCTCTGTAATAACGTTTTTTGCTATTTATAAATATAATATAAAATAATATGCTTAAAATTTTAGGTTAACGTTGAAAAAACTTGTAAAAATTTTAATTTATTTTCGTATCAAAAATTTTAATTTTGTGAAATAATTATAGGTTAATGTATTTACTCCTAGAAAACAGAATGATTAATTAAAAACTAGCATATAATTTTTTTTAAAAATATAATAAAATTTTAAAAATATATAAAATTTTAAAAATATGTTAATTATTAATAAGCTAGTAATCGTATACATCCTTATTCTACATGTTGTAATAATAAATGATGTGAAATTATTGTGAATTAGTGTTGTTAAACGACTCGTTTTGAGCCGATTTTTAAAAACGGCTAACTCAATATTTTAGCCAGAAAAATATTGCCAAAGTCTCAAGATTTAGCTAACATATGTCCCAAACTTATGTTCTATACTAACAAAGTCTTGAGGCTTGCGTAAGTATTCTGGATGATATATTAAGTTAGCTGTTTTTAAAATTCGGCTCAAAGGCTTAAAACGACCCATATAACAACACTAAGAGTAGCGATAAAAATTGAATAATCAAGTCGAAAAAAGAGAAAAAAATAAATATATATATTTAAAACTGTATTAAATTATTTACAATTTAACAGAAACATTTAATTTGAATAGAAAATGAAGAATAAATTATTTTGTAAAATTAATTGAGAAATATATAATAAAATGAAACGATTATAAAAGAAATATAACGTTTTTTTATTTTTATGCTTTTATATAATTGTGAATTTTTTTTTAGTTTTGTAGGTAATTATATTGTATATCAAATATTTAAAGGATTAATATATTCATTTTCCTTTGGTGTAATTTTTATGTACTTTAATTGTTGATAAATAATAAATAAATTAAATTAATAACGTGTAATTACAGTTAATCCGACATTATAGGCAACGGAGGTTAAAATGGAGTCCGAGATAGATCAGATAAAATTTCTCTAAAAGATCTAACATTGGATATAATATATCTGGCAGCACCTCAACCCCTAACTCTAGACATTGAAATTTAATGCCACATCCATGACATAGTGTATTAATTATGACTGAAAGTATTTACGAAATAAATTCAGCTTAATTATGTTTTAAGAAAAATTTTAATTAAGATTTAAAACAATTAAACTGCGCATTTAAAAGAACAATCAAATTTTTCTCAAAAAAAGTTCTATCTAAATTTTAGGATTATTTTTTAGATGGTAGATATTATTAGTAAATAATAATGATATCTCGTATATCATTTCGATTAAGTATAATATTGTTACATAAAAACTAGTCTTGATTTCATTTTAAATTTTTTATATTTCATATATTATGAAAGTGTTTAGTAACTTTATTAGGCCCCGATCTCAAAATATAAGCAATTTCGATATGTATGATATAACAAAATTTTACGTAGATTAAAATTATTTAATATTTTAAACTTTTGGATGGCTACTATTTTCAGATAATGAAATCTAGGGGGAATATATCGAACATGGTTTACATGAAAGCATTTTATGGCACACAAAATATGAATCTAGAATTATTTGGAAGAAGATTGTATAATTTCTGTTAGAAAGAGATAGTAAAAAATATTTAAAGTTCTTGAAGTGATGGAGAAGGTATACAGGAAAAGGCTAAGAATATTATGACAAAACAGAGATGAGAAAATACTACATATATAAATTGACACTGTAGTTCCACCTGACAAGGGTTTATCTCTGGTAGCGGCTTCTCATCGCTTGATATAGATTTTCCTAAAAAATTTTAATGGAAAAGGGATTAGCTAAAAAAAAATTGTTTATGTTATAGCAACTAAAAAATCTAGTGAATCATTATGTCTATCAAATTTAA
The DNA here is from genome assembly GCF_954871325.1 of Gordionus sp. m RMFG-2023. Taxonomy (NCBI): domain Eukaryota; kingdom Metazoa; phylum Nematomorpha; class Gordioida; order Chordodea; family Parachordodidae; genus Gordionus; species Gordionus sp. m RMFG-2023. Next base: position 29,656,976 of record NC_088779.1, on the reverse strand, counting down.
ATTATCCTTATATGTTAACTATGAAAATACGAAATATAAAATTGAATTAGAATTATACACTTTATTTATATTAAGAATAAATAGAATTGCTAATATATTTCATTAATTATAAAAAAAAAATTTAGCACCTCATAAAAATCAATAAGCATTTAGGAAAATTAATTTATAAGAATTAATTTTAATATTTAATATTATTTAATAAATATTAAATATTATAGGTTTAAACATAATTTAATTGAGCCGACTAGCTTTAAATCTATTAGCTCTTCGGCTAATAAATTATATTTAAACACAGGCGCGTAACCAATGGGGGGGAAAGGGGGAAATTTTACCACCCATAGCAAATTTGACTGTTTTTCTAAATATTATTTTAAGATAATAAAAAAAATTCCTACCGACCCCCTCCCCCCCATGCCCCATTAAAAATTTTCAATATAAACAGAGTTTATCCTTAATGCTAGTTGCATTAATAAATTATTTTCCTATAGCTCACTACTATGTAGAAATTTACAAAAACCAAATTTCGATTTGGTTCAAATTATTGATTTGGAGGAAAATGTGGACAAGAAGAATGAATGTAGTTGAATATTTCATAATATTTATATAGACGTTGAATCAAACTAAATCTTATAAAATATCCAATTTCATTCCATTCTCAGATACTTTTTTATCGCAAATTAAAGTACGGTTTATAGATAAAAAACAAGTCTTTGGTAATCTTCAAATTTTATTACCTAAAGACCCTTCTTCGTTTTCTGATGTGATGCCATTATAGAAAAATTTTATTCCTATGAAATTGATACTGAAATCAATTTAATCAGGGAATTCGAATTGTGGTATAAATATTTACTACGTTTATTATTTTTCCTGAGCATGCTATTGATGCGCTCAATCGGTATAAGGAGGCTTAATTTCCAAATATTTTGAAGGTATTTGAAAGGACCTTTTTTAAATTGAGAAGGTTAACTTATTTACAAAATACTACTTCTCGGCTAGCTCTGTTAAATATCCACAGAGATTTAATTCTAACGACAAAAAAAATTCTTGATGAATTGGAAAAATTCCCCCGAAAATTAAAAATCGCATTATAATTCTAGTATTTAATAAATTTTTTATATAATATTGTATTTAATAAGTTATAAAAACTTGTTCTTTAAAAAATTTTCTAGTCAATATTTTATACACACTACAATTAGTATTTTCAATAAAAAAAATTTATATTTATATTATATGAGAATTTAAGCTGAGGCTAGTTTTTAAAGCAAATTTTATAAAAAAAAATTGACTAAACTTTATTTCAATTTTATATTTTTAAAAAAAAATTTATTTATAATATACCTAACTTAAAATAAAAATGGGTTATAACCTTTATTTCTTCTTATATTCATAAGCGCGAATTAGTAAATAAATTAGGAGACCCAAAAGAAAGCTACTACTTACGTCAACGCATAGGAATTCAGATTATAAAATCTAATTTCACATGCCATTGGTTTATTCCCCGAGGAGCCGATTAATCTAGATTTTCTTCTTCTTTCCTAAATTATTTAAAATCCCCCCCCCTTCTTCTTCATATAATCATATGCATTTATTATATTTCCATTATATCTATTATTATACTTTGTATTATGAAGTCGTTGTTTGTTAAATTTCTTGAATTTTCTAGAATTATGTTTTGGACATGATTTTATTTTTATACTATCATTTTGTCAGATTTAATTTGTCTTTATTAATAAATGTTAAATTTAAAAATTTAAAAAAAAAAAATTCCCCCCCCTATAGGAAAATTCTATATACGCCACTGTTTAAACATGATTTATGATTATGAAATCTTGCAGAATACAACATGGGGGTTTTAACTAACATATAATGTCAATTATTCATATTAAATATTACAAATTTAATTCCATCTAATATGGTGATGCAAAAATATTTTTATTTTGATTTGAAAACACATTTATAAATATTTTTTACAATATATATGTAAATGTTATTATATAAATAAATTTTCTAAACATTATTAGTTTTAAAGTTCAACGGAACTTAAAAGCTTATTACATAGATTATTCATGGTCCTACTTAATATAAAATTAGTGAAGTGGAAAATATAGAAGATAGAAGATGACTAAGTTTATAATTAGATAAGGGAAAATAAAATATTCAATGGAAGATATAAAGACACGATTGGTAAAAAAAACATAATCTTTAATTTGGGCGGCATCTAATAGGATATAAAATTTGGTACCAAAAAAATACTAAAGGGAGAAGGTGTTTAAATAGGATGGATAGAGATTAATTCGCGATTCTAGGGATTGGGCATACGCAAAAGCATTAGCATTATGACTGATTACTTAGAATCAATGTAAGTTAAAGTACCAAATAAGGAGCAGAAGACTTCTATATCCTTCTCAAAGTTTTTTTAATTGTTACCTTTAGAATATTAATCAGTTTTAAATTCAAAGAATTACTAGATTTATTCTATCCCGTTAATTTTTATGTAGGAATATCCTGGCTCAACTAAACAGGTTAAAATTTTTGCCGAATAAAAAATAAATTATATGAAGTTAAAGTAAGGGTGGCTATTCAACTTAGATAATTTATCTTTCCTTATTACTATAATTTTTTAAATAATAATAAATGAATGCCCTTAACTTGTATAAACTCAGAAGATTGTCATTATATCTCTATGAATCGGGATTGTTAGATAATATACATATACTCAAAAGTGTTACAGAGTAATAAAAATATATGATTAATGTTGATGAATATTTCTTAAATTTGATATAATCTAGGACTAAACCTATATTTTGTTTGTGTCAGAAACAATCGTGCACAATTTTCGCATAGTAATCGAGAAGAGTTTTTTTTCTCCTATTCAAAATTGCTGCCCTTCCATTCTGCACTTCATTTTTTCGTTCCACTTTTTTTTAAAAATACCCATCTTTAACATTTTACTATACAAGATTATTTCTAACTAAAAATTACTTAAATTCCCATTTCAGATTCATATGCAATACTTTATGGGTAGCCCTAAATTTTAGTTAAACATGTATCCAAAATAAGAAGTTATCATTGTTTCTTTATCTCTTAATCTAATTTCGGTTTTTCAACTCTCCGTACATGCAAAAATATAATTAGGCGCATACCCACATGGTATATTTTGTTTTTAACCTTTTTTTTTTGTTTATTAATATTAATAAAAATCATGCAAAATAACTATAAAATAAA